>NC_086180.1:6206455-6516663 GCF_023053635.1 Elgaria multicarinata webbii | reverse complement strand
GAGGAACATGTCCAGGCAGTGTGGACCCTTGGAAGGTCTACACCAAGGGGTGTGGGGGCCCTTGGCAAGTACCCGATTATGCCGACCTTCATTCCAGCCCTGGTTGGGAGACTGCCTGGCACCTAGGAGGCGGGCTGAAGAGGAAGCAGGAAACTTTCCCCAAATCAGACAGAGATGCCTTCCTTCTGCTCACGGATTTTCAAGGGGTCCAAGTAAAATGTTCAAGGGGCTGGAGCATCTCCCCTACGAGGGAAGGTTACATCAACTGGGATTGTTTAGCTTTGAAAAAATGAGGCTAACGGGAGACATGATAGAGGTGTACAAAATGATGCATGGTGTGGAGAATGTGGATAAAGAGACATTTTTCTCCCTCTCTCAAAATAATAGAACCCAGGGTCATCCCATGAAAGTGATTGGTGGGAGATTCAGGAAAAAATAAAAGGAAGTACTTCTACACACAGCGCATAACTAAATTATGGAACTCACTACCACAAGATGTAGTGATGGCCACCAATTGGCTTTAAAAGGGGGTTGGATAAATTCCTGGAGGTGAAGGCTATCCATGGCTACTAGCCCTGATGGTTGTGGGCTACCTCCAGTATCCAAGGCAGTAAGCCTGTGTGCACCAGTTGCTGGGGAACATGGGTGGGAGGGTGCTGTTGCACCATGTACTGCTTGTGGGTCCCTGATCGACAGCTGGTTGGCCGCTGTGTGAACAGAGTGCTGGACTAGATGGACCCTCGGTCTGATCCAGCATCAGGGCCCTTCTTATGTTCTTACATTGCATTACTGAGTCAAACCATTGCTCCATCTAGCTCAGCATTGTCTACTCCAAGTGCTCGTGCCTTGCCAGAGTCTCAGATCTGTGGGTCTAATCCTGAGCTCTTCTTGCAGCCGGTGGTAGAACTTGAGCAAGGACAGAGAACTGCATATTCCCTAGGAACTCAGTCTATATGGAGTGTGTATTGAGCTGCCCTGTCTATACTGAGCTGCCTAGGAACTGTGGATAACGGGTGCCCACCAGACTTCACTTAGTTCCTCATCTGCCCTCCCTGCTTTTATGGCACTCACGGAGCAGCAAACCTGGATAGTGAAAGGGAGGCTACACAACATTCAGGGACCGCTACGACAGTGCTGCTCAGTTCACAGCGAGGCACAATGACTGTGAATGATTCACGCAAGCTTGCTCCACTTGTGACCCATCGAGCAAAACTAAAAAAACACCGCAAGGAAAGGAAGTACCTAAATGTACAGTGGCTCACAAGGTGAAGGGGAAAAAACACCTCCTGAATTTGCTAGCTGTTTGGGACTACCTAAAAGGGAGGCTAGGTTGCTAAGCACCTTTTGCCACAATACAAGGCAGCAGAGACACATTTGCCTTGGTGGGTGTGATCTAGCTCAAGAATCCACACTAGATCGCCTGGTAAGTTGGTGCCATGCTGGCATGCCTGAACAAGTTCATTTCATCTCTCCCCTCCACCCCCATATGGATTGAAAAATTAAGCTCTTTTTAGGAATAGGCTAATTGGTTCAAACTGCTCCAGCCTTTTGAGATGTAAGTTTAGAGTCCTTAGGAAGGTAGGTCTGACCACTAAGTAATGTTTTTATTTGCTGGCTAGACCCCTGACATCAGAAATGGCGGTTGTCACATTATTGGGAAAAACAACCACCAGCCTGTGCTATTAGGGGCTGGCTTTTGCTAAACTCAGATTCTCATGCAAGTAAAAGCTTGCTCACTCCCCAAATACCTTCTATTTATCATCTAACTGGAGGCCAAGATGTTCTTTCTCAAATCACCTCCTCTACAATCAACTCTGTGTATTGTCTGGAACCCAAGACATTACTTAAGTAGGTAACATGTAACTAGCTGCATTAGATTGAGATTTTGATTTTATTTGGAATTTTGTGTGTGTGATTGTGGCCTTCCCCTGGTTTTTCACAACCTTTTTTTGTTTGCTTGTTTTTATGAGTTCTGTGTTTCTGGGCATAGGGGCAAATAATAATTATAATAATAAAAATTCCAAAGCCCCTTTCATTTAATGTCTTTCCTAGCACTGGGCTGATGTAGGGTGACCATATGGAAAGGAGGACAGGGCTCCTGTGTCTTTAACAGTTGTGTAGAAAAGGGGATTTCAGCAGGTGTCATTTGTATGCATGCAGCACCTGGGGAAATCCCCTCTTCTTCACAACAGTTCAAGCTGCAGGAGCCCTGCCCCTAGCTATACTAGTGTGACCAGATACAAAAGAGGGCAGGACTCCTGCAGCTTTAACTGTTGCAATGAAGAGGGAATTTCACCAGGTGCTGCATGCATACAAATGACACCTGCTGAAATGGAAACTATCCTCCTTTTCATATGGTCACCCTAGCTAAAGGGACAGATCTGTGTCAATAGGGCTCAGATAGGCTCCCCACACAGCTAGACAGGCTAGGATACGTTAGGTACTCCGCTTCTGAAATCTCTTCATTGGCTTCCAATTCACTTCAGAATCCAATATAAACTTCTCCTGTTAACCTTCAAAGCTTTTCACGGTCTAGCTCCTTCCTATCTCTCCTCTCTCATCTCACACTATTGCCCCGCTCGTGCTCTTCGCTCCTCTGATGCCATGCTTCTCGCCTGCCCAAGGACCTCCACTTCCCTTGCTCGGCTCCGTCCATTTTCGTCTGCTGCCCCTTACGCCTGGAACGCTCTTCCAGAACATTTGAGAACTACAAGTTCAACCACAGCTTTTAAAGCTCAACTAAAAACTTTTCTTTTTCCTAAAGCTTTTAAAACTTGATGTTGTGCAGACTTCTACTGTTACTTTCTACTGTTAGTTTTTCCCTACCCTGTGCCTGCTTACCCTACCCTGTACCTGTTTGCATTCTCTTCCCCTCCTTATTGTTTTACTATGATTTTATTAGATTGTAAGCCTATGCGGCAGGGTCTTGCTATTTACTGTTTTACGCTGTACAGCACCATGTACATTGATGGTGCTATATAAATAATAATAATAATAATAATAATAATAATAATAATAATAATAATAATAATAGGTAGCAGCCCATCAGTAATTCTTTCACGGGGAGGAGCCCTTGTAAAGAAGGGGTCCCCCAGTGGGAATTCTTCCTAGCCCATAACGGAAGACCACAAGAGTGATGGCTTGGATCAGACCATTATTAAATCAGAGGCATAACGTCGGAGAATGAGCAAACCTATTTCTCAAGGATCTGTTCGAGCCAAGAGAGGCAGGAGACATTCCCTTCTCCGCCTTAAAGACATCCATTAAGAATACACTCATGGCCTCCTGTTGTGAGCATTGGCTGTTTGCCAAGCGCTTTTCTGATTAGAAATCAGAGGAGAGGAAGTGGAAGGTAAGATAAGATGTGGACCCAAAAATATCCTGACTTATTACCATGCATTTTGTTATCGCTTTAAAATGTACGATATGATTCATCTATCCCATATGGCTTGCAGAACATCCAAACTGTTTGGGGAATTAGAGGTGATTTATCATATTTATTTATAGCTCATCTTTCCTCCATAGCACTCAAGGGACCAAACCCATCTTATCTTCGCAACAAGCCTGCAAGGTAGGCTAGGCTGAGAGAGAGAGAGAGAGAGAGAGAGAGAGAGAGAGAGAGAGAGAGAGAGAGAGAGAGAGAGAGAGAGAATGTCTCAGTGTGGATTTGAACCCAGGTTTCACAGAATCATAGAATAGTAGAGTCGGAAGGGGCCTCTAAGGCCATCGAGTCCAACCCCCTGCTCAATGCAGAAATCCACCTTAAAGCATCCCTGAGAGAGGGTTGTCCAGCTGCCTCTTGAATGTCTATAGGGTGGGAGAGCCCACCACCTCCCTAGGTTACGGGTTCCATTGTCGTACTGCTCTAACAGTCAGGAAATTTTTCCTGATGTCCGGATGGAATCTGGCTTCCTGTAACTTGAGCCCATTATTCCATGTCCTGCACTTTGGGATGATCGAGAAGAGGTCCTGTCCCTTCTCTGTGTGTCATCAAGTATTTGAAGAGTGCTGTCATGTCTTCAGTAGCCCCATGTCTGTCACACTCTATTCAGAGCGTCATAATACTGTTGACTATAGGGTTCAGCTAAGGTTTCCAGCTTTGGATTTCTGAAGGCTGTCCCACGTCACTATCGGAGTTCTCCTGTCTAACTCAGATTGTGTATTGTCACTGCACCAGGACCATAGCCAGAGAGGGGTCACATGTCTAACGGGATCAGGGTCATTAACAAGGCAGTGCTGACCAGTGGTGTAGAGGCACATTTGAAGGGTAGTTGTTCATCATGACAGTCCCCCATAGCCACATGCCCAAGGAGAGTCCAAAAATGCCGGCAGCTGTGTTGATACATCTCTCCCCACCGCACCCCTGTGTGTCTTAATGTTTTTCTACATGAAGCATTTATTGTACAATCGTGATTCCTTACTCATGGTTGTCTACAGGTTCTTTACATAACAATATGATCTTCCAGTTTTGCTTTTGTCCAAGGTGGACACTCCTTTAGAGTTCTGATTGCTTCTGACTGAAACCTGGAGCAGATTCACTGCCCCACTGACATTGGAGCCACCAGCCTCCAAAGGTTCAGTGGGATGGAAATGTAATGAGTCCCATTGGCAGAAACCTGTTGTGTTGACATTGGAGCCACCAGCCTCTGCTGCTTAAGGGAGCTACCACAAAAGGTAAGGCAGGTCAGACTGCCCCTGCCCCCACCCCCCCATGGATAACCCAAGATCTGGTTTTATTTGTTTATTTAATTGATTAGTTACATTTCTATACTGCCCAATATAGGGTGACCATATGAAAAGGAGGACAGGGCTCCTGTATCTTTAACAGTTGCATAGAAAAGGGAATTTCAGCAGGTGTCATTTGTATATATGGAGAACCAGGTGAAATTCCCTCTTCATCACAACAGTTAACGCTGCAGGAGCCCTACCCTCTTTTGTATCTGATCACTCTAGTATTGTTCCTGCACTTTAACTGTTATGCTGAAGAGGGAGTTTCCCCAGGTGCTGCATGCAAACAAATGAAACCTGCTGAAATTCCCTTCTCTATGCTACTGTTAAAGATACAGGAGCCCTGCCCTCCTTTCCATATGGTCATCCTAGGTTTACTTTAGCTGTCATTTCTAAGAACTGCTGATAGCTGGTCTCCTCCAAGAATTTGTCTACTACTACTACTTTTTTTGAAGCCATCTAAACGAGCAGCAATAATAATAATAATAATAATAATAATAATAATAATAATAATAATAATATTTATTTCCCACCTCTCCCTCTGGATCGAGGCAGGGTACAATAAAAACAGCATAAAATACATACCTATCTTGCGGTGTAGAAATTGCTAAGCCAACTTTCCCCAAGCTGACATTTGACTACAACTCCCATCACCCCCAGCCAGCCATGTTAGACCATAATGATCCACAAGAGAGGTCTTGGTGTCCATGTCACATCTTGCAATGTTTTGCATCTCGGCCTTCTCTGTGGTGGCACTGCCCCTCTGGAAAGACCTCCCCTCTGTGATATGGCAGGCACAGGCTTTTGATGATGAATAAAAACATACTTGCTTACCCTGGCTTTTCCGAACCATTAACTTGTCTAAATGTCGCTGTGCTTTTATAACGGTGCATTGTTTTATAATTTGCTGTAAACTGCTTTGAGATTTTTAAGTGGTATATAGATATTAAAAATAATAATCAATAAGGCTTAATAAACGAAACTACGCATTGTGTGACGTGGGATGTCTTTTAGTCAGTCTCTGAACCTGCCGCCAATTCACTGCTTCAGGGAATCCCCGAATTTGAGAAAGGGAAAGAAAATTTCCCAGTCTTGAGCTGAACCTTGGCGTCTGCCTTGCAGCTAAAAGATGCAAAGATAGGCTTTGTCTGGTGTCAGTGAAGCAGAAAGAAAACTCTGTGTGTGTGTGTGTGTGTGTGTAGGAACTGAGTGGGAAGTGGGTTAGAGAAATGGCTTCTCAAATGGACGGGCGAAGCATTAAGGATAAAAGGCAGAACGTTGCCGTTCTGCGTAAAATCACCCGGGCAATTATTCCGCTCCGTTCCTTGCCTGGCAGCAGGACGCAATTAGAACACAGCGTCCGGTTTTTCTTTTAAGCTAGAGTGCAGGAGAATTAAGAAAGGGACTCCTGAGGTGAGGCCTTTGCAAATGAAGCCAGAGCACAGATGTCTGAGAACCACATCTCGCACACTCGTGTTGGAAACTACGTAAAGAGCGCATCAGTATGGGCACACTCCCCATCGTCACTCCGGGCTCCCGTAGGCCCACTGGTTGCCCAGAAGTAGCTGATTGGCTGTTGGATTTGTGTGTGCGAAGGGGAATGACAGTTAAAGTCAGTTGGTATTAGTTGGAGAGAGTTGGGGTTAGTCTGCTGTAGAGGATAGATTAGTGTAGGGTCTGTGGTTTATTGTTTTGAGAATAAGAGGAAGCAGAAGGCGCTAGATTAGGAATTGAGAGTGTAGAGTAGGCAAGGATACAAGACATCTTTATTGTAACAACTTACTGAAACAAATGAAACCATAAGCTTGATCAAATGTGTGAACTTCTTGTTAAGTAAAAGTTATTTTGTTTCACACTGGATTGGTTTCTTTAACTACTTGAGGAAAGGTGCTGATTTATAGGGCTGTGCACCGCCTCAGATCCGAACCCGGAGTGGATCAGGGTGATTCGGACCTCTAAATCTCTGATCCGAGGCGGTTCGGGTGAAGACCAAGGCAGCCTGAAGCCGAAGCCAATTGGGTCCGAAGCTTCGGGCCACCTCAGCACTTCGGAGCCGGCCCCACCCCCACCCCAGTCTCCTTACTGCTGCCTCCATCATCATTGCCTCCATCTTGGTTCTGGCAGCTTTTGGGGCCGCCGCCGGAAATGAAAGGGAGTAGGCCGCGCAATTTAAAGATATCGTGTGGCCTCTGCTGTGATTAGTACCTCTATAGCCACCGTAAGTTTGTGGCCATAGGGCGAAGGAGGCAGCAGGTAAGGAGACTGGGGGGGGCGGGGCACCCAGAAAAGTCCAAGTCACCTCGGAGGGCCCGAATCTCGCCTCGGCTTAGGTGCCGAGGCGGGTCGGGCAACCCCCGAGGCAGTCCCAAGGTAGTTCAGGGCTGTTTAGGGGACTCCAGTTCAGCCTCTGAGGCAGATTGGGGGGGTGGCTGCACAGCCGTACTGATTTATATGGTGGTAGCAGTAAGGTAGAAGATGAATAAAAGGTGCACAAAGTGCCAGGCTGGTAGCTGTGGGACCAAAAAGGGGTCAGAGAATCACAGAACCAGTGGGAGAGGTAGAGGTGATGCCCAGAGGTGGCCACAGAAAGGCAAAATAATCCACAGACTGAGCAGTCATATACCGACTGTGTTCATGGTTAGGATCTTTTAAAGAAAAAGGTAGAAAGGAGTTTCAAGGTGAGCAGTTTGTGACGGTTGGCTGTGAGGCTTTTCAAAAAACAAAACACCAGTTTCCCTGCCACTGTGACTGATATTAGACCAGACCTTGGGGACCTGATCTCTCCTGTGGAACCTGGGAAGCCGTAGGATTTTCGCCATAACGTTTTTTGTTTTTAATTTGTTTTATTGTAAACTTTTTGTAAGATGCCTCTGGGAGCTGTCAAAGAGTGGGTATAAATCCCTTAAACACACAAATGAACCAGCAAGCACAGTTAAAGGGAGAGAGAGAGAGAGAGAGAGAGAGAGAGAGAGCAGGTTCCAAGGTCAAAGTGAACAGAACCTTCAATACAGGTGTTTCCCCACTATTTAGATCACTGAGTCCTACTGCAGCCCTGTCCCCAACATAAAAAATATAAATAAAAAAGGAAGGCAAATTCCTGCGCATTGCCATCCTGACAGTGAAATCCCATTAGAACATCTCCTGTGTGTCACTGTCACCCAGAGCGTGCTCACAATGGTTGCGCAAAAAGCATTGCATTTACGCAGCAGCGATTTCCCAAAAGCCACCGTGCCGGTGTTCTTTCTGAAATGTGGGCCGTCTACGGAAGCAGCGGTGAACAGGGTTCTGATTCATTTCTTGTTCTTAAGAAAGAATTGCTCTCTGAAACTTCTCTCAGCTTGATGTCCGTTGTCAACGCTGCGGCAAAGCGGAGCTTGTTCTGAGCATGTTTGGGGATGCGGCTGAAAGGAGCCCAGCTGACAGTAGCATCAAACTTGATTGCAAAAGGGATCCAGAAATCTGAGCCACAAAAGGACACTAGATCATACTAGCTTTTATGATGGCACTTATGAGCTGGATGTTAGCTAAACTTTGCATTTTTCTGCCAGTCTTACTTAGGCCTCGTCTCGTTGGCCTTTACTTTATTTATTTATTTATTTACATTTATTTAGGGTGACCATATGAAAAGGAGGACAGGGCTCCTGTATCTTTAACAGTTGCATAGAAAAGGGAATTTCAGCAGGTGTCGTTTGTATATATAGAGTACCTGGTGACATTCCTGCTTCATCACCACAGCTAAAGCTGCAGGAGCTATACTAGAGGGACCAGATTTAAAAGAGGGCAGGGCACCTGCAGCTTTAACAGTTGTGATGAAGAGGGAATTTCACCAGGTTCCCCAAATATACAAATGACACTGATGGTGCTATATAAATAAATAAATAAATAAATAAATAAATAATAACAATACAACTGTTAAAAGATACAGGAGCCCTGTCCTCCTTTTCATGTGGTCACCCTAATTTATTTATTACATTTATATACCACCCCATAGCTGAAGCTCCCTGGGTGGCTTACAAAAGTTAAAAACAGTGGTCATTAAAAAGTATACAAAATTTAAAACCATCAAAAGCATAAAAACAACAATATCCATTTAAAAATAACAGTTCTGGGGCCCATTAAAAACAAACAAACCCAGCACACGTTATTAAATGCTGTTAAATGCCTGGGAGAAGAGAAAAATCTTGACCTGGCGCCGAGAAGATAACAATGTTGGCGCCAGGCGAGCCTCATTGGGAAGATCATTCTATAATTGGGGGGGCCACCACAGAAAAGGCCCCCTCCCTTGTTGCCATCCTCCGAGCTTCCCTTGGAGTAGGCACTCGGATGAGGGCCTTAGATGTTGAGCGCAGTGAGTGGGTAGGTTCATGTCGGGAGAGGCGTTCCGTCAGGTATTGTGGTCTCAAGCAACTTATTTGTGGGCAAGGGAAACAATTCCTTTATTGGAAAAACTCATGTTCAAAGGGCTGGAAGGAAGCTTACGTGTTCTGCAGAAGACATCTCACATCTTGCCTGGATATTTGAAAGTTCACAACGCAGCGCAGGGCCGGCCCTACTTTGGAGCAGAGTGAGGTGAGCCTCAGACGGCAGATGTGGGGTGGAGGCAGAGGCAGCCTCCCAGGTGTTCCTCTTGAATTCCCCACCTGTTCATATGCGTGGGAAGGTAGAGCTGTGTGCATGCCACATCACCTGTCCTGTGTGTGTGTGTGTGTCTATATACGCGGGGTGTCTCTGCAGTGGCACTAGGTCATTTATACGACGCAGCAGCCATTGTGGAGCCATCCAAGGTCTTTTCTCCAAAGATCCGAATTTAAAACGTTGGGGACTTTTTTCTGCAGAGCAAGGCGACGCCGGCTGAGTTATGTCTGTCACCTTGCTCCGGTGTTGCAGCAGAGGCATGGCCGGCCGATGGGGACTCATGATTGGTCACTGTCGTCTGGACAGGAAGGAAGGGGCAGGCCAGGGGGCCAAGTGGCCACTGGAACGCCTCCTCGCTTGGAGACAACCGTTACCCAGAGGACCTTCTCTTCTGCCGCTCCCAGACTGTGGAATGGCCTGCCGGGAGAGATTCGCCAGCTTAACAGTGTTTTCGAATTTAAGAAGCCTATAAAGACTGATCTCTTCCAGCAGGCCTACCCAGTTGAATCTTAAGATATTTGACGGTTATTTTAATATCATATTAGTTTTATATGTTTTAATCAGTTTTATGTATTTTATGGTATTTTGTGTCTAATGTTGTTCCTCGCCTCAATCTAGAGCAGCCTTCCTCAACCTGGGGCGCTCCTGATGTGTTGGACTGCATCTCCCAGAATGCCCCAGCCAGCTGGCTGGGGCATTCTGGGAGTTGTAGTCCAACACATCTGGAGTGCCCCAGGTTGAGGAAGGCTGATCTAGAGGGACAGGTGGGTAATAAATTATTATTATTATTATTATTATTATTATTATTATTATTATTATTATTTATTAAGTTGCACAAGGTAGGAAGAAGGAGGGCTACTCGGAGAGCAATCTCTCTCCATGGAAAGCGATGGGGGTTGGGCGACAACCGGAGGAGGTAAGCCAGAGTTCCCTGCCGGTTTGAGAAGACGCAGCAGAAAGGCTCCTCCAAACCCTCCTGTTGATACAACATCCCCTCCACTCGCCCCTTCACGTGGGGACAATCCCACAGGAGCGCAAATGTGGGGGGTTGAGGGCTCACGGCGCCAATTCGCCATTGTCAAGGCAACCCTCAGGACCCCCCTAAAGTAGCTTCAGCCTCAGGTATGGTAGAGGACACTATTCCATCAGAAGTATTGGAAGTATGTCTCATTGGCCAGTCCAGGCAACATCTGCACATGGAACAGCGAGGCTGCAACATCTTCTCCTTTGCATCCGGCAGCAAACTATTTTGGCTTGGCCCCCTTCCTCAGCTCCCTCTTCCTCAGTGGTACCCCACTTGGGGGAGTCTTGATGGGGGAGCATATCACTGCATCTCTATTCTGATTTTAGAGCATGTCACATATGCGTGTGAATGTGTATTCAGCTTTGGTCATACAAAAGAAGGGAGGGCTCCTGCAGCTTTAACTGTTGTGATGAAGAGGGAATTCCACCAGGTGCTGCATGCATACAAATGACACCTGCTGAAATTTCCTTTTCTACAGGTACAGGAGCCCTGTCCTCTTTTTTCCATACGGCCACCCTAACACAGTGATATGGCAAAAGGGAAATGCACATCATTGATAAGGTCATCACTCAGCCAGAACCGCACTGGCTGACAAGAATTTTATCCCTCTGTCCATTTCCAGAATTGGAGGTTGTGGGCTCTCCCACCCTAGAGGCCTTCAAGAGGCAGCTGGACAACCATCTGTCGGATGCTTTAAGGTGGATTCCTGCATTGAGCAGGGGGTTGGACTCGATGGCCTTAGAGGCCCCTTCCAACTCTACTATTCTATGATTCTATCATTCTGTGATATTTTCATGCATTTGATTCATGGATCAGCATGTTACTTGAGTGAATAGAAGATTGAGGGGAGACATGATAGCACTCTTCAAATACTTGAAAGGTTGTCACACAGACGAGGGCCAGGATCTCTTCTCGATCCTCCCAGAGTGCAGGACACGGAATAATGGGCTCAAGTTACAGGAAGCCAGAATCCGGTTGGACATCAGGAAAAACTTCCTGACTGTTAGAGCAGTATGACAATGGAACCAATGACCTAGGATGGTCGTGGGCTCTCCCACACTGAATGCCTTCAAGAGGCAGCTGGACAGCCATCTACCTGAGATGCTTTAAGGTGGATTCCTGATTGAGCAGGGGGTTGGACTCAATGGCCTTATAGGCCCCTTCCAAGTCTACTCTTCTATTGTCTGGTTCAGACAACACACTAAACCATGCTGCTTAACCATAAGCAGCATGGTTTAGCGTGTCATCTGAACCAGGCCTATGATTCTATGACTTATTCCCTCTTTGGCAAAATACAAACAAACTCTCTGGAGATGCTCAGAGGTAACGCCACCCCAATGGCAAGAATCTGTGAAAATGTATGCAACTCCCCTCCATGATACTGTTGTTTCTCAAGCCCAAATAGAAAACCCATAAAAGCCCTTCTGCGCTGTGGTACGATTTCCTCTGGGGCATCCATAGTCATAACCAGGCCTGAAATTCTGTAGTGGTGGATGCAGAACTCAGCTTTTAAGTGAATGTTGACTTTCACTTAAAGAGAGAGCGAGGGAGCAACTCTCTAGGGGGTTTCGACAGGAATGTTCCCCTTTACTACCTAGAGATGCTGTGGACTGAAATGGGGGCCAGCTACAGGTAAAACATGTGCGCTAGCCCTTCTAACTGGGAGGCTGGTATTGACTGGCCGAGATCCCTGGAAGAAAAGAAATGAGAAAGGACACCGCGAAGATTAGATCAATTGCAACAGCTCAAGAGCTTCATTTAATGGCCTCTTAAGGTACCGGAGCTGTAATCTTAACATCCACAGGGCTTCCTTTCGCAACAACGGCTTATAATTAGTACTGCCGATACTTTGGCTAGCCCCAAATGCGATGTGTGAGGGTCTGGAACTGTTCTCTCTTGTTGAACGTTACCTTTGCATTTCTGGATGTGTTTTTGTTTCCACAGAAAAGCAACGTGGAGGGTGTGATGAGGCAGGCTCTCCTCCTGACCCATGCACAACTTGGGACCAGGATACCTGAGAGAGTGCCTTCTCCCTTATCAACCTGCCAGGTCACTGAGATCATCCGAGGGCATGCTCCTGGTGGTACCCTCCGATTAGACTCCACCAGGGGAAGAGCCTTCAGTGTGGTGGCCCCCCTCCTATGGAACTCCCTGCCACTGGAGGTCAGGCAGGCGCCAACTTTGTATTCCTTTTGGACTTCCAGGAAGCCGCCCCTTGATAACCAGCCACGGTTCACTTTGCTTTTTGCTTCTTTTAAAAACCTATTTCAATGTGTTCTTATTCTGTGTTTATTTTATCTTGTACACCGCTCTGAAATTTTGAATGGGGAACGGTATCTAAACATTGTAAATAAAAAATAATATGCATTTTAATGTCTGAAAAAAGTGTGCCTCCGTGAGGCCCCTCTCCACATGGTGGGAGAGCCTCCAAGGTTTCTGTTTCCCTGGTGGCTCCGTGGTCAGTGGGGCAAGGAATCTGGGTCAGGGCCGCAATGTTAATTTCCCCCAGTTCCTAAGGCATGACGTCGCTCTGGGGCATTGTGGGTAAATTTAAATGGCAGCCCCGATGAGGAGATCCACCAGTGGGTGCTCAGCCATGGGACCCCCTTAAACCTGGAGCTGATCCTAACCCAGAACTGGCTTTCATTGACGTCGGCGTGGCTTTTGCGAGTTTGCTGAAACAGAACCCAAAAGCTAAAGGAGAACTGAATTTGCCTCAAGATGGTTTTGCTGCAAGCTGAAGAACTATTTGCTGTTACCCCTTCTGCTGGCCTTGCAGATGTCTTGGTTCCAAACTCACTCATAACACGTCATCTGTCAGGCTTTGCACCAAATGTCCTGAAATATTTCCCAGCTGAGATGGCAGCAACAGTTTATTTCCTAGGACAACGTCTTCGCTCAGCTCCCCCTCTTGGCCTTCAGCCAGTAAATTTAGTACATGGTCCCCTTGTTGACAGACACACTGGCATTAATAGCGTTCCAGCATGTTCTGGAATAACATGCTCTGTTATGACTATGCAAATGTTCCGAAAACTCATTAACTGGCAAGGCCCTTAAACCTTCCAGTGCAATCGCCCCTCAAAGCTCTCATCCGCTCACACGCAGATCACAAACAGGAAGGTGTTTCGAGTGCAAAGACAGATCAGGAAAAAAAAATGCAATGTCTGTCCTTTGTACAGACGGATGTTCAGCACTGGGCCAAACAGCGAAGGAACCATATTAGGAGAGGAATTGCCAATTTCCTCTTCAAAAACTTGGCTGCCAGACTTGGGTGCCTCTGAGAACGTGAAAAGGGGAGCGTGACGTTTTACTTCTAAAAATAGACAAGGACAGCGCATGTGCAAAATGCCTTACCTTCTCCATTTGGAATGCACAATGAGTGGCAGCATGGTGGGTCAGGGCGGGGTGGTAGGCCCATAGACTGATAAACAGGATGAATGGGGGGTTGTACAATTGGTATTATAGGGTGACCGTATGGAAAGGAGGACAGGGCTCCTGTATCTTTAACAGTTGCATAGAAAAGGGAATTTCAGCAGGTGTCGTTTCTATGTATACAGGTCATACAGACACAGGTAAGCACCCCTTCCCCCTTCCCTGGCTCCGCCACCATTGCCGCACAGACTGCGCCGCCGCCGCCAGGTAAGCAAAACTCCCCCCACCTCCTTACCTGCCTCCGTCGTGGGCTTCAACTGAGGGCCAGGCTTCAAAGCGGAAGCGGGCCATTCCGCTTTGAGGCCTGGCCTTCAGTTGAAGCCCGCGATGACCGCAACGGAGGCAGGTTAGCCCCCCTCCCCCCTTACTTGGTTCCGCTGCTATCACTGCATGGATGGCGGCGGAGCCAGGTAAGCCCAACTCCCCCCCATCCCCTTACCTGTGTCCATCACAGGCTTCAATTGAGGCCCCGGCTTCAAGCCGGAAGAGAAGGCCGCAGCCTCTTCTGGCTTCAAGCCGGGGCCTCAATTGAAGCCCGCGACGGACACAGGTAAGCCCCCCTCCCCCTTTACCTGGCTCTGTCAGCATGCAGACTGCGGCGCCAGGTGTCCCCCTCCCCCCCACTTACCTGCATCCGGTGCTCTGGATTGAGGCGAACCGCTTTGCCTCAATACGCAGCCCCCCTGACCCGATCCATCTCTGCCTTTGTCGGAGGTGAATCAGGCCGCTCTGCTATCGCTTCTCCGAACCGAACCGAAGCACAGCCCTAATTTCCACACCCTGAAGCAAAGGGAATGAACACTCCCAAAGTAATGGAAATGGTTTCAGGGGTGGTAGCAATTAGTGATGGGCGAACGTTCCCTAAGGGAATTCATTATTTACTCCAAGGGAGTTCCGGCAAGAGCTCTTCTTTAACAACAAATCTCATTTTGCAACTTCCAAGCAGCTTAAAGTGCTTTGACCTCAACCCTCTTTTCATCAAGAGCTGCATTTCTCTTACAGGTTAATCCGCCAGTGTCCTGAGTCATCTCCAGAGGAGGAGCCAGAATCTTCAGAGCTGTTTGCCCCCTCAAGAGCCTTTGGCACTAGCCAAGATGGTCTGGGGCCCTCAGGAGTGATGCCTATGAATCTGTCTCCTAGTGAGGCAGTGAGCTCACCTTCTTAGGCAGAGGGCGATGCTGGGCCACCACCTAGCCCCTGGAAATACTGGTGCCTTAAGAACCATGATAGTATGGTAGCCAGATGGAGGAGCACTAGCTAGTGAGACTTCTAATGTGATGCAGCTGAGCACTGGGTGGGGCTGTAGTAGCTCTACCTATATCAGCTCTCGATGGTAACTTGAGAGCTGCTGGAAACAATGGCTGAGTTTGGACGAAACGTTATCAACTGGGGGGGGGGGGTAATAGAATCATAGAATAGTAGAGTTGGAAGGGGCCTACAAGGCCATCAAGTCCAACCCCCTGCTCAATGCAGGAATCCACCCTAAAGCATCCCTGACAGATGGTTGTCCAGCTGCCTCTTGAAGGCCTCTAGTGTGGGAGAGCCCACCACCTCCCTAGGTAACTGATTCCATTGTCACACTGCTCTAACAGTCAGGAAGTTTTTCCTGATGTCCAGCCGGAATCTGGCTTCCTGTAACTTCAGCCCAGTATTCGGTGTCCTGGGATGGTTGAGAAGAGATCCTGGCCCTCCTCTGTGTGACACCCTTTCAAGTATCGGAACAGAATGGGAAACAACCGTTGATTAGCGTGTCGTCCAAACTCAGCTGCAGTGTCTTTTTTATCCTGCTATGTTGTCTTGCCCTAGGATTGATGCTCTGTGCTACAGACTCTTGGACTCTTTCTTGACTATGTGATGTACCTAGTTGTGTTTCGATCTCTGCCTGCTATCTCAACCATTCCTGCTTTATCCTAAACCCCACCTGATCGAAACCTTTGTGTCTGAGTATTTGCGTGTTAAATGGATGACTCTTACTGTAGACTGCCCTGCATTTGCTTGTAATGAGCCAAGACTCTGTCTAGAGCAGGACATGAAGTAAGCAGGGCTGAAGCCAGTGGTGGGGGAGGCCATAGACCCTTTCCCTCCCCTCCCTCTCCCTTCCCCTCTCCAGCTGTTATCCAAGCAAGCAATGAACCACTCTCATAAGAGGGCTGGAGGCAGAAGGATTTTGAAGTGGTGCTGAGGGCTGTATGATGTTAAGCTGAATTTCTCAACCCTTGCTTTAAAACTGTTGTTGTGTTAGAAATGTCTCCTTTTGAAACTAAGTGTGAAGTCATATCACCACCGGTGGTGGGCAATGTCTGGGGGATGTGGGGTTTGTATTTGTTAGCAGAACTCAAGTCACTGAACCTGGAGCTAAAGAATTAATGTGTTCCTGATCAAGGTAAGAGGGGATTACTGGGATCCTTGCTTTCCCCTTTCCTGGCTCCTCCCTCTACATCAGCTTTCCTCAACCTGGGGCGCTCCAGATGTGTTGGACTACAACTCCCAGGGGCATTCTGGGAGATGCAGTCCAACACATCTGGAGCACCCCAGGTTGAGGAAGGCTGCTCTACGTCCTTCTTCTTCTTGATCCCTGCCTCATGGGTTGCTGACCACATGGCTGACCTAAGCCATCCTATCCTAGGATGGAAAGTTACTTATCCCTAAAGTTTCTTTCAAACCACCACTGGAGTGTTTCTTTTGTCAACACGCGTGGCTACTTGCAGGGGTCTGGTTCGGACAACGATAGCATTTTGCCGGCCCGCCCCAATTACACAGGACTCCCCCATCCCACTGCTGCCACCTCATTTGCTGCAACAGCAGAGCAGAATCCCTGTGTTTTTGCTGGAAAGGCAGGTGTGCAAGGTGTGCCTTGTTCTCAAGCAGAACTGAGCTTCTGGGAGGCTTGTAGGAGCACAATTCTGCTTGCAAGCAAGGGACGCCATCTGCACGCACCTTGCTGCCCTGCAAAATCGGAGCTATTATTGCCACCGCGGTGACAGCAGCGGAACACAGGAGGCTGCAAAAAAAAAAAAAAAAAAAAAAAAAAGCAAGTGTGTTGCTCATCCTTGCTATACTCAGATTTCCTGCTGGCTTTATTGTTTTAATTGCTGCTTAATGTTTTGAATGTTTTGTTGCTTTTAATGTTTTGTGTATTCTATTGTAAGCCGCTTCGTGCGGGATTTGGCCGGAAAGGCAGCCAAGAAACGTTTAAAATAAATAAATCCCTGTATCCTTGTGCATTGAGCATCTTTATCGGTGGCAAAACCTCTCTGGTGGTTCATGAGTGACGGTTGAACTGAACGCACCAAAGCTGGGAAATCATTTCCCCAGCTGCAAGGCCGGCCCCTCTTGAAACCGCAACACGCCTTGGGCACAGGCACCAGCACACGCGTGACAAGCAACAAAGGACGGGAGCCCCTGGGGACGCACGTATGACTGTTCAACCACAGGGGCCCCGGGACCTGTCCGTCAACAGCCCGAGTGCTAGGATCGGTGTGATATTATTACGCCTGCCGTGTCGAAGTTGCCCCGTCATACCTGAATGGAAGCAGCTGACGGAAAGCCAGCAGCACAAGGGTTAACGATTCAGCTGGACGAACTGGGAGGGGAGGGGGGGGGCTTGGTTAGGGGCTCCAGACTGGGGTGGGCAATTTGAGAGGCGGTTTAGGAGTTCATGCCTAGATTTGCAGTGGGGGCATGGAAGGGGGTAATGTCTGTGGTGGGGTGATATGTGGGAAAGGAGCTCTGGGGCATGGGGTGAGTGCTTCAGGATAGGGGTGATAGTTCATGGGGCTTCTGACCCCCTGACCGTGCCCCCAGGCATCACCCCCCACTGAGCGCTCATCATGCAGACCCAGGCACAAGTTTTATTTATTTATTTATTGCATTTATAGGAAAGGAAAGGAACCTCTCGTGCAAGCACTGAGTCATTACTGACTCTTGGAGGGACGCCAGCTTTCGCTGACGTTTTCTTGGCAGGCCTTACAGCGGGGTGGTTTGCTGTTGCCTTCCCCGGCCGTTATTACCTTTCCCCCAGCTAGCTGGGTACTCATTTTACTGACCTCGGGAGGATGGAAGGCTGAGTCGACCCGTGCCGGCTGCCTGAAACCAGCTTCCTCTGGGATCGAACTCAGGCCGTGGGGAGAGTTTCGGCTGCAGAAACTGCTGCTTTACCGCTCTGCGCCACACGAGGCTCGCCTTTTTTCCTCCAAGGAACCCAAGGTGGTATACATAATCCTCCTCCTCCTCTCCATTTTTATTCTCACAACAGCCCCCCTGTGCGGTAGGTTGGGCTGAGAGCTTGTGATTGGCTCAAAGTCACCCAGTGAGTTTCCATGGCCGAGCGGGGACTAGAACTTGGACCTCCCGACTCCCAGTCCAACGCTCTAACCACTACACCACCTTGGCTCTCAACTGCTCTCCAAACCCCCACCCTGAGCCCCCATCCATAGAAACTCAGCCCCAGCGTGTGTTTTCACCTCCGATCCCCCACCCCAGACACCAACTTTCACCCGATGTGAGCCCTCACTGTCACCCCCCTTGACTGCTGCACCTCCTGAGCTTTCTGTAGCAAACTTTTTTAAAAAACACATACTTTGACTTTGGTAAGCAAAAAAGCAAAGCAAAAGCAAATCAACCACCCTTCTGCAGGGGGGCGGGGGCACAGTCCTTCGTGTGGCGCAGAGTGGTAATGCAGCAGTTTCTGCAGCTGAAACTCTCCCCACAGCCTGAGTTCGATCCCAGAAGAAGCTGGTTTCAGGCAGCCGGTTCAGGTCGACTCAGCCTTCCACCCTCGCGAGGTCGGTAAAATGAGTCCCCAGTTAGCTGGGGGAAAGGTAATACCGGCCGGGGAAGGCAACGGCAAACCACCCCGCTATAAGGCCTGCCAAGAAAACGTCAGCGAAAGCTGGCGTCCCTCCAAGAGTCAGTAATGACTCAGTGGTTGCATGAGAGGTTCCTTTCCTTCCTTCCATGCCTTGAATCCGGATTGATTGACCTGACCATACCTGCTTTTCCATGGGGCTCCAGCAGGACCCTAAATCACTGCAGCTCAGTGCGAATATTCAGAGGCCTCCAATTGACATCCCTCCGTACAAATGGGCTTTGGGGGAGGACAGTGTAGGGAGGGGGGAGCTCATATCTCCCCCAGTCCTTGACTGATCTTGCTGGATTTTGACCTTGCTGCTCATTGGGCTATTCTCTGCCAGCACGGCAAATTTGGTGACTTTCCATCCACATTTCAAGCGACAGGTGACTGGTCACCCCTTCTCACCTTTTTCTCAAATTCTCAAACTCAAAATTGTTGATACTACCACAACCTGTGCGCTAGAACTCCCCACGGACCTGTATCTCAAAAGGCAATGCTAACTTGAATCCATGAGGCCCGACAGTGGGGGCTAATCCTTTCCCCCTAGAACATCCCATAATAAACTTTGTGATGCACCAAGCCTAGTTAATCCTCTAGCACAGTCTTCCTCAACCTGGGGTGCTCCAGATGTGTTGGACTGCACCTCCCAGAATGCCCCAGCCAGGAGTTGTAGTTCAACACATCTGGAGCACTCCAGGTTGAGGAAGGCTGCTCTAGCAGATTACCAGAGCTGTCTCTGTGCAAAAAATGGGGCAGGTCAGGCAACGGGAGCCTAGCTGTGCCCCCGTACAAACTTTTTGCACCTATGGAAAAAATGCGCAAAATGGCACTTCAACCACAACTAGTCAGACCACTCACAATATCTAGATATTTCTGTCTGTCTGTGACCTTGGTTCCAACCACATCACCACATGACCCCCAGAATGTCTCATGCTCCATTAAACAACTCCAACCATTCTCCTATACTGTCAAGTGCCCAGAATTTTCACCCAGAATAAATACCTATACACTATCACCTCCCACCCACCCCCAATACCAATGTTCCTGCAAAGCTGTTGACTTAACACTTTCGTCCTCATCCCCTATTGAAAAAACACTTTTAACACGTGCTAGAACTGCATTTGCTCACTTCCTTCTGATCTGTAATCCTTGCATCTTTCTCTTTCCCACGCTCTTCAGTGAAATGTAGAATTTAAATCTCTTGAAGGAGTTTGACTTACGTTGCTTATGTGCATTGATGACACTAAATAAGAAAAATAAAATATAGGGTTGGCTCTAAACTTAGGCATGCTTATCATAGAATAGTAGAGTTGGAAGGGGCCTATAAGGTCATAAAGTCCAACCCCTTGATCAATGCAGGAATCCACCTTCAAGCATCCCTGACAGATGGCTGCACCTTGAATGCCTCTAGGGTGGGAGAGCCCACAACCTCCCTAGGTAACTGGTTCCGTTGTCATACCGCTCTAACAATCAGGAAGTTTTTCCTGATGTCCAGTAGGAATCTGGCTTCCTGTAACTTGAGCCCGTTATTCCGTGTCCTGCACTCTGGGAGGATCGAGAAGAGATCCTGGCCCTCCTCTGTGCGACAACCTTTTAAGCATTTGAAGAGTGCTATCATGTCTCCCCTCAATCTTCTGTTTTCCAGGCTAAACATGTCCAGTTCTTTCAGGGCATGTCTAGACCAGAGGGGTGGAGGGGGAGGCTCTGGTGACATGCTGATCACGAGATCATCCCCCTCAGTCTATACGCGGCACGTGATGTCCCGGGAGGAAGAGGACATCGTGCCCACCATTTTAATTTTTTTTTTAGCGAAAGTGAGTGCAGGGGTGCTCCAGAGAAAAAGGTGAGTGCTTTTTTTCCCTTTTTTAAAAAAAAGACCCCATTCCCCCCTCCCACCCCCCAATGGGCACAGAGGAAAAGCCGAGATTAAAGCTGTCCCAGTTATCCCGGGGGAAAAGGAGGGATCATGACGCACAGGTATGAGCCCCGGGATATTGCCCTGTCTAGCCATGCCCTTTGTCTCTCCTCATAGGGCTCTGTTTCCAGACCTCTGATCATCCTCACTTAGAGTAGACCTATGGATATCTATTGGACACAAGCTAATCATGACTGACTTGTTCCATTCATTTCAAGTAGGACTAACATTGGATACAACCCATGGTTAATAATATTATTAATTGCTTTTCTTTCCATGTCTGTATTGGTTTATATCTAATGTTACTCTAACTTGAGTCCCATTTGTTTCAATGGTTCTACTCTAAGTTCAGCTAACGTTGAATACAACCCATTCATTCCTGTGTGGTTTGAGCCTAGGAATGTCAAGGCTATCACTCGGACACGGCATGTTTTTTTCCTCCTCAAACAACAACTCCTGTAGCTCATTGAATCATGTTTTAAGTCTGTATTCCATTATAAAGAGCATTTTAAAGAGAATTGTTCAGATTGGGAGGAGGTAGCCACCAGAGGGCACCCACTGAACCTTCAATGAGGCAGGGACTGAGCAAGGAGCCGTTTGTGCACACAGACCCTCGGAATTCTCCACCGTATTTGCGGGCCTCTGGGGGGGGTGTGGGTGACATTGCTCCAAGTTTTTCAGAGAGGAGGACAATTTCCCCCAAAGTTCAAGGGTACAGCTTGTCATTAGCTTTGGCAAATGGCACAGCTACTTTCTTTTTTCCGTAAGAATCCAGGAACGTAAGAAGCTGTGTGATACGGAGACCGACCATGGGGATACCTAGCCCAGTACTGTCTGCACTGACTGACAGTAGCTCCCCGGGGGTTTCAGGCAGGAATTTTCCCCAGCCCTACCAGGAAATGCCGGGAATCGAACCTGCCCTTCTGCATACAAAGCAGATGCTCTACTACTGAGCCACGGCTCCTCCCAGCAACTTAGAATCATAGAATCATGCAGTTGGAAAGTGCCTGTGAGGCCATCCAGTCCAACCCCCTGCTCAATGCAGGAATCCACCCTAAAGCATCCCTGACAGATGGCTCTCCAGCTGCCTCTTGACGCCTCTAGGGTGGGAGAGCCCACCACCTCCCTAGGTAACTGGTTCCACTGTCATACTGCTCTAACAGTCAGGAAGTTTTTCCTGATGTCCAGCCAGAATCTGGCTTCCTGTCACTTGAACCCGTTATTCCGTGTCCTGCACTTTTTGCTGCCGCTGTAAGTGGCAACGTCAGCAACTATGTACTGGTTGGGAAATGCTGGGAGTTATAGGCCTAAGCATGCATAGGACTGCATCCTGAATTATTGCACCATTATTACTGCTGCCCTGATGCGAAACACATCTACAGGGGAATTAGCCCTACTTTGTGGTAGAAAAGTAGTTCTTTTAATTAAAAGGACAGAACGAGCCACCATAACCATGTGCATGTCCCCTGACTATAAAATGTTTTTTTTTTATAATGCTGCAGGTAGCAGATTCAGTCCTGGTGGGTCTCAGCATAACCATAACCTCTGTGCTGCTGCACTGACCATCACCCCCTGCTCTCTGGGCGTCCCTGGGGCTGCAGGGCCCTGACACCCATTCGTAGCTACCCTACTTCTCCTCCCTCTCTGGATTTTTGCAAATCCAAATTCCTTTAAGCTTCCTCCAGTGAGTATTTGAGAACACTGCCCTTCAAAGTGATTCTTTGAAGCAAGCGTCTTGCTAGGTCAGATGGTAAGTGAAAGAGCATCTCGGTAGCACGGACATATAATTTGGGGTTCCTCAAAGCTCATTTGGGGTTCAAATCCCAATTCTATATCCAGGTTGCATTTTTTTAAAAAAATTGGAACTCTTCCTGGGACTTTTGCAGCAGTGTGCCCAGCAATGTGTCAGGAAAAGCATCACCTGCTGCTTAGTTTATGCAGGTTGTTGGTAAAGACAGACGAGGAGTAGCAGGACCAGGGTGGTGGTGGGATTGACAACCCTGCGAGGAAGAGCAAACAAGGAACTAGAAATCAGTTCCAAATATTCATTTAGCATAGAATTGGAAGGCGCCTATAAGGCCCCTGAGTCCAACCCCCTGCCCAATTTAGCCACATTTAGCGGTGCCCTTAGGGAGGTGAGCAGGCTGCTTGTCCTGGTAGCTGGCAAAGCTGCCTTTGCTCAGAGCTTCCTTATCTCCAGCACAGGAGTGATGAGTTGCCAAAGCTGACTTTGAAATCCTACTACTGCAATTGCTGCTAAGTTGCAGAAGGAGATAAACAGGTGCTAATAAAGCAGTTTGGGTGAAACCGAGAGGTGTGTGTGTGTAGAGGGAAAACCTTGACTGGAGACATCCCTGCTGCCACCGTTGATGATAGCACCATAGAATCATAGAATAGCAGAGTTGGAAGGGGCCTACAAGGCCATCGAGTCCAACCCCCTGCTCAATGCAATGGATACAACCCCTTCATTCATGTGTGTTTTGAGTCAATGAATGTCAAGGTTAAAACTCAGACACGGCACGTTTTTTCTCCTCACACAACAACTCCTGTAGCTCATTGAATCATGTTTTAAGTCTCTACTGTTTTGTTTCCAGACCCCTGATCACCCTCGTTGCCCTCCTCTGAACCCCCTCCAGCTTGTCTGCGTCCTTCTTGAAGTGTGGTGCCCAGAACTGGACGCAATACTCAATAGCAGTCATTGAATATCTGCATTTCTCCCTACAGACAGCAGATGGCAACTTCTTTCAGCAAATCATGCATTTGGTGTAATAGAAGACATGGGAAGTTTACTATGCAGAAAAGAGTTTGTAACACATCCATGTGCTAAGTGCCCACCCCCCACCCCCAATATCCCCATCCACTTTGGCTAGGTTTCATATCTGCTCATTCCTCCCACGATTCTCTGTTGAAGAGCTACCAAGCTCATCTTGACAATGACTCTTCCCTTCCTCAAGACGCTTTTAGCCCTGAGCCTCTTTCATTTTCTCTGTCTCCCATTATCCTTGAACTCCTGAAGTCACGATAACCTCGCAAGTCACATTCAATTAAATCTCTCTGCATTTTCGAGACATGTTCCCCTGGGTGGGTTGGAACTAAACGGGGTGTGGGTGGGATGGGGCAATCCAGGGCCAAGATCTGGATTTTTGCATGCGACTTACTGATTTCACTGCAAACATTCAAAGGCAACCCTGCATGATTGGATTGTTGGGCTGTTCTAATCAATTTGAAGGAAATTATTGTTAAAGCATCCACCTTGCTTAGTGGTTTACTGTATTCTCTGCGCTTGCCCTGCCCCCCCCCCCATTTAATAATGGATTTTCATTGTATTATGTTAAATCAACAGTTACCGAGGAATCTGCCTTAAATCAAATTCAGTTTATGCAGCTGGGGAATCCAGGAAAATATTGCATTGTTGAGCGCTCTGATTTAGGACACATGATTCCATTCTCCCTCCCATGCTGTTTACCACCTCTTTTGGCCACTGAGCTAAAGGTTTTCATTGGACTTTAGGATCATAGAATCCTAGAAAAGTAGAGTTGGAAGGGGCCTCTAAGGCCATCGAGTCCAACCCCCTGCTCAAGGCAGGAATCCACCCTAAAGCATCCCTGACAGATGGTTGTCCAGCTGCCTCTTGAAGGCCTCTAGTGTGGGAGAGCCCACAACTTCCCTAGGTCATTGGTTCCATGGTTGTACTGCTCTAACTGTCAGGAAGTTTTTCCTGCTGTTCAGCCGGAATCTGGCTTCCTGTAACTTGAGCCCCTTATTCCGTGTCCTGCACTCTGGGAGGATCGAGAAGAGATCCTGGCATTCCTCTGTGGGACAACCTTTTAAGTATTTGAAGAGTGCTCTCATGTCTCCCCTCCATCTTCTCTTCTCCAGGCTAAACATGCCCAGTTCTTTCAGTCTCTCCTCATAGGGCTTTGTTTCCAGATCCCTGATCATCCTGGTTGCCCTCCTCTGAACATGCTCCTGCCCCCTCCCCTCCTTCTGCTACCCCCCCCTCCTCTTGTGCGTAGATGATGCCATTTCGGCTACGTGAGGACCAACGCTTGGAGAATTGAGATCACTATTAGTATGCAAGACTGCTGAAGGCCTCCGGTATAAGACCTTGTGTCAGATTGGTACTTTGCAGACAAATGCACTGTAAACGTGAAGTCAGATGGCCAGACGGTCTCATCAATTCTACCTATACACCAGGGCACATAAAGCGCGGGGGCTGGGGGAATACCTCGAATACATACATTGAACAGCGAGGCGATATTGACTCTTTCTATCGAACCTCAACAAGACACTCCAAGAGGGTGCAACATTCGTTGCTGTATCTTAAGCAAAGCATCTTTTGCAAAGCTTCTTTCCTGATTTGCACTTCTGAGAGGTTCGGCACACACAGAGTCTGTATTTTGGCATCGCTGTGGAACTTGTCTCATGTGTATTTTTATTCTAAGGAAGGCGGCAGAGATGCAAAGGCAGGCAGGAACAAAAAGGTCCTAGCGCAAGTATGCTCCACTTCATGCCTTCATTGTTACTGGAGTTCAGGACCTGAGTGTCCTTTACGCTAACTGGTTTTTAGCCTGTGCCTCATGATTCTTCCTACTCTGCTGCCTAGCCCAGGTTCTGGGGCAGAATTTCCCCCCTTCCTTGGAACACCTTGAAGCCTTGTAGTTCCCAAATGAAACTTCACCCTTTGCAGAGAACCCACTGGGGCTTTTCAGCCAGCTTCCATTCTCTGGTGCAGCCCAATCACATTGTGAACTCAATTCTTTGTCCTGGGACACCCATAGAATCACAGCATAGTAGAGTTGGAAGGGGCCTATAAGGCCATAGTGTCCAACCCCCTGCTGCCTCTTGAAGGCCACTAGTGTGGGAAAGCCCACGACCTCCCTAGGTCATGGGTTCCATTGTCGTACTGCTCTAAAAAAAAAGGCCTACATCTCCCAGCATGCATGGCTGGGGCATGCTGGGAGTTGTAGGCCTTTTCTCTGTCTAAGCATGCACAGGATCATGCCTTTAATGATACACCTTGAATTAGAAGCCCATGGTTAACTGACTTGGGTGCATAGCTCAGGATTTGTCTCACCAGGTCCATGCTCTAGATTTTTTTTGAGGGAAAGTGAATGGGAATCATAGAATAGTAGAGTTGGAAGGTCCCTATAAGGTCATCAAGTCCAACCCCCTGCTCAATGCAGGAATCCACTTCAAAGCATTCCTGACTGATGGTTGTCCAGCTGCATCTTAAATGCCTCTCACATGGGATAGCCCACAACCTCCCTAGGTCATGGGTTCCATTGTCGCACTGCTCTAAGAGTCAGGAAGTTTTTCCTGATGTCCAGCCAGAATCTGGCTTCCTGTAACTTGAGCCTGTCATTCCATGTCCTGCTCTCTGGAATGATTGAGAAGAGATCCTGGCCCTCCATTGTGTGACAACCTTTCAAGTATTTGAAGAGTGCTATCATGTCTCCCCTCCATCTTCTCTTCTCCAGGCTAAACATGCCCAGATCTTTCAGTCTCTCCTCACAGGGCTTTGTTTCATCCTCGTTGCCCTCCTCTGAACATGCTCCAGCTTGTCTGCATCCTTCTTGACATGTGGTGCCCAGAACTGGATGCAACCGCAGGGTTGAATCTCATTGGCAGGGTCAGGTGGGCTTGAGAAGCATTACTGCCCTACTCTTGAGAAGCTGCATAGCTCTGAAATGCTTCACAGCCACAGAAGTGGATGATTAAGGAGGTGCATCTCTTCTGGGGCCACCTTTGTGTTTGCCACAGGCTGACACACCTGTTAGGTCATGATGGGGTTGCATTCCAGCTCTATCCCTTATAGGGGTGGCATAGGCTAGCATCGACGGTATAGACCTGCTACGGAAGGAGGAGTGTCTTCTCCCGCACTACCAAGAGGGTTGTAGAGAAAGCATAAACTTGAGAACGGCAATACTTGAAGCAGGGGCAAACGTTTCTGAATAGTCACGAGCCAGCTTGAAAATGTCCACGAGATTCCTGTATAAAAAGAAAACTGGACACAGGAAGACAACAGCTTAACGGGGGCATTTCAATGCTCAAGATTTACCTAGGTGTAGGGGGACACCTCTAAAGGTCTAGGAAGGAGGATCCTTTAGGCAAAGAGTAGAAAGAGAGATCTCTATATATTTATTTTCTTTATTAAAATACAACCAAGTTCCTTATACAAATAAAGGAATTTCTGTTGTTTTTCCAAGAAGCAATTCTTTTATCAAAAGAAAATCATTCACCGAAAAGAAAAGAAGTCGTCAACACGAGCTAAGAGGCATGCATTTTCAAATCCCAACAGAGCAAGTGCAAAGGAGAGGGAGGCGCTGTCCCCCCCCCCTCGTATTCTTCAGAGGTTCCAAAACCCGGCTGCTTTTGGCTACTTGAGAAATAAGCGTTAATAGAGCCGACCTCCAGTCCAAACTGATAAGGGACCCCCCTTCTCACGACAAACTATAGCAGCAACAAGAACCAGATACATTCCACGCAACAGATAGAAAAACGAACAAACAAACCCGAAATTAAGAGTGAGGCAAAGGGGGAGGTGAAAGCGATGCCACCCCCACCCCCATCCCTCCAAACTAGCGGTCGCCCCGTGTGTTTTAGATTGTCTACACGCAACATCTCCTTGTGGTTGGCCCCACCGTAGGGCACACAATTTGCGGGATTTGTGCCGTCTGTATCAAGGAAGGGAAGAATGGGTAAATTAGGAGATTCAATTGCCATCACCCTGCCTTGAGTCTTGTTAGCTGCTCTGTATCTCTCAAAAGGCCAGGGATAATGCCTCCATTCCAATTGAGTTCAGTTGTGCGCAACGAATTTGCCCCGAGATGTTTCATACTACCATTTTATGTGTGACAGAAACCCCCCACAACTGGACTGGGGAACATGATGCATCGAAATTATATTCCCCACCTTCTGGAAAACGCTCAGATTTTTGGATGGAGTCACATGGCAGAGAGATGTGGCATCATGAGGTGTCTGAACATTTGATGACCAAAAATAGTATACTATACATCCTGCAATAACCACATTTTAGAAAAAAGAGAGATGGTTGAATGAATTCCCGCAGGCTTAAGTTGCCAGAGTTCCTAGAAAATGGTTACCCAAAGGCGAGAGCCGTGGGTGGCCTCTAGCCCATATACCTAATTCGGCCCGTGGGCAGGAAGCAGGGAGAGGAACCTATCCAATAGAGTAGGCCTCCATTGGACATCTGCTCTTAACAGACTTCTAACAAATAGGGGATCGCTTCACTGATATGAATATTAATACTACAATTTAAACCTGCGGTTCAGAACACAAACACAACTATTTCATTTTCTAATTGGGTTTTATCCAATGTTAGTCTAACTTAAATCCCATTCATTTCAGTAGGTCTACTCTAAATAGGACTAGCATAGGATGCAGCCCAAACCATCTAAAACAAAACATGGAGAAGTCAACGCAAACATAACTTCAATTTTTTTTTTAAAAAAAGAAAGAAGTTCAAACACAATCAGTGGAATAGGTTGATAAGATCTTAATCTGGCTACCCATCAATTAAATTGATTGGTAGGGTTTTTTTGGGGGGTGTGTGTGTCAAATACTCTTTGATGAACAAGCCTGAAAACCACATGGATTAAAAAAAAAATTCACTTTGAAAGGCTGGGAGCAAGAATGAATAATTCAAATGCACATACGCCATCGCATTTGAAAATGCGCGTTTCAGCTGAGCGAAATCGTCGCCACTACAAACGCTGGAAACCCATTTGCTTCAAAACTATCTCCACAGCTCTAAAAAGGTTACAAAGGAAAATTGCTAAATAATTACACACATTCAAATACTGGCTAAAAACTCTGTTCGGCTAAATAGCTGAGTCCATTGTACCAGACAACAAACTGAGCAAGGAAAATCGATCGATTTAAAAATAAATAAATCTAGGCGTTTTCCCCAATAAGTCAAGCCTTCAACCTGTTTACAGATCCTGCCCCCCAAGTTATCATTTTAACACCTTCCCATTCACCAATGGCTCCCTTACATTCTGGTGCTTCATCGCCTGCCTGGGTATCAGAGGAAATGAACTCTTGAGTAAAACCCAATGGGCCTGCAATAACTCCTTGCCTATTGATGAGCAGGAGACTAATGCAATCTCAGCTTTAGGAGGTGAACATTGTTTGAGGGGATCAGGTGAGCAAATATTTGTGCACCTGACTCCCACAAAAAACCCTGGTGCTGAATTAAGTGAATTAAGATTCAAAATCAGCAGCACGTCATCGGAGGTTAGAATTGCTGGGCTTTAAATTGCTAGAAGCAGGGATGTGAGAAAAGCCGGGTCTTAGAAAAACAGAGATGCTCTAAGCACAGGAAAACTGCGTAACAACCCACCTGGGGAGGGGGGCAGGCAGGCAGGTGCCTTTCTCTCCACCCCCCTCCCCAAGCATGGTTGGTGCAGACATGCACACACACACACCCTTGACATTTCCTTCCAAGGTTAGGCCATGGGACGGGTAAGGCGAAATCGTCAGAAGACAATATGAACAGTGAATGCACAGAGTTGGGTGGAAATGAGCAGTGTGAGAGTTTTAGGATTCCAGTTGAGGAAAGGAGTCGAATTCAAAGTGGATATGGGTAAGGAGGAATTTATAGACTGGGTTAGCTTCACCTGGGAGCTAACATGAAATAAATCTGAAGGCAACTCTCAGCTGGCTGACGTGCGAGTATGAAACGCCATTCGCTGCTACTTCAGATGAATGGGTGACAAGTCCCTGTTACTCAGGAAGTGAAGTAGTTATGGATTTTTAAAGCTGAAAAACTAGTAAAATCTCCCCAATAATTATTTCTGGATTGTTTGATTGGATTAACCCATCTGGATGAAACCTCTTATTTGGGACAACATTTCGGACAGATTCCCATGCTTGGATATGACCAGTTCCACTGCCATATGACAATTTATGTTTCAGTCACTTCCTGAGAAATGTACACTTTCATCCTGATCTGGTCTGGTGAATAGTTCAGTTTGTAGACCACTCTGAACTTTTTATTTTATGAAGGCTGCCAGAAATGGATCAACCTACGGCCTGAATCTTCATTGAACAATTCATGGTACCATAATGTACCTGGATGCGTCAAGAGCTGATGGAAGATAATAATTGGTGTATATGTGTAAAGAAGATCATGCAACCCCAATCCCTTGAGAGAAAGGGATGATTCACACCATCACTTAGGTGTACTAAAAACCACGCTGGGCTGTGTTTATGGTGCTAGTCTGGATTCGCGGGGAAGAACTTTGCTTATGTAGCGCTATGACCCTATTTTCCTAATGTCTGCTGTGCAAATGTAGAAAACAGAGCTGTGATGCACAAGGGGCAAATTGCCTTTCTATTCTCACTGTGTCTGGGTATTGCTTGGAGTTAGCCTGACCTGGCTGGGCCCATGTGTGTAGACCCAAAGTCCCATCAGTCTTTTGCTGGGGAAGCTCACTGCTGTGAATAGATTTAGGCCATAGCTAGTCCTAAGGTTTATCCCTGGATCGTCCAGGGGTCAAACCTGTTCATCTAAGTGACACACAGGGGATCCAGTGCTCAGGCAGGGGCGAACCCTGGATGATCCCAGGATAAACCTTAGGTCTAGCTGTGGCCTATGTTAACTTCAGATATCCCTTTTGACCTATGGGAAGCCTTAAACAGCCCCAAGTGCTTATGGGACGCAAACCAATCCCTGCACCGGAAGTCTGTTTCAGAGACTGGAGGAGCCCAAATGCTTCAGCATGGCCAAGTTGTTAAGATGGCAGCTGGAAGATTAAGATTTAAAAGAGACTGGAAAGTGGTTTGAGGGGCAGGCTCCAGGTTTGAAGGGAGAACAGGGAGCCCACAGCAAAGTGCCTTGTTGTGGGTGCACATGGCAACGAGAGCACCAGGCCTAACCCAGCTGGGCGTGGGAGCTGCCATTTAACATTTCCCCAAAGCCCCCAACATAGCGTTGTTCAAGTGCATTATGGGAAATTAAGATGGCAGCTCGCAGACCCCTCCGCCTGGCGTTGGTAGGAGCTCTGAGGGGAAACTAAAGCCGGGCGGCATCGGGGTGGAGCCAGCTGGGGCACGGGGGGCCCATTAGCGGGCACAGAACTCTGGGTCTCTCTACTTCCCATGATGTAAACATGTATTTCTTGGGCCTGTTGTTGCTCCGGATCGAACAGGTTTGGCAGATTTTTAAAGCCACGGTAATAAGGAGACAAGAGCGGCAAGCCTGTTCACTAGAAGTAAAAGTGGGATAAGCGTGCACACGTCAGCAGGGGTTGCTTGTTCAAAGCACCTTCAACACTCGTGTGTGTGTGTGTGTGTGTGTGTGTGTGTGTGCGCGCATGTAGATTATCTGTCTCCAGTTTTAGCTTTTGATCCTTTTCCGGGAAAAGGCAAACCTAAGATATCGCTGCGTCGATGGTCAGAAGAAATGTTTGCGCACTATGTGCAAAACGGAATGAGAGGAGAAGTCACCTGTGAGTTTATTTCAGCGTTCCCAAACCCAGTGCCGGCAGATGTGTCAGTCTAGCCCAGAGCAGGGCCCAGAGACTGGGCACGATGGAGACTGTAGGCAAACACACCTGGATGGCATCAGGTTGGGGAACGCTGCTTTACTATGTCAAAACAAGTGAGAAAATCCACCCGCAGAATGTTCTGGTTTTGGCAAACTCTGTTCATATTAAGTTAGGTTAGAAGAACAACAGCCCATGGCCTCAAAAGGGTGTTTACGGACCCTTCCGACAAGCGGAATACAACAGAGAGACCCTCATCTTTCTCACATCCCTTTCTTTGGCAAGATTCACACGCAAGAAAATTCAATCAGTCTGTAGAGCTTACTGTAAAAGCATTTGTTATTTACATTCTAACTGTCTTAACCTTCACAGTGGTATTGAAAGTGCAGAATCTGTTCTGTCCATGACAGAAACGCTTCCTTCGCTAGTCTGTTTCCTGGTAACCTGAGCTGAGGTCAGTAGAAACAAGACAGGAGAGGGGGGGGGACCCGTTTGCAGCAGGAAAAGAGGAAAGCGGGGTGGTGGGGTGGGGTGGGGACTCCTGGCATGCTTCCTTCTGATCCAAGACATATTTTGAGAAAGAGAGAATCCTGGCCTGCCACCTGTTTATTCAAATGCAAGACCAGCGTTTGGCTGTAAGGTTACTGGCCTCTTTTGATTTATTTGCTGTGTTGCACAGATCTCCAAGTACTAAAACTGAGAGATAATGAATATGATGCACGCTCGAGGGAAATGTATGTCATTCAAGGAGGCATTGTGCAACTAGGAGTCAAGCCCATGCATATTTAGAGAGAAGAAATTCCTGCAACTCTCAGCATGTCCCAGTGGCTGGCTGTGGAATGCTGGGAGTTTAGGGCTTCCCCACCCACCCCGGTCTAAACATGCATAGGATTGCACCCTAAGCCATAAAACCAAGAGCAAGGCTGAGGAAGAGGTTCATTATCACAGAGCAAACGTCTGCTCTAACTGCCAACCTGCTCTTCTTGGCAAATGGATGTTCTATGCTACATCCAGGTGTACAACTGGCGACCTTTATGGGCCACAACTAAGCAGTATGCAGGTTCCGTCTTGAGGACCGCAAATAAGAAGCACAGACAGCCGCTCTTAAAAAGCTTTCTTAAAACTCCGCATGAGAACAATCTGGGATACTCCTTTTAGCGCGGTGAAGTTTGTTTTCCTAAAAGTGATTGTCTGTTGACATTTCTCATTGCCCTGTCCGTATTAAACCTTGAACATCAGCCTGCTATAGCCTGTAAGATGAGAAACCTAAGAGATTTGGGGTTGCTGCTTTGTTTGTAAAGGTTTCTACTATCTGCAGCAACCGTGATCATATAAAAATCACAGGTCATTCAAGTTATCGGTGTTTTAAGGGTTGTTTTAAAAGTAACAACAGGAGGGCTTTTCCCCTTTGCTTGCACAGTCAATGGGTTTCTTCCCTTTACAATGGCAAAAACACGAGCGTCATTTGTAAACAAATCATTTGCTGTAATATACACGGAGCTGCCAGCAAAAACGGCAGCTTTGCATCAAGTTCCCCCGAACCCCCCGTTACATGTAGTAAATGCATCCCTCATCCTAACACTGTCACACGTCTGTTTCACTACTCTCGCTCCACATCATCATCAGCTGCTTCTAGAAGGGTGGGGAGACTTACAGCAATTATTTCAAGACTCACTAGGAGTTAAGGAGGGTGACACCTTGGCACACGGCTACCGCTTTTTGGCGGCAGCCCTGAGTGTGACGTAACACATAGTCCCACCATTAGTATGTCAAAAAACAATGTCAGCTACTCCACACATGGCTCCCGCTGCTTTTATGCACCAGGAAAGCTTTACGGCGCTTTCTCCCTTCCACAGTCAACAGCCTTAATTTTCTCTATGCAGGAACGCCAGTGCCATGAGCCCACAACCCCAGTGTCAATGTCAGAAATGAGTTACAAGACCTCACGGAGCTACCTGCAAACTATATATTGTGTGTCCTACCCGCCTTGTGAAGCTCAAGTCCAAGAGGAGAGCCCTGGGTTAAAAAAAAACAGGAAAAAAACAGACAGTATTGATGAACCAACGTAATGAACCTCAGATGCAACAACTACGTCTACTTTCCATATTAAAAACAAAACATTCCTCAAAGTCGCTCCCATGTCTGAATACACAACATATCCAGAAGACTTTCCTGTGAGTAAGCAGCTTCCAGATAGAACTGGGAGTCACAAGATTTTGGAAGTGCCCTACAGTTTGCATCTGACACGTCTATCATTTGCTTCTTGTAGGCCAGATGCTAGCGTGTGTGTTTGAGCAAAAGAGATTAATAATACACAGGAGTCTTTAGAAGGCTCTGCACGTGAAGCCACCTGGAATAGTCACTGTTGTTCAAAGGCGAATCCCTTTCCCCCGCCCTTGCTCGGAGGCTGCCCGTGTTGCTCTGAAGACAGCCAACCCATTCAAGGAGGACCTCGCTGCTCTTCTATTTGGGCTGTTTCGGGACATTTCCACAGAAAGGCATTTCTTGCAGCCCATCAGCTTCTCTTTGCTAAGCTGCGTTACTAAATGGAGCGGAGAATGAAGCTTAGAGCTGCCTCTCTCCCCCCACTCTGTATATACAAATAAATCCCCACGTCTCAACTGCTTGTAAACATAGACTTGGTCTATACAACAGAGGACGCGATCCATGCCGCTTCAGACTGCAGGTGGCAGTGTGAGGGGTGCGCACAAGATTGTTTGAGCACTGTTCCTGGGGAGAACCACCACCACCTTACACAAACGACTGGCATATCAGTGAGAAGAGATGGGAAGAATATTTTCCCTTGACATCTAGTTTTCTACATGCAGGGAGTTTCTTATAAAAAAAAAAAACCACCCAAAAAACAAAGGAGACCATTGTATCAAGCAATTCCCCCACTGAAGTGATATAGTACTGCCCCATCTGGTATAGTACCGTCCTTAGACCGTCTTTTCTTTGAATCATCAAACTATCTACAGATGTAAACTCTCTTCAACCAACAGCCTAGCTTCTGGCACAATCCTGCTACCTCTCGCATCTAGTATTCTAAAATCTCAGTGCCCTCATTTTTGCAAAAGGGGTTTCAACTTCCTACACAGCAGAGGAACGCTGAGAGGGAGAGAAAATAAAATGACACTGATCTCAAATACAATATGGAATTTTTCACAGCACTTAATGCAAAAAAAAAAAAAAAAAGGCCGGAAAATACACAGATGATCATTAGGTGACACAATATATATAAATATATATATAAACAGACATCAGGAGCATTAGAATTCTTCCAGAAATATAATGTAATGCTTTGTGGGGGAGAAACAGGGAGGTTATCTACAAAACTGAAACAGTGCAGAGACTAGCAACCGATATACAGCCTAGGAAAAAACAACAAAACAAAAACAAACAAACAAACAAACAAACAAACAAACAAACCCAATGTTCACTATGTACTGTACAGTAAAATTAAATGCCAAGAGCTATCAGAAGTGATGGAGTGAAAGGGCTGAGATGAAACAGAGAAATGACCAAACACAGCAATACGTGTAAACAAGAAAATAAAGTGAATAAAGATCAAGAAAGGAAGGGGGGAAATAGGGCGGGGAGGGGGAAATAGTAACGAATCCGAGTGTAAGATACAGTACAAGTTAACACTGATTGCACAAAAACCCTTTCAGTACAGGCATCTATATCCAGGACATTTATATGCAAAATATATACACAAATCTAGGTTAGCTATGTATATATGTACACATAAGTAGTACTGTACACACTTGTTGCCATCGTGCAAATCTACTGTTCCAAGTTGGGAAAAGCTCTGCCAAAATCGTAAGCATAAAAGAAGGGTTTGGAGAATTCCCGCCTGTCTCTGGTTCCAGTTGAAAGGAGGTTTTTCTCCGCCTCACCCGGTGCGTGAATCCATTTCTGAATGTTGTTGGATTTCCCAGACTGAATACAATACCAAAATTGCAGGTTTCGGGGGTGAAACCTGTACCGGAAACCCCGTCTGGTTTTCCAGCGGTTGCTGGCTGCCCCTACCCTGATCGGCCCTCGAATCGTTGCCGCAGACAGCAGACAGGCGACAGGGAGTGGTTTATTCAGAATGAAGTCAGTTTGAGGGTACTGAGAAGGTGAGAAACTGCTATTATGGCTCCGTGTCACACTGTCATTCTGCCAAATATGAAGAGGTCGTCGCTGTTCCTCTTGCAGAGTTGCACATTTTGGGAAAGGGGGAGGGAGGGATCAAAGTGTATATAAAAAAGGGGGGGACGCCCCCTAAAATGAAAAAAAAAACAGGTGGCAATTCAAAGCCTGCGTCTTTGGGATTTCCATAGGGCTAGCTTGCTTGCTCAGCTCACAAGAGAATAGATTGCCCCCTCCCCCCCGCCCCCCCAAAACACGGGCACTTGGTCGGTCTCTGGCAACATGCCTTTGGGTAGTAAGTATTAGTAGTAGTAGTGCAGAGGTACAAAAGTCACAGAGGTTCAAGAACAAACCAACGTCAAACGGGTAACTCGGCTTCCTTTCCGTTCGAAAAATGGCGAGCGCCGTTGCCAGGATGCGGGGCTGTTCCCCCCAGCGCTTAGTGCTCAGCGTCCATTGCATCTAAGTATTTCGCTTCAATGATCCTGGGGAGCAAGTTATACCTGGGCGGAGGAAGAACAGGAAGGGCGCCGTTAGATTCCCCAAGTATTAAGCGCTGTTAGAAGGGACGATTTTCAGTGCCACCGTAGGACCTGGCATTTCACCCGAGCCTTTGGGTCTTCGGGATTGTAGCTTGGTTTTGATTCGGTCGTTCGGATTACTCAAGCTGATTTTGCATTGTTGGGGTTTTATGTTTTTATTACTGCATCCCACCCTGAGATCTATCGATGCAGGGCAGGGTTAGAAATATTTTAATATTTATGATTTATTTATTGTTTATAATAAATAAATAATAGTTCCAGGTCTCCGTGAACTTCCAGCGTTTTTCCTTTGCGCTCTGCAGCACTCAGCGCGTCTAAAGCCACGGCATTGTAAACGGCCGTCTAGACCGGTGTGTGTGTGTGTGTGTTTGAGCCTCTTTTAGTCCGAGGGCCGAATTCGGTGATTGGCGGGGCTGAAGGCAAAATGGGGGTGGGGCTAAAAGCTTCCAGCCTTAGACCAGAGATTCCCAACCTTTTGGGACCCGTGGGCACGTTTGGGAATTTGAGAAGCTGTTGTGGGCACCACCACAAAATGGCTCCCTTGGAGAATGTGGCTGCTCACATCATGGCTGCTGAGGGGGGGGGTGGAGTGGGGAGGGAAATGGAGAGGCTAGAGCAGTGGTTCCCAAAGTGGGCGATACTGCCCCCTTGGGGGGGGTGGGATTGCATAGGGGGGCGTTAAGAGGAAAGGGGGCGGCAGGGGGGCGCTCAAGGTGGTCTTTTCCGAGAAGCGCCTCTCCAGAAGGTCTTAAAACCCAGGGACATTTTTATGGGAGAAGGTAGTTTCATCCCAAGCCATATAGGGGAAGAAGCCACACATATATTAATACCATTTAAGAAGAGTCCTTTTGACAGTGAATTGAAATGTTTCAAAAGCACCAAAACGCTAATGAAGAGACATACCCTGCTTGGTGTGCCCCGCCACGCCGGCTGCAAAACAGAGGCGATCGCTCTCTTTTTCCTCCCTCCCTCAGCAAGCCTGCAGCGGGTGCTTCCCATTTAAAGGGGCCACCTACAGGGGGCACTGGGCATGAGTTTGTGGAACCAAGGGGGCGGTGACCTGAAAAAGTTTGGGAACCATTGGGCTAAAGGCTGGGAGGGAGGGGGGAAATGGACAGAGGTGCCTCTTGCGCCCCCACCCCCCAGTCTTCTTCTGCCCACACAGACTGTTCCCCTCAGCCATCTGTCTCTCCATTCCCATTCTCTAGTGGCTCTTTCTCTCCCTTTCTCATTCCCAGCCTCTCCTCTCTCTCCCTTCCTAGCCCCTCGCCTGGCTCTTTCTCTCCCACTCACCCCTTTATCTTACTGTTTCTCTCCACTGCCAGCCTCTAGCCTCGCTCTTTCTCTCCCTTCAGCCTCTTTACCTCGCTGTTTCTCCCCCTTCCTAGCCCTCGCCCCTTTCTCTCCCCTCTCCCTTGTTTTCGCTTCCTGTCCATTGAACAGCTGATCAGCCGCAAGGTGTTTAGAAGGGGCCAGGGAAGGAAAAGCTTTGTGGGTGCCATGGGAGGTGTGATGGGGACCCCTTAGACTGCAACTCCCATCATCTCCAGTCTACCACCTGGGCTGGAGATGAATGGGAGTTGCAGTCTAAGACATCTAGAGGGTGCTGGGGTAGGGGTCGGCTGGATTGTCGCATTAAGTCTCCATCCGTTTCCCACTTAGCCTGGCAGAGAAGACGCCCAGTTTGGCCGCTGCAGGTTAGAAGAGCTGCTAGCCTGTGACAGAAGGCAGACCAAGAGGTGGCGGCACAATGAACCCTGAGAGATGTTGAGAAGTTTCAGATCCCAAAGAGGCCAAGGCCCTATCCAAAGCTGCCCCCCCCCCCCCCCGTGGCTCTTCTGCAACCCAAAGCCAAGCAGCCGCAGAGCATACCTGATAGGGATCATTCCGATCATGATAAGGGGAAAGATCATCTTCATATAGGGTAGAGGAGACATCCCAAAGCCACAGAGGATGAGGAGCTGGAGCACCTGCAGGCCTGTGAAATAGTGGATCTTCCTCTGTGGGACCCGGCGGATGTAATGTGTCGGAGGGTATGCCGTCTGGAAAGGACAAACTGGTTAGCGCCCAGCAAACGCTTCTCGGCAGGAAACGGTAGCCACAAAGGGCACATGACACACACACACACAGCCCTGAGGGCCTCTGTCATGATGGCTGGTTGTGTAGAAAAGGGAATTTCAGCAGGTGTCCTTTGCACGCATGCAGCACCTGGTGAAATCCCCTCTTCCTCACAACAGTGAAAGCTGCAGGAGCTCTAGTTGCCCTCTAGTGCAATTGGTCACTCTAGTATAGCTCCTGCAGCTTTAACAGTGGCAATGAAAAGGGAATTTCACCAGGTGCTGCATGCATACCAATGAAATTCCCATTTATTTATTTATTTATTTATTAAATTGATATACCGCCCCATAGCCGAAGCTCTCTGGGCGGTTTACAAAAGTTAAAACAGTGAACATTAAAAAAAAGTATACAAAATTTAAAACCATCAAAAATATAAAAACAGCAGTACAAAACAACAGTATCCATTTAAACAGCAACTGTTTAAATGTAACTGTTAAAGATTCGGGAGCCTGGTCCTCTTTTCCTTATGTTCACCCTATGCTCCACCCATTGCTGGAATGCTGCTGCCAAAACCTTCTCCGAAATGGGCTGGAAGGGCTTCAGCACCCCTGGGTTGGACGAACCGCTCTTTGCAGCAAGAGGGAAGGTGGGGGCCGGGCCGGGCCGGGCCGGGCGGCCCAAGCCCTGCTCTCAAGTCACCGCTAGATTTCCGTCTTTGAGAACAAAGCGCCGTCCGTTTGATATATTCCGCCTGGCCTCATCCTGTGCGTTGCTTTGAAGTGGCTGCAGATAAAAGGAGAGCTCGTGTCCAGATTCCCACACCTGTGCAGCTGCTTCCTTCAGAGGCACCAAGCTGGTGATCCGTGCCTCCTGCCCCAGATGCTGTGGGTCACAGCTGTGCTATGCCAGCTCCACTCTGCTACTTCCTCCTTCCTAGAAAGGCTTTTGACTGCTCCAACCGAACACCAGCAAGACCGTTACGGGACAGGATTTAAACGGGGCATTGGGCACGGGACGGCCTCCGTTCAATCCCTAGTATCCTTCCACTGTCTTTTTCTGTCTCCCTGCCATTAAAATGTAAACTGTAACCCTCTTGTGACAGGAGTTGGGCCTTTTTTTTTTCTTGTTACTCCGTAGAGCGCCATGTATAATAATGGCACTCAAAACAGCAACAATCATTTCTGCTGCAGAGGTACAAAGGACAGGCTTGAGGCTGCTTGCATCCCAGGGACGGTGGCGAAGGTGAGAAATGTGCTTCATTATCAGGATCTCTTCTCGATCCTCCCAGAGTGCAGGACATGGAATAACGGGCTCAAGTTAAAGGAAGCCAGATTCCGGCTGGACATCAGGAAAAACTTCCTGACTGTTAGAGCAGTGCGACAATGGAATCAGTTACCTAGGGAGGTTGTGGGCTCTCCCACACTAGAGGCCTTCAAGAGGCAGCTGGACAAGCATCTGTCAGGGATGCTTTAGGGTGGATTCCTGCATTGAGCAGGGGGTTGGACTCGATGGCCTTGTAGGCCCCTTCCAACTCTGCTATTCCATGATTCTATGATTAAGGTCTTTTCTCTTCTTCTATTTTTACAGATTTACCCAATTCGCACCTCCTTGGCCTAAATGCAGCTTGAGGTCAGAAATCCGCATGTTTCTGAGCCTGCAGGGTGTGTCTCCTTTAAAAAAAGCACAAAAACAATTCAGCATGTGCACATTTAGGAAAATACATGATGTATTTCCAAACACTGCACATAAATGCGCTCTGGTCAATGGGCGCATCAGTCCAAAAAGCGTATGCTTCCAAACGCGCAAAGGAATGTGTGAATGTGTGATTTTGAAAAAGGCTTACAGATTTCCATATGGGTCTTTTAAAAAACAAAACAAACACAGGCACTCGTGTGGAAACAGGACGGAACGACCAGGAGTGACAGATCTGTCTGTCCCTATCCAGAAATTCCTACTCCCTCTTCAGTGTTTCTTCCCCCCCTGCAAAAGCTTATTCCTGAATGTTGAGGGACAGTCAGGAACAGCCAGCCTGGGAGGCTGCAGGAAAATCCCTCCTATGGGCCCGACAGAGCTTCCGGAAGGCACCGTGGGCATTCACGACGCTCCTTGCTTAAAAAGAAAACTAAACAAAACACGGTGTCCCTTTTTCAGAAAGAGAGAAAATTCCCCCACGGGAGCTGGGCTGTCAGGTTGACGGCGTCTGCTGCCGGGCGAGAGAGGATTTTTCTGCCGGGGACGTTTTGCCACAACATCTGCCTGTCTTTCTGCCAGCTTCTTAACCCCCCCCCCCCCCCGTCAACAAAGGGCGCTGGGCGCTGCTTCTGCCGGGCGACATGCAGCTGCAAGCAAATGATTCAGATTGCAGTGAGTGCTTCCTCCCCGGATCGGCACCGCTGGGTTGGGTTTTGGCTCGGCGTAAGGGAAAACCCACGCAAACGAAGCCCTCTGCCTGCTGCCGCGTTGGCTCAGGCTGCGAGGAAGCGTCGTCCCTGGCACTCTTTTGAAAAGCCTCTGGCGCGAGCGGGAGCCGGCTGCTCGAAATCCCAGCGGCGGCTACGTTCTTGGGTAATCGAAGGGCAGGGCCGAGGCCGCTTCCCGTGCCAGACGGCGAAAGGTTTCCTTCCCCACCCTTGGAGCGGCTGGCCGGGATTTCTTTCGCTGGCAACCCCGGTGGCATTTTGCCCGCTGCGTTTTGCTGCCGGAGCACATTCAAGACAACAAAACAGGGTGTGGGCGAGGAGGTGGGAGATCATAAAAAGCAATCAGAGGCTATTGAACGGCCGTGTTTTTCAAGCTGCGGCAATCAGCTCATTATTATGAGTTTCCTCAGGAAACAGAGGCTGGAGCGCCGCTCGGCCCGCGCTCCTTATCCTGTGCGGCCACGCTCCGGCTTGCAAACTCTCCCCCCCCCCAATGCCCCCAGGCTTACCTGCTCTTTCAGCAGGAGGGCCACCCTCTCGAAAAGCTGGTTCCCATCGATGGAGGTCAGGGCGATGTACAGGAAGAGCCCATAGAGGACGGGCTTCGGGATCAGCTGCAGCGGGAAAGGCAGGAGCAGGAGCGAGAGGCCCACCAAGAAGTTGGCCACCAACGTCGTCAGCCGGGTCTCCTTCACGCTCACGATCCTGGCCAGGGACAACAACGCACAAATCAGTTTCCTACTGAGCAGAAAACCGTCCCCCACCCTACCCCGGTCCCCTAACGGGGGCACGCAAATATGGGAACACAGAACCACAAAGGCTCTTCAGCAGCCATCACTGGCAGGCTGCAGCGTCAAGTGGCAGCGCACAGGCGAGTGGGGCGCCGTGGGCCAAACAACACAGGGACCCACATTACGTCCTGCTACTTCAGTTGCAACGGGTTCCAATGGGACACTTTTAAGGCCATAATAGGACAAGAAGCGAGCGACCTATCACCACGCGTGAACGTTTCTGAACATTGTAGGAGCGTTCAAGAGCCCTGGCACTGGGCCTCCCATGAGGCCTTTTCCCTCCATCTATCTATCCTGTCTTATTGAGGACCGTGGTGATTCAGGCACTACATCCAAGTTTGGAATTTGGTGTTGCCTAAAACAGCAAATAAGGACTTGAAAGCGTTCTGGAGAAATCTCCAGAGCCGGTGTGGGGCTAAAACAGATTCTGGCCCGCTTGCATTGGCTACCTGTATGTATCCAAGCCCGATTCAAGGCGCTGGTTTTAACCTATAAAGCCTTACACTGCTCGGGATCACAATACCTGATGGAATGTCTTTCCTGGTAGGAACCTACCCAAACACTATGTCCAACATCTAAGGTCCTCCTCCGGGTGCCTACTCCGAGGGAAGCTTGGAGGACGGCAACAAGAGAGAGGGCCTTCTCTGTGGTGGCCCCCCGACTGTGGAACGATCTCCCCGACGAGGCCCGCCTGGCGCCAATTGTGTTATCTTTTCAGCACCAGGTCAAGACTTTTCTCTTCTCCCAGGCATTTAGCAATATGTGATGAGCCTGGGTCCGTTTTTTCGGCTCATCGTTTTTTAAAGTTGTTATAGTGGTTTTAAACGTATGTGTATATTGTACGTTTTTGCGTTTTTTAATTTTTGTATGTTGTTTTTAAGTGTCTTAATCTTAGGTAAACCACCCAGAGAGCTTCGGCTATTGGGGCGGTATACTAATGTAATAAATTATTATTATTATTATTATTATTAATTATTATTATTATTATTTCCAGTTTCACAGGGAGCCCTGCACAGCCCTTTGCTCCCTTAACTAGCAAGTGACAGAATTTGTGTAACACTGCAAAATCCCACTTTCCCTGGGGCATAATTAAAGTGTTTTCTTTAGCACCAACGGCCCCAACTATTCCCGTAGTCTCTCTTCCCCCTTCGGAGCGTAAAAGTAATTTAGGCTCTGCAGCCTGCTAAATAAAAATCTCTTCAAGCAGCCCAAATCCTCCTTTCTACCTTTTAATCCTTTCTATAGCAACCGCCACCTGATTTCAGAGTGCTGGATTTCCTTTGGTTTTGTGGAATCCTCCCGTGTTTTTTTTTCCCAAAGAGAAGCTCAGCAGAAACAAAACCAGTGACTATTTTCGTGTGCGAAATCTCGCTGCAAAGAGCCAGTTATTTTGAACAACGTTCAGGACCACCTCATTGATGCCTCAAAACGAGGTCGTGTGAAGTGAACCTTGAAAAGGAGCAATTCGGAACTTGGTTCCCCAGGTGGATTTGGGGAAATACACACTTAGAAACGACCATGACCGACAGTGCGCATCGGTAGTCTTTTTTTTAAAACATAATCGCACACACTCCTCGGTGTAGAAGTGTTGCGTTTGTGGTGTGTTCTTCTTCGCGATATTCTTTTTTTTTAAAGGACAACGCTAATTATGATCATCAACGTTATTATTTTGCTAAGCATCTCTCTGAAAACTCCACTCAACTGCAGGTTAAGCGAGCCAGTCATACAGCATGGTATAAGCCAGGCCCTCCAGATGCACTTGACTACGATGACTGCATTGCCATGATGGAAATTACCGTATTTCTTCGATTGTAAGACGCCATCGATTGTAAGACACACACTAATTTCAGTACCACCAACAGGAAAAAAACCCCTAAGACACACCCGCGATTCTAAGACGCACCCCATTTTTAGAGATGTTTATATGCGGAAAAAAGTGCACCTTAGAATCGAAGAAATAGGGTACATTCCGACACAACTGGAGGGCACCGTAAGCACTATCCAACTGGGTCATTCCATGATCACAAATGATGTTGCATTCGTGGAAACTAGGCTTTGAACTATGTGCAAGAGGAGAATCCGCCTGAAGTTCTGTTTGTGCAAATGCGGTTGTGCAAATGCAGTTTTATTTATTTATTTATTACATTTATGTACCGCCCCATAGCCAAAGCTCTCTGGGTGGTTTGAAACAGTTTTTAGATTGGCTTTCCACAACCTGGTGCCCTCCTGATGCTTTGGACTACAACTTCCATAACCTCACAGTCAGCTGTGTTGCAGTCCAACACAGGGCACCAAGATGGGTAAGGCTACTCCAGAAAAAAGGGGCAGCCCAGTTTTCTACAGCTCCTCCTAAATGCTAGAATTCCTTCCCAACACCACAATATTCCTTCCTTCCTTCCTTCCTTCCAGGAACCAAGGCAGCATACATAATCCTCTTCCTCTCCATTTTATCCTCACAACAACCCTGTGAGGTAGGTTGGGCCCAAAGTCATCCAGTGAGCTTCCATGGCCAAGTAGGGACCTGAACCCAGATCTCCCGATTCCCAGGGCTTTGCTAGACCTACCTTGGAATCCGTGCAGGAGGAGGGGCGAGCCTGTGCTACAAGTAGCGCGGGCCATCGCCCCTGTCTACACGTAAGATGCAACGGGCTGCAGGAAGGACCCGTCGCGTCTGCCATTTTTTTTTTTTTTAGTTTTAAAGAGCCATGAGTGCAGGAGCGCACCAACGATAAAGGTAAGGTTGTTGTTGTTTTTTAAAAAGGGATCCTCGCTCCCCCCTGGCTCCGATGTCCCCCTGCTCTGGCTCCGATGTCCCCCCCTCTCCCCATGGCTCTGTTTCCCCCCATCTCCCCCTGGCTGTTCCCCCCCCGCCCGCGATCTCCATTCCCCCCCCGCCCACGATCCCCCACCCGCGATCTCCGTTTTCACCCCATTCCCCCCCCCCGGCTCCGATTCCCCCATCCCCCCAGCTCCGATTCATAGAATCATAGAATAGCAGAGTTGGAAGGGGCCTACAAGGCCATTGAGTCCAACCCCCTGCTCAATGCAGGAATCCACCCTAAAGCATCCCTGACAGATGGTTCCCCCCCCCATCTCCCCATCCTGCCCTGATGGCCGCAGCTTTTCCCAGCTACTCGCGAGTAAATGCAGTAGCTGGGAAAAGCGGCGGAATGGGCTACACGCCCGCAGTCTCAGGCTCAGCCTGAGACCGCGGGAAATACCGGGCCACAAGTGGTGCTGGTTACTCCAGGGCCAGGGAGGTTTGACCCCTGCCTGAGCCTGGGATCCACTGTGTGTCATCTGGATGCACAGGGACGAGCCCGGGCCTCGCACCGGGCTAACCCCTTGCCTAGCAGTCCAACACTCTAACCACTATGCAACACTGTTTCTCTTCCTTGGCTTCTCCTCCTTCTCTTTTCTAAAACAGAAACCTCACTCCTTCTCCCACTTTCCCATCATGCTTCCGTTTCCTCACTCCTCACCTGAGGTGTCCGTCTTTGTCAACATAACAGCTTCCAGATGTATGGTCCCTACTGCTACCTGTCCAACGGCACATTCCAGTTTTTTTTCCTCTTTAACCATGTATCTAAAGTTATTTAGAGGCCGCCGTTTATGGGTGCAACCTTCCCAAGGCAGCGTTTCCCTTAACAGTAAAAGAAAAAGATGGACGCTGGACTACGAATGGAAGACGACAATGTCTCCCCTCACTTGCGTGAATGCGATAGGGCAATGGCATGATGGAAACCTCACCTGAAAGCACCCCAGCTCTAGTTCTGTCAGGCTCCCGAAAGAATATTAATTTTTACCAAATGGCACATGAATCCGCCTTTTGATTGAACACTGCTCTAAACGGTGGAGAGCAATTTTCTCCACTTACTCATTCGTTTCGTTTATAAAATTGAGAAGTGAGCTTCGGACCCCAGGAGAAGGTGTTTGAGTGAAACTCCACGGCACCCTGTGGGACCGTTCTATTCCCGCTTTCCCAGAATACCACATGGCTGGGCTGCTTCAGGCTTAAGGAGAGGAATAAGGTCTTTGCAGGGTGTCAAGAAGGTGGCAGGTTGTACAAGAAGCCTTGCAGGATCTTTGAACAAAAAAATCCACACCCATACCTTCGCCCACATCCCTGCAGTAACTGCCTTAGAGCTCCTGTCATAAAGAGGCAACCTGGATGTTTTTATAATGAGGCAGTGCAGAAGCTTCCGGACGCAGGACAGACTCAGAGCTCAGGGCGACTTAGCCAGGCTTAGGTAAGGCACGCTTGAGATGTGCCGTGTGACAAGAGGATTTCGGTCAGGATTTAAAACTTTCAGAAGGTGGGCGGTGGGGCGGGAAGAACTCTTGAGGAGCCATCTGGAATATTCCGACAGCGCGTACAAGTCAACAGCCGGTTGTCTGCACAGAATGCACCTCAGGCATAGGTGCAAGTCCTCCAACAGCTGAGAATACAATACCCCGTTTGCGCGAACAAATGAGAGGGGTGTCAGAACGTCTCCCGTCCCCAATCCTGCATCCATGCAAACTCTAAAGGATTATCTCCAAACTCCACCTCTACCCTGTTGTTGATACTGATTCCAAGCACTGGTGTCCAACCCCTTCAACATGGCGGGACGGGCTGGGCCGTGAAACAGAACCCAAACAAAATGGCTGCCCGTGACTCACGTTTCATAGATGTGCCCGTTCTCGACCCTCTCCTCCACGTAGGCCAGAGCGCGGACGTGCATCGGCGAGTGGGGGAACGCGGCGTGTATCCATGGCAACCCAAAGATGGACAGCCCGGTGTTAATCAGAGCCACGAGGAGGAGGTCCCAGTGATAAGCGGTTCCCTTCACTAACCTGAAATAAACTCTTGTTAGTAAAGTGTTGATGTTGGCATATTAGCCGGGTCTTAAGGACCAAGCAGCCGAGAGTCAAAACAGTCATGAAATGCAGAGTCAGCTACAGCACACGCAGTGTTTCGCGTTGAACGAGCCACAGGGCAACCATTTGAGAAGCGGTTAACGCTCCCCTCGGATGCGAGAGATGGCCAAAAAGGAGCCTAGCTCTCGATCCGGTCTGCATGGGAGCCATAATGACATCTGAGCTTGTTCAACAACATTTAATATTATTGCCCTAAATAGCTCTTGCACAACCGAAGCTCGGGACGCAGCTAAAAACCAGGGCTTCCTGGCCACTTGCTTTGCAGTCTGCTTGCCTTCAACTGCAAAACATTCTCAGGGTTTGATTTTTTTAGGCTGCTACTGCTTGACTTTTTAAAACATCTGGGGTTAAGTGAGAGGCCAGGAAATGGCTGGGGAGGCACATCTCTGTTCTGCTGAAGCGGACCGACAGGCAAGGTGCATTTGGCTCAGGGGAGCTTCAGGGCCCCTGCACCCTTGGCCCCAGATGAATTGGGATGCATTGCAGCTTCTCGCTGGTGACGGCAAAGGAAACACTGCACATGCTCAGAGGCAATTCCTCTTTTATTATGTGACAGGGTCTAAGATTGAATCCTGGCCCTAAAAGCAGGCTCGCAACTGAAGCCCCAGAGCAAAACTGCCCTCAGGAATTTTGCAATCTATGAGTCTCATGCTTGCATTAGACTGTTCCGGTATTACGGGAGCGTGCATTTCCCCGGATGCTTTTTGGGAGCAATGTTTTGAACTGTGCGACAGAAAGATTCACAACCTCCAGTATCTCCAGTATTCGAGGCAGTAAGCCTGTGTGCACCAGTTGCTGGGGAGCATGGGAGGGAGGGTGCTGTTGCACCATGTCCTGCTGGGGGTCCCTGATCAACAGCTGGTTGACCACAGTGCGAACAGAGTGCTGGAGTAGATGGACCCTTGGTCTGATCCAGCATCAGGGCACTTCTGATGTTCCTCCTCCTAGTAAACCTCCATGGAGCCCTTTCTAGGAGTACGCAAGATCAGGGTGATGGGCAGCTGGAATTGCAGTAAGGCCTGGAAGTCCCCCACCCTGCCCCACTGCAATGGCTAAGGTCTTTGATGCATGTGTGAAAAGCTGCCAATGTGTGGAAGAGGAGGGTAGGAATTTGGTAATTTGGGGTGGCGGGGGGAGGGGGAGAGGAGATTTCAACAGTGAACTAAAAGGAAAAGCTAAAAAAGGAAGAACCTTTGCATGCCAGTATCCAATTAATAAAATAATACAGGAAACACCCAGAAAAAAACGACAACCCCCCTGCTCAACAGAGAGGAGGAAAACACACACACCCCCTTGATTCTAGCTGACACTGAAACATCAAAGGGAATACTGGAGCGCAGCAGAATCTCGCGTTTGAGGCCGTGCATAAATTAGGGCTGCCGCTAGATAAAAGGGAGGCTGCGTTATCTTTCTTAGAATCATAGAATAGCAGAGTTGGAAGGGGCCTACAAGGCCATCGAGTCCAACCCCCTGCTCAATGCAGGAATCCACCCTAAAGCATCCCTGACAGATGGTTGTCCAGCTGCCTCTTGAAGGCCTCTAGGGTGGGAGAGCCCACAACCTCCATAGGGAACTGATTCCATTGTCGTACTGCTCTAACAGTCAGGAAGTTTTTCCTGATGTCCAGCTGGAATCTGGCTTCCTGTAACTTCAGCCCGTTATTCCGTGTCCTGCACTCTGGGATGATCGAGAAGAGATCCTGGCCCTCCTCTGCGTGACGTTTCAAGTATTTGAAGAGTGCTCTCATGTCTCCCCTCAATCTCCTCTTCTCCAGGCTAAACATGCCCAGTTCTTTCCGCCCCTCATCAGGGGGCTTTGTTTCCAGACCCCTGATCGACCTGGTTGCCCTCCTCTGAACACGCTCCAGCTTGTCTGCGACCTTCTTGAATTGTGGAGCCCAGAACCGGACGCAATACTCTAGATGAGGCTTAACCAGGCCCGAATAGAGAGGAATCAGGACCTCACGTGATTTGGAAGCTATGCTTTTATTAATGCAGCCCAAAATAGCATTTGCCTTTCTTGCAGCCATATCACACTGTTGGCTCCTGTTCAGCTTGCGATCTACAACAATTCCAAGATCCTTCTCGTTTGTAGTATTGCTGAGCCAAGTATCCCCCATCTTGTAACTGTGCCTTTGGTTTCTATTTCCTAAATGTAGAACTTGGCATTTATCCCTATTAAATTTCATTCTGTTGTTTTTAGCCCAGCACTCCAGCCTATCAAGATCACTTTGAAGTTTATTTCTGTCTTCCAGGTTATTAGTTATCCCACCCAATTTTGTGTCATCTGCAAATTTGATAAGCGTTCCCTGCACCTCCTCATCCAAATCATTAATAAAAATGTTGAAGAGCACTGGGCCCAGGACTGAGCCCTGCGGTACCCCACTCGTTACCTCCCCCAAGTCTGAGAAGGTACCGTTGATTAGCTCTCTTTGAGTCCAATTCTGTATCCAACTGTGAATCCACCTAATAGTTGTTCCGTCTAGCCCACTTTTAGCTAGTTTATTAATCAGAATCTCATGTGGTACTTTGTCAAAAGCTTTGCTGAAGTCAAGATCTATGACGTCTTCTTCTCCTCTGAGCTCACCCCACCTGTGCCTGCTGGATCACACAGAGGGAAATGCGAGCATCGGGGCAGACCGCCTCTCGGAATTCCTTCTTTAACGTTAAGAACATAGCAGCTTCCCGCAAGAGCAGCGCAGGGCCCCAAACCATCCTAAGGATGCTGCAGCTTTGCAGGTTGGTGGGTCGGGACGCCCCTAGGCCGCCTTGAAAAGGCGTGAGTGCATCACGACACCCGGTTCTCCATTTCCCAGGAGTCCTTGTGGCACTGTGGAGGCAAACCCTGAAATGTGCAGGTTTTTATTTTATTTTTAAAGTCTCGTGGTTATGGAATTAAGTCGTGAAAATAATGTCGGCACCATCTGGAAAAGAGACCCAAAATTTTGGTGTGATTTTGGTGTGATTTGTAGCTTCGGCTATTGGGTGGTATAGAAATGCAATAAATAAATAAAATAAAAATTTCAATACTCGGCATGGGTGGGAAGGTCTGGACAGCAGCTCCCCACGTTGGCACTGTTGAGTTCGGTGCAGTAGGCGAAGCTTCCCCAACTCAGGTGGTGGATGGACGGAAAACTCCAGACCTTGCCAGGGAGACTTTGCCCACACCGGTGCACCACATCCTTCCCGATGGCGAAAGGCGTGATGTGAGTGAGCCCCGGCTTCATGCACCACATAAACTGACTTGGCCGGTGGTGAGAGCAGCTGTTCCTCCCAACACCCTTGTTGGGATTCCTCCAAGGTGGTGGTGGAGATTGCTCCAGGGACCAGGGCTTTGAGACCAAGGCTTACCCCTTGTAGGAATCCAAGGTGGATTCCCCCCGCACCCTTTAAATGGAAGTTTGGGGGAAAGGATGCACCTTTTCCCATGGGCTTGAAGCAAGAATCCTAGGGACGACACCGGGTTCAGTGGGAAGGGTGGCCTGTATACAACCCTACCTCTGATTGAAAGAAATACATACTCATCTCTGTAGTCAAGAGTTTGCCCTTCTCTCATTGCTGTTTGGCATCTAGAGTGTTGGGGGACGGACCAGCGTAGAATGAAGTTTCAGGCATGTATAAACTGGGAGGGTAGGGGTGGCGCATTGGATATGCATCAGATGGACCCTAACCCCTCCCCCATGATCCACTCTTAAAAAGCCTCCTGAAAACAAATCATTTTAGACAGGCTTTCCCTGGACCATCACTTATTCTGGTTTTATATGATATTTTTTTGAAGTTTTAAATCTTGACTTGTGATAAGTTATGGTTTTAATTGTGCAGTGCCCAGAGAGTCTCGGCTATGGGGCAGTATAAAAATGTAATAAATAAATAAATAAATAAATAAATAAATAAATAAATAAATCCCTTTCTTTGCCCTTCACTTACTTATGCAGACCTTTCTACCGCAACCATAGTACTACTCTATCATGTTCTTGGGCACTGTCACAGGATAAATATGAATGAACCCAAGAGGATCCAACCAGCCGCTGCTGCTTCTGGCGCAATGCAGAGACTGAAACCCCCGCCTACAGCATGGAGCATCTCCATCCAACCACCCCCGAAGGCACACCAAAATCTGGGCTTCGTTTGGGTTGCGTTTTTAGCATATGCTTTTACATACTCTAAGTGACATTTTAGTGTGTGTATCTCTCTCTGTGTGTGTTGTGTGAATACATATTTCTAATAGGGCTGTGCAAGCCTCAAACCTCAGATTCGGATATCCGAGACATGGAGGCCATGATGGATCCATTTTATTTATATTTATTTTATTTATTGCATTTATATACCGCCCCATAGCTCAAGCTCTCTGGGCGGCTTACAAAAGTTTTGTAATGGATCGGCCATTTTCTCGCATAGCCTTATGCCCCCATGCAGCCTACAACTCCCAGCATGCAATGCCTGGGAGGGCTGCTCAGGAACAGAGAGCTTATGTGTCCTCAGCGCTGCCACTGCCTGCTCCTCGGCTCGATCACGTTTTTCTTCCCTGGGCCTGGTGCGATCACGTCCTTCCCGACGTGATCGCCGGCTTCCCAGGAAGAAGGATGTGATCACGCCAAGGAGTGGGCAGTGGCAGTGCCGAGGGCATGTATGCCCTCTGTTCCTGGGCCCTGGTAAGTACAGCCCTCCCAGGCGCTGCATGCTGGGAGTTGTAGGCTGTATGGGGGACCCAGGGCTATGCGAGAAAATGGCGGTTCCGTCCTAAAATGGCCAATCTGTCATAAAATGGCCTCCGTGCCACAGATATCCCTCCACCTGGCCCCATGGCAGTTAGGAAGCCCACATCAAATTGCCTCCTAAGTTGCACCTCCTCACAGTACAAATAATATGGGTTTGCGGCAGGGCTGGCATCAAAAGTAGGAGGGGCCCACTGATAAGAGCCTGGAGTTGCCCCTCCTCTTCCCCAATGCAACCTGCTTGTTCACCTGCCTCTCCCCCCGGCCCAGTCAGCGGAGGTGATGGGAAGGAGGAGCAGCAGACGCCATGGCCAGCTTGCTTGCTAGCTCTCTGCCTGACAAACAAACACGCGGTGGCAATGACGAGAGAGAAGAGAGCGACAGCAAGGTCATGACACTGAGAAGGGAGGCTCACCGAGGGAGGGTGTCTTGCCCAAGCGCCCTCAAAAGCCCAGAGCTGACGCTGGTGCGTTGTATGCAGGATGTACACTTGGCATGCAACCCAGATGGCACAGATGGCCAAGCATCCAGGGCTGGATGGCGAAGAAGTGCAGGTGCATCCTAGAACACTCACTGCCGGCACGTTACGAGGCACGTTGTAGCGCCATCCTCGTCTCAATGCAACAGTTGCCTTTCCCTGGTGCAGAACAGGGACATACTAATTCTTTCCCCCTTCATTTAGCATCTGCAGGAATAGTCTGCTATTGCCCCAACACAAAGCCTTACCTGAAAGCATTAAAACAACTTCTCTTCTGCTGCTTCCAGACTGTGGGGAGTCGTCAACTTGTTTTTAGCGGTGTATATTTATTGTTTTATACTGTATGCGTTTTTCTGTACGCCACCTTGAGATCTTCATAGAATCATGGAATAGTAGAGTTGGAAGGAGCCTATAAGGCCATCGAGTCCAACCCCCTGCTCAATGCACGAATCCACCTCAAGCATCCCTAACCAATGGCTGTCCAGCTGCATCTTGAATGCCTCTAGTGTGGGAGAGCCCACAACCTCCCTAGGTAACTGGTTCCATTGTTGTACTATATCTTAATGATATAGGGCGGGATACAAATGTTTTAAATAAATAAACTTGACAGTCTTTTAGCATTCAAGAAAGCTATCAAGACTGATCTCTTCCGGCAGGCCCATCCAGTGGAATTTTAGGATGTTTTTAGGATGTTTTAACAATGTATATTATGTTCTTAATTCAGTTTTATGTATTTTATATTTGCTGTTGTTCCCTGCCTTGATCAAAATGGAGAGGCGGGTAAGAAATAAATTATTATTATTATTATTATTATTATTATTATTATTATTACCGTATTTCTTTGATTTTAAGATGCCATTGATTGTAAGACGCACACTAATTTCAATACCACCAACAGAAAAAAAGCTTTGATTCTAAGAAATAATAAACGCACCCACGATTCTAAGATGCACCCCGTTTTTAGAGATGTTTATATGGGGGGGGAAGTGCGTCTTAGAATCGAAGAAATACAGTATTATTATTTTACTGAAGTTAAGGGAGTACTGAATTACATACAGATTTCAAATGTGCGCGCTGTTAGGCAGTTTTTGTTTTTTAAATCCAAGCAGCCTCTGAGAAGCGATGCTCGGAGTTGCAAAAGATCTATGTTCACCTCAGGCGATATATTTAGGATGACTTTTCTGAACCGTTATTTGCCGGAGTTACCGTGCTGGAATCCAAAATATCATCTCTGTTGAGATACTGTACTCTGTAACTGGTTACAGAATTAGTGGCTTTAATTTTTAAAATGTAATTTTGGTTTAATTGTGAAACCATGTTACTTTTTTATTGTAATTTTGTACGTTATCTTAGATGTTGTTGTACACTGCCTCGAGCGTTATTTGAAGTGGAAAGGAAAAGTGGCTTATGAATAAAACAGATAAAAAAAGCACACAAGGATCAAGAGAGAGAGCTCTAACTCAGATTTGTGTTTGATTGAGTGGATCTGCTTTAAACTTAACTTTTTAAAAGTGTTATTTCTTTAATAAACGCCGAGCTAAGTATCTAGTCCTCATAGTTAAGGAGTAAAGCTTGATGCGATGCCCTCCCTGCCTCTCTGTGCGTCCATCCATCTGGAGCTAGATTTGCTTGAAGTGGAGGAAGGGCAGCGGAACAGATCACAAAAACCATTACCTGTTCTCTGGGGCATTGGTGAGCGATGCCACTATGTTTTGCTCTATGAAGAATAGCATAGACAGCAGGAATCCCAGGCCCATGGCGCTCATTACTGAGCCGATGGAGAGTTGCCAGAGAGGAGCCAACACGAACAAGCTCTCGGATTGATTGTAGTTAAATTTAAACACTGGGGGGAAAAAAACACAAAACACAAGGAAGGTTGTCTCACTACCGCCGTGCTCAGGGACACCTTTGGGGAGGGCGACGTCTGACTTGGCAGGAATCTCAGCCGAGCAAAGCGTCCGTGCAACTCTCGTGGAAAGCACGCAGCTCCACGTGACGAGGCGGCAAGGCGGTAAAACTGCAGTCACCAGTAAGGAAAGCGCAGTCGCGTGAACTCCCCCCCCCCCCCTTAGCCAATGACCCTGCCTCAGAGGGGGAGGCCCAAACCTCCTCATTTACGGTTTGCCATTCTGGAACTGCAGCTCTGACTTCCAGCAGTTTGGCGTGCCGATCGTATAGCGATTGGGACAACCAAAGTGCGCAAACCCGTCTGCAGCCCTTAGCGCTCCTGGATCGATTTGCAATTTGGAGTCTGGCGCTGATAAAAAGTTGCTTCCCGCCTCACACCGTACCATTTTATGGCACACATTTGGTGATGGAATCATACAGTTGGTTCAGAAGATAGCTGCTCCGTGGAATTGTGTCCTTTAGCCATGGTCTGCTTTGGACCCAGTGGAGGCTGGTGGCACCTCGGGTAGCTCTTTTAGAGTTCTGGCTGGTTCTGATGGAAACCCGGAATGGATTCACCGCCCCGCTGGTGTTAGAGCCACCAGCCTCTACTGTCCAGACCCCCCCAGGAGTTCTTTGATTAAGGCACCAACTCTGCAACTGTATAGGGTGGATACATACACTCTATTTCTGGCTGCGTTGCAATTTAAGTCCTGTCCCTAATTCGCTCACCTCCATGGTCTGGACGGACTCTTATAATTGAAAGCAGTTCAGCTAAAACTTTCCACCAAAGGGCTCTCCCAAGACCATCTGTTATCCCTGGACCTGGGTAGCACCAAAAGGATCATTAAGCAGAGACTCCTGGATATTGATACTCAGGAATGACAGCAAGCTGCACGGGGCCCATGTTCCCCGTATGCCTTGGGGCTACGGGATCACGACCAAAACAGTGTACCCCTGTATTTAAGCTGGTTATCTATACCCAAATATAGGCGGTCATTTTCCCTAGCAAGGCTCAATGCTATGCCTTCTAGGGTAATGGAGGGCAGATTTGGGAAAGTCCCACTATCAGATAGATGCTGCCCCTGTAACAACGAGGAGGTGGAATCTATCTCCCACGTATTATTCAACTGCAGCTTCTGTCAGGAGGCAAGAAAAGCCCTAATCCATCCTTTCACGCAATGATTACCTGGACGATCGTCCGTGACCTTTATGTTGGTCCTTTTACAGGCTCAACACAAGCACACCACCGAACAAGTTGCTAAATTTCTTAATCACGCAATCCTTACCAGATCAGTTATGGTGGCAGGACTTTCCTTTGCTTCTAGCACAGAACTTTAAGGAGGCTCATGCAATCACACTCTGTTTTAATTTCATGCATTTTAAGTATTTATTATGTGTTTTTATATGTTTTATTGGTCTGTTGACTGTAATGAAAGGAATTGATCTGAACTCTTTCTTACCCTCCCTTTAGGACCTACACCATCAGTACAACAAACGCCCGCCCCCCTTCTCACATTGATTGAAACTCCATGGCCTGCAATAGTGCTAGACGAGGAAGCAGGTCCTCTGGTACAGGGCTGGGCAGATGTTAGATCTGAATCTACTAGATCTCTGGGTGATTTGTGGTAGATTGCCAAGGATTACCGACACCCAATTATTTAACAACAGCAGCCACAGCAGGACAACGGAAACTTCGGGTAAATAGCGACAGCTTTTTCTGCGACCTCCTATCCATTCTCATTCTCAAAACAAATCCATGGTCAAAGATTTCTTCAATTCTGTGGCTTTTTTGCACCAGGCCCCAGTTGGTGGGTCTGAGTTCCAGTAAAAAGCAAAGTAAATCGGGTAAGCCTGAAGTCTGCATATAGTAAATGAGCAGACAACATGTTTTCTCCGCTTATACTGGACACAGCAAAAAGACCACCTGCTGGGTGCTGTTGTTGTTTTTGATGTATTTTGGCAAGAGGAGATGCGTCAATGGAAACACAAAGACTATGGCAACACTCAGAAGGTGGCCGACAGCTTCAGGGCAAACACCAGAGTTAAATCTTTCATCCCTCCAAAGCATGGGCCAATTCCAGTCTTAGCAGCTGAGGCATTTCTGAAGTTCTTCCTTTGAAAGCTACGTAATTGGCTTTCTGGCAGATGGCAAGGGAGCAATTGTCATTAAGGAAATCACCACATACACACACACACACACGCAACAAAACCTGCCACTTTCCACTTCTGAATGGATGGAGTGATGGTCATTTGGGGGTGGGTGGGGAAATGGGACAGGCATTTCTTAATTCACTTCCATTCATTTCCCATTCACGTCATCACTAGGACATGCAATTCCTGTCTCTCTTCTCCCTTCCTGATGTGGAAAAGGTGATCCATTGAGCCAATGGGACCGTGGGTAAAAAAAACGCCTTGTGTATCTGATAATCCTACCAGATGTTCCAAACCATTAGCACGTTTTAATTAGGAAAATATAAAGTAGCAGGGGAAAAAAAAGCACAGGTCAAAATCATCACCACTGCATCTGTATGTTTGCCAACAGCCCTTCCTGCCTCTGATAATTATGCGGCCCTTTTGTTCCTGGCCATAATAATCAAAAGGATCAACTCTTTAAAGAGAGAGAGAGAGGGAGAGAATGGGAGACATTTTAATTACATTCAATTTAAATTAGGGACTGGAATAACTCACAGGGACAAAACAAACCCTGTTGAGACAATCTCATTTGATTAGCTCATTGCATGAATTAATCCTGATTGTGAACTTGGGTTGTAATTACACAGCCAGGACAGGACAAACATTGAAGCCCTGGGGTTTGGGAAATATCTTCAGAGTAGGGATGTATGAACAATTTCTTTCAGCTCATTGTTGTTTTTTAACACAGTTTACCCAGGTTCACATCTCCTAGGCTTGTGTGGTAGTAATCTGTACATTTCTTTTTAAATTCTAAAACGGGGAACTTTGAGGAATTCGCTTAAAATGCGTATTTTTGGGAAATGTGCACAAACATGCTTTAATCAACGGGAGGAAAATGGATACATTTCATAAACGTGCACATTTGATGCACACATATGGGGAAATGCTGATGAAAATACACAGAAATTTCCGTGCAAAGCCCAAAATCAGACCCGAGACAGAATTCGGAGCACCTTGATGAACACATCTGTTGCTGATACACACGTCCCGACTTCATAGCGATTATTTTGGGCGTGTGATTCCCAAATCCACCACCCCCAACTCCGCCGGCCCCATCACCCCCTCTACTAGTAAATTAAGAAGAACAAAGGTGCCAACTTACTTTTTATATCCTTGAAGAAATACGATCCAACAATGGAGAATGTTAGCACAGAAATGGGTAAGGCACAATCGGAGAGGATTTCACGGACTCTGGAGTGCAAATAAGGGCTACAACGAGAATAGAAACTCAGTGAGGGCAGGCGTCCGTGGCTACTCTGTTCCAGACCTTTAAAACATCAGGACTCAGCTATAACATGACATGAAACATGCAGCTGTGATGCTTGGAAGATGGTGCAGGGACCACCTGGGGACTAGCTGCAGCATTCCAGGAGAAGCCCGCCTTTTTTTTTCCTCCAAGGAACCCAAGGCAGCATACATCCTCCTCTTCCTCCTCCTCTACATTTTATCCTCACAACAACAACCCTGTGAGGTACGTTGGGCTGAGAATTTGTGACTGGCCCAAAGGCACCCAGTGGGTTTCCGTGGCCGAGCGGGGACTAGAACTGGGATCTCCCAACTCCCAGTCCTACACCTTAGCCACTACACCACACTGGCTCTCCACATGGTACCCTGGACTCCAGGTATGCTTGAAGACTGAGCTGTTATATCAGCCAGAACACAGACAGGCTGGCTGATCATATCCTGAGTTACAGTCCACCACCAGTACCCATCAGTGGAGTGTGATGACTCTAATGTTAGTGGGGTGGTAAATCTGCTCCGGGTTTTAGTCAGTACCACTCAGAACTCCAAAGGACGTCAATGGACTTTTCGCGCCCCTTTGACTGCCGAAAGACTGATTCTGCAATGTTGGAAAGATAAAACCACACTGCCTATAATGCAATGGATTGAAGACTTAACAACATTAGCAGCATCTGAAGGAACGGTATACAGGTGCCATTTATGAATGGACTTATACTGAGACATTTGGTCTTCCTTCACGGACGTTTATGTGTAATTGACGCTATTTATTTATTTATTACATTTTTATACCGCTCAATAGCCGAAGCTTCCCCTTTTTTCTTTTAGAATGTTGTGATATTTGAAACTGGGGTTTTTGAAGTACTGTATTTTCTGGCGTATAAGACTACTTTTTAACCCAGGAAAATCTTCTCAAAAGTTGGGGGTCATCTTATACGCCCAGTTGTCTTATATGCCGGAAAATACGGTATGTAGTTTACATATGTTTTTTTTATTATTATTATTATTATTATTATTATTATTATTATTATTATTATTATTATTTTCTTTTATGATTTTTAAAATTTTGTTAAAAATTCACAACACACATATCTATTATTCTCAGCATATTAGCAGTCTATAAATTTAATTTTAACTTTGCTGTTTTAAATTTGTATTTCTGCACTGCTGCTAATTTTATCCTGGTTGTGCTTTTATATTGTATTTTATATCATGTTTCTATACTATTATTATTATTATTATTTATTTATTTATTTATTTATTTATATAGCACCATCAGTGTACATGGTGCTGTACATAGTAAAACAGTAAATAGCAAGACCCTGCTGCATAGGCTTACAATCTAATAAAATCATAGTAAAACAATAAGGAGGGGAAGAGAATGCAAACAGGCACAGGGTAGGGTAAGCAGGCACAGGGTAGGGTAAAACTAACAGTAGAAAGTAACAGTAGAAGTCTGCACAACATCAAGTTTTAAAAGCTTTAGGAAAAAGAAAAGTTTTTAGCTGAGCTTTAAAAGCTGCGATTGAACTTGTAGTTCGCAAATGTTCTGGAAGAGCGTTCCAGGCGTAAGGGGCAGCAGAAGAGAATGGACAAAGCCGAGCAAGGGAAGTAGAGGCCCTTGGGCAGGCGAGAAACATGGCATCAGAGGAGCGAAGAGCACGAGCGGGGCAATAGTGTGAGATGAGAGAGGAGAGATAGGAAGGAGCTAGACCGTGAAAAGCTTTGAAGCTTTTCACGGATTGTTTTAGACTGAATGGTTTTAATTTTTGTGAACCACCCAGGCAGCTTTGGCTATTGGTTGGTATAAAAATGCAATCAATCAATCAAATTCTGATCAACAGCAGCTCGCTGAAGTTTGATGGTCCTTCCCCAACCCTGCTATAGACATCTTCCTTTAACTGGAGACAATGGCTCAGTTCAGACGACACGTTAGTCAATGCAGTGTGAAAACTCCACTCAAAGGTTGAGGATTTTAGGGGTTCTCCCCACACAACGTGTTCTAACTCCACCGTTGTGTGATTGTGGAGTTGAGTAAAACCTATTACATTTGATTGACAGTTCCTCCGCCCTCTCTCCTCCCCTGGTCCTTCCAATTGTATCCCATCAGCCATTGCTGCAACAAACAAACAAACAAACAAACAAACAAACCAATCCCATAGGCTCTCCTAGAGAGGCACTTGCTCCTTTCACCACTCTTGCCAGGGAACTCTGTAGCTAGTAGGAAAAGTCAACGCAACGCAACAGAAAACTCCTCGAAGCCCTCCACACAACATGCAACACAACGGTTGTGCAAGAACTCTCGTCTGCACAACGTCAATATTCAGCATGGAGTGTTTTCCAAAAAAGACCCCTCCACCGTTGCGTGGAGATTTCCCACCAGACAACATGTTCCTCAACGGTGGTGTAAAAACTCCGCCGTTGAACTGACCTGCTATGACTCTCTCTTTCAAGGCAACATATAAGTTTGTAGGTAGCTTTGCCATAAATTGGCACCCTGTTGATTTTCCATTCTTCTAAATGGAACTGCAGGCAATTGCCCAAAGGGGAACACGCGGCAGGGAACATATTGAGATGCAACAAACCAAGAGAAGGTACCTTTTCTTAAACTGATACAGCGTGTGTCCAAGCCACAGCGTCCCCAGCATCAGCATGAGGCTGAGAACGGCCGTCTCGCGCCCGTACTGTGTGGTGGCAGCGTGGCTGTCCGTCTGGTTGCCTAGGGCACTCCGCTCCACTGACATATTCAACAAGAAGGTGGTATTATTGATAGGTTCGCTGTGTGGTCTGGAGACATGGTAGTAATTTGTAAAAACTGAAACAAAAGGGAACAGAAGAGATCTTGTCAGAGGAAGGACTTCTTCACACAGCGCAGAGTTAAATTATGGCACTTGCTACCGCAGGATGTAGTGATGGCCACCCATTTGGATGGCTTCAAAAGGGGGTTGGATAAATTCCTGGAGGCAAAGGCTATCCATGGCTACTAGCCCTGATGGTTGTGTGCTATCTCCAGTATTCGAGGCAGTGAGCCTGTGTGCACCAGTTGCTGGGGAACATGGGTAGGAGGGTGCTGTTGCACCATGTCCTGCGTTGATGGTCCCTGGTTGACAGCTGGTTAGCCACTGTGTGAACAGAGTGCTAGAGTAGATGGACCCTTGGTCTGATCCAGCATGACACTTCTTACGTTCTTAGGTTAGGCCTATGGTATTCCTAGCAGAGGTGGTGGAGTGGATCTCTTTTCATGTGCTCAAGGATCAACCTCTCTCCAGTATGTACAGACTGTTCCACTCTCTCCAATGAACTGTGACAAAATCATCTTTGTAGGAGTTACCTAGGGAGGTCGTGGGCTCTCCCACACTAGAGGCCTTCAAGAGGCAGCTGGACAACCATCTGTCAGGGATGCTTTAGGGTGAATTCCTGCCTTGAGCAGGGGGTTGGACTCGATGGCCATGTAGGCCCCTTCCAACTCTGCTATTCTATGATTCTATGATTCATTTTACTATGCATTCATATTACTTGTTCTTTAAATTATTAGTAAATGTATATTCTGCTTTCCCCCCAGGGCAGATTACACAGTCCTCTCTGTTGTATCTTCAGAACAACCCTATGAGGGCTTCGGTTGAGAGTGTGTGACTGGCCCAAAGTCACCCAAGTGAGTTTCAGGCTCGAGTGGGGACTTGAACTCAGATCTCCCAATTCAACACTCTAACCACTACACCACACTGGCTCTCAATATTATAAAATCAATCTTAAAGGCGTGTCTGGAGTATGACCTAAAGCCAACAGTGTCTCATCTTGCCTGCTCAAAGGCTTTTCACATCGGTTGTCACATCTGTTATCTGTTATAAACTCAACAAAATGAGGGCAAAGATAGGAAAAGAGTCTATACCTATACAAAAAGTGCTGAAAAGGCACACAACTGAGTTAAACCGCTAGGTTCTAATATGTATGCAAATGTCATGTATACATTTTATTACAAAGTGTAATCACACGGATCTTACACGGAATACAAATATGCAATGCTTTGAGGCTAATAGATAATGTATCCCAACAACTAAAGTGCACACATTTGATATCCAGTTCTGGGCTCCACACTTCAAGAAGGACGCAGACAAGCTGGAGCATGTTCAGAGGAGGGCAACCAGGATGATCAGGGGTCTGGAAACAAAGCCCTATGAAGGGAGACTGAAAGAACTGGGCATGTTTAGCCTGGAGAAGAGAAGATGGAGGGGAGACATGATAGCACTCTTCAAAGACTAGAAAAGTTGTCACACAGAGGAGGGCCAGGATCTCTTCTCAATCCTCCCAGAATGCAGGACACGGAATAACGGGCTTATGTTACAGGAATGCTGATGTAGGGGGGGAAATGCACCAATAAGTATGGATGCTAAAAGAGAAATCAACTCTGGGGCTTGATAAGCGTATTAAAAACTATTTTATTCTTAAAATCCAAAAATGCTCTGCTCAACGTTTCGGACATATCGTCCTTCGTCAGGAGCTATAATAAAATATACAGTTCTTTTTAAAAATAACAAAACAACATGGGTGTTGAGCAGAGCGTTTTTGGATTTTAAGAATAAAATAGTTTTTAATACATTTATCAAGCACCAGAGTTGATTTCTCACATTACAGGAAGCCAGATTCTGGCTGGACATCAGGAAAAAGTTCCTGACTGTTAGAGCAGTACGACAATGGAACCAGTTACCTAGGGAGGTGGTGGGCTCTCCCACACTAGAGGCCTTCAAGAGGCAGCTGGACAACCCTCTGTCAGGGATGCTTTAGGGTGGATTCCTGCATTGAGCAGGGGGTTGGACTTGATGGCCTTGTAGGCCCCTTCCAACTCTACTATTCTATGATTCTATGATTTACGAAAACCTATAAGTTTCATGGCTGAGGATCTGAACAAGTGTTTCCGGCCCTTTCCAATTTTGTATAGTTATGATTGGCAGCTAGCTATCGCAGCCTGCCACTTAATATTCTGCCGCTGCCTGTTTAGTAACTTTGGTGGACGCAGCCCAAAGCGGCAGCTGAATGAATCCCTCTGCACGAAAAGTGATTAAGAGAGTGCCCTTTAAACAACACAGGCAGCTGCGATATCCTAACTAACGCAGAACTGTCCTCGCCGTAGGAGTTATTTAAGGTCCCTCTGATCCTATTTGCCTTTCTTGTTTGCTTCAGCTGCTGCCTGGCTGTTTCCTGTAAAGTGCAGAAGTCAAGATCAAACAGGAGTACAGCTTAGGTGGCTGCATCGCAACTTTGAAAAACAAAGTGCCATTAGGCTGCTGAAACGAATGTGTGACTTGAACTCCTCATTCTCCCTCGCCCCCGCAAAGCGATAAAACCGCTCCCCCTGTCCTTTCCTGCATAGCTCCCGGAGCAATACAGCTTTACAAATTAAGAGAAATATTCAACTGATCTTCGCTTTAGAAGGAAACGGGACATCTGCAGGGATGGAAAGAACGTTCACCCAAAGTTAACGGCTCCACAAAAAAGATCAGGGACTAACCAGGGCAAGTTTTGGGTCGTTCTGGGCAGCTCCAGACCCGGGGGGGGGGGGATGCAGCGCTTTGATTTAAAGAGGGGGGGGGAATGCATTTCTAGCCCTTTTTTCGGGAGAAAATTCTGAAGTTATTTTGTTTATTTAGTGTATTTTGGAAACGTCCTACCTCTGAAAGAGTGCTCAAGGCAATTTACAATAAAGCCACAAGAAGAATAAAACACAGTAAATTAAAAAAAAACTAAAAACTAAAAGCAAAACAGACAAAATATATATATTACAACAAAACAGGAGAACCCTCGACAGTCAAGGAGTGGCATTAATCATAGAATGCTTGGTGGAACGGTATAGTTTTTAATTGTCATCTAAAGGTCAGAAATGAGGGAGCCAACTTAACATCCCTGGGAAGGGAGTTCTCCAAGCGGGGGCTGCTACAGAAAAGGCCCTGCCTCAAGTCCCTGCCGACATCACCTCTCTAGGAGGCGGGAGACGTAACAGGACCTAAGATGATGAACACAGACTCCGAGCAGGTTCATACAGCAGCAGCATCCTCTACTAAAAATATACCAAATGCAGTGCCCATCAGCTGTAGCCTCCGGAAACATGACCTCTCCTCCCAGGTGGCAGGGGCCTAATTTAGGGACAGGAGAACCACAGATGTTTGAGTTTGCCGAAATTCTGCAAACTTCACCCAGAAGCCCAGTTCGGCTGGCTCCCGTTTCTGCTTGCCATCTCTTTGTTTGTCTTTTGGTCGCTAGGAGTTCTGTGCGAATGATGTAATCATGTGGGCAGAGCTGATAGGTTGGATGTTTCCCATAGCTTGGGAAACACAACGCAAGAAGAACCCTGCTTGAGCAGACCAAAGGCCCTGCATCCTAGTCTCCTACAATGGCCATCCAGCTGAGAAAGTAGGAACGTGCCTTGAACTAGGGCCGTGTCTAGATGGGGTGAAATCCCAGTGATCGCCCCGGGATCATCCCTGTGTATCGACATGACACACAGAGCATCCCGGGAGCAGCGAGGGACGACCCCGCCCTTAGCCCGGGATATCGCCCTACAGTTTAGTTCCGATTTTCCCCGCGGTCTCGGGATGATCCTGAGACTGCGGAACGTGCGGCCAGCTGTTGCGGTTTTGTCCCGGCTCCTCGCGAGTAACTGTGAGGAGCCAGGACCTGGAGCTCTTCAGGAGCTCTGTGCCCATCGGGGGTGGTGGGTGGGAGGTTTTTCTTTTTAATAAAAACACTTACGTTTTTTTCGCAGGAGCGCTCCTGTGCTCTTCTCTGATTAAAAAAACAAAAAACAAAATGGCGGGCGCGACGTCCTCTTCCTCCCAGGACATTGCGCGCCATGTGTAGATGAGGGGGACGATCTCGCAATCATAAAATCGCCTCCACCCGCCTCGTATAGACATGCCATAGGTCACATTCCTTGGCCATCTATCTCAAGTACTGACTAGCTCTCGCTCTCTCAAGAATCTTTCATGTCCAGAGAGGGAAGGCCCGATTCTCTTTAACTGAGGATGCCAGTTAATCTCTTGGGATCAGAGCTCATGGCTACAGACAGGTATCTTTTTGGTATATTTAGGCCGCATCCTACATGGCCTTCTGCTTAGCAATGAAACTCAAGACTGAAATTATCGCCTCAGTTCCCACACCTTGATGAAAATATCAGCTCAGTGCACGGCCACTCTAAAGAAGGCAAATTCCATTTTAGGCATTATTAGAAAAGGAATTAAGAATAAAACTGCCACTATCGTACCGCCTTTATTCAAAGCTATGGTGCGACCACATTTAGAATACTGTGTACGGTTCTGGTCACAACACCTCAAAAAAGGTATTACAGAGCTGGAAAAAGTGCAGAAAAAGGTGACTAAAATGATCAAGGGATGGGAGCATCTCTCCTATAAGGGAAGGTTACAACAGCTGGGATTGTTTAGCTTAGAAAAAAGGAGGCTAAGGGGAGACCAGATAGAGGTGTACAAAATTATGCATGGTGTGGAGAATGTGGAGACATTTTTCTCCCTCTCTCAAAATACTAGAACCCAGGGTCATCCCATGAAGAGGACTGGTGGGAGATTTAGGACAGATAAAAGGAAGTCCTTCTTTACACAGTGCATAGTTAAACTCTGGAATTCGCTACCACAAGATGTAGTGATGGCCATCAATCTGGATGGCTTCAAAGGGGGGTTGGATAAATTCCCAGAGGAGAAGGCTATCAATGGCTACTGGTCCTGATGGCTAAGTGAAACCTCCAGTAGCAGAGGCAGTAAGCCTGTACACACTAGTTGCTGGGGAACGTGGGTGGGAGGGTGTTGTTGCACCATGTCTTGCTTGTGGGTCCCTGGTTGGCAGCTAGTTGGCCACTGTGGGAACAGAGTGCTGGACTCTTGGACCCCTGGTCTGATCCAGCCGGGCTCTTCTGATGCTCTTACTTAACTACAAGGACAAGACAGGCACTTGCCCTGAAACGTACCTTTGGTTATCCCTTTAAGGGCATCGAGCACAAATGTGATGGAGATAAAAAGAGCAATGATTTCTTCAGTTGACCTATGAAAAAGACACACAAATGGAGTGGAGAAGAATCAACACCACAGAAAACTACAATGCTATCGCCACTGCATTATATTTCTTTTTATATTATAAAGCAAATATTTTCAAAAAGAAAACTATACCAGGTGAAGCTAACGGGATATGGATCCCAACATGTTCTGAAAAATCCCAACACATTTTGTTAATATCTTCAAGGTGAAGTTATATGAACACTTAAATGGACACAACACTACCTCCCCTTCTAATATTTCGTTTGTGGAAGCTGGCATCTTCAAACTTGTCTTGTTTTTTAGTCATGAAACTTTGATACATGTTGGGAATCATCTATTAAATTTTAGTTGTGCCTACTTGACCCTGGACTGCTGGAATTCTCACAGAGAAATCCACACACACACACAACTATATGTTAAGGTTCAGTTTATATATCACACTAAACTATGGTCTGGGCTGATCATAGTTCAAAACCCAAACGACAGTATGTAAGCCTATGCGGCAGAGTCTTGCTATTTACTGTTTTACTCTGTACAGCACCATGTACATTGATGGTGCTATATAAATAAATAAATAATAATAATAATAATAATAATAATGAGCTACCAAGCACACAACAGGAAACCACGGTTTACAGTGGCTTCTCTGCTCCTGTTTTCCATCGTCTCCAGGCTTGGTTTCATAACTTCATTCCCATCACCATGAGGCAGCAGCTTCTGGAAGCAAAGAGATGGCTGCAACTATGGTGAAAGTCAATTAAGACATAGTGCTCAACCGTATTTCGTAAGAGCCAGAGTTCACAAACCCACTTTAAATTATGACTTTTGATTCTGGTTTGCTGGCTTAATTTACAACCCATGGTTTGTCAGTTCAGTTTCAAACATCACACCAACCATAGTTAAGCTCCCTCATCCATTTGTGCATAATAACAATAACAATAACAATAATAATAATAATAATTTATTTCTTACCCGCCTCTCCGATTGGAACGAGGCAGGGAATAACAGCAAGCATAAAATACTGATTAAAAACATTGTATACACTGTTAAAAAAATATCCTAAAAGCATACTAAAAGTATCCTAAAATTCCACTGGATAGGCCTGCTGGAAGAGATCAGTCTTGATAGCTTTACTGAATGCTAAAAGATTGTCAAGCTGACCAGTCTCCTCCGGCAGGGCATTCCACAGTCTGGGAGCAGCAGAAGAGAAGGTCGTCTGGGTAATGGATGTCAGCCTAGTCTTTGCTGACTGAAGTAGATTCTTCCCAGCGGACCTCAGTGTGCGGGGTGGACTGTATGGGAGAAGGCGATCCCGCAGGTAACTTGGACGCAAGCCATGTAGGGCTTTAAAGGAAATAACCAACACTTTATACCTCGCCTGGTAGTGAAGAGATTTTAAGACTGGTGTAATGTGATCACCCCTAGATGTACCGGTGACCAGCCTGGCTGCCCTATTTTGAACTAGTTGAAGTTTTCAGACTAGGCACAAAGGTAGCCCTATGGAGAGCGCATTGCAGAAGTCAAGCCTCGAAGTTACCAGCGCGTGCACCACCGTCTTTAGGTCTTCCGACTCTAGGAAGGGGTGCAGCTGGTGTATCAGCTGAAGCTGTGAGTAGGCACTCCTGGCCGTCGCGTCTATCTGGGCTGTCATTTGGAGCGACGGATCCAGAACCACCCCCCAAGCTGCGAACGCTGTCTTTCAGGGGAAGTGTAACCCCATCCAGAACTGGTTGACACACCTGAATACAGAAGGGTGAGCAACTTCGGGTAGTCCGGGAGGCGGGCAATTCCCCTCCCCTCTCTGGGTCACCATGGGCTGCATCCCCTCCCCTCGGCCGTTGCTGTACCACAAAAAGGGGGGAGTGGAAAAACAAACGAAACGTGTCTTTTCTAAGACTCCGTAGGGATTTGCTACTGAATTTAAAAGAAATAAAATAGGGGTTGCAGAGAGCACTGGGGGAGGGGAGCCCCATGGACCATGTGTTGTCCACTCTTGAAATAGGGCCATAAAGGGGCTGCATGCAAGAACACTCAGTACGGATACATTGCTCTTTAAATGCTATTTAACACCCTGTTATTTTGTTCACATCAAAGCCTCGTGTGGCGCAGAGCGGTAAAGCAGCAGTTTCTGCAGCTGAAACTCTCCCCATGGCCTGAGTTCGATCCCAGCGGAAGCTGGTTTCAGGCAGCCGGCTCGGGTCGACTCAGCCTTCCATCCTCCCGAGGTTGGTAAAATGAGTACCCAGTTAGCTGTGGGAAAGGTAACAACGGCCGGGGAAGGCAATGGCAAACCACCCCGCTATAAGGCCTGCCAAGAAAACATCAGTGAAAGCTGGCGTCCCTCCAAGAGTCAGTAATGACTCAGTGCTTGCACGAGAGGTTCCTTTCCTCCTATTTTGTTCACACAAATTGGTACAAAGCATAATCAAGAGAGACTTGCCATACTTTCCTAGAGAATCTCAATAAAACACCAGACGGGGGTGGGAATACTACTGAAACGTGCACTCAGGAGGGAATCCTTCCTTTTTAGTACAGGTTAACTATATCAACTGTGGCCTTAGTTAGACCTAAGGTTTATCCCGGGTTTATCCCAGGGTCGTCCCTGCCTGCTCCCGGGATCCCCTATGTGTCATTTACATGAACAGGGATGACCCCGGGACGATCCCGGGATAAACCTTAGGTCTAGCTAAGGCCTGCGTGAACAAACGCCCATTTAAAACTGCAGAAGGGTTGCTAGCCCTTATGAAATGATCCTGGAAACAAGAATTGATCTTCTGACAACTAGGCCACAACTACACAACCTTTCCCAACATTGTCCACACGTCAAACCACTGCTCCGAGAGAATTCGCACCAAAGTGCGATGCTATCGATATGAGGTAATTTTCTAGGAGCTGGAACAGCGGAGGAAGTAAGCCAGTGTTACCTTTTAAAGAGCTTCATTACAAGGCTGAAATTAAAGAGGGAGTACAGAACGAGGAAGAAACTGTTCCAGAGTCCAACCCAGGCATAGAAAGCACTGAACTTCAAGTTGTAGTCGCTGCAGATTCCTTTGATCACTGAAAGGAAGAAAACACCACACGTGTGTGTGTATATAAATACTGTAATAGCCATTTTTCAATTCTTTTGAGTGCCGGTTCTTATTTAGTCAAAAGATCACCATCTACACAGAAGAGGGAGGCAACAGCAATCTTGGAGGAACACCAAGGATTACAGAAATATATATATATATATATATATATATATATATATATATATATATATATATAAAAAATCTTAGGCAAAATATCCTAGGTGGGGCGGGCAATGAAGATGGAGCATCCACAGTGCTGACTATTTCCGGGGTTGGGGAGGTGGGATACACAAGGTGGAATGGAATGGATTATCCCAGAAGAGGACCTGGCTGGCATACGTAACAGGGGAATCCCACGCTGCCAACGTTTTATTGCGGGTCCCACTTTGGTTCAGATGTAAACGTGTGTAGCTTACTAATTTGTCTTGTAAACCGCCCAGAGACTTTGGTTTAATGGGCAGTATAGAAATATAATAAATAAATAAAAATAACGTATTTATTATTACATTTATATCCTCTTGCAAGGACCCCAAGGTGGCATACAAGAACCCAGTGAAGTAGGTTAAGCCGACAGTCTGTGACTAGCCCACAGTTAGCCATTGAGCTTCATGGCTGAGTTGAGGAATAGAACTTGGAACACCTGAGTCCAACGCCAACCACTACACCACACTGACACTAAGAACATAAGAAGAGCCATGGCGGCTCAGACCAAGGGTCCATCTAGTCCAGCACTCTGTCCAAGCAATGGCCAATCAGGTGTCAACCAGGGACCTACAAGCAGGACACAGAGCAACAGAACACTCTCACCCATGTTCCTCAGCAACTGGTGTATATAGGCTTACTGCCTCTGATACTGGAGGTAGCACATAGCCATCAGGACTAGTAGCCATGGATATTCTTCTCCTCCAGGAATTTATCCAACCCCCTTTTAAAGCCACCCAAATAGGTGGCCATCCCCACTTCTTGTGGTAGTGAGTTCCAGAGTTCAACTATGTGCTGCATGAAGTAGTCCTTCCCTTGATCTGTCCTGAATCTCCTACCAATCTTCTCCATGGGATGACCTCAGGTTCTAGTATTATGGGAGGGAGAATCTTTTTATCCAGATTCTTTCTCACTCTCTTTGAGAAATACCACACACACACACACACACACACACACGTGTATGGTTTTGCTTCTGCCTAATAACTCCCAGAGACAACCTTCTAGAAACAAATATGAAACTAACACTAATGTTAACAGTCACTGGTTTCATTTCCAAGGCATTTCTTATGGGGCATATCTGGCATCTGCCACATCAGGAAAATGGTTGTTTACTACATTTTCACACCACGCTTCCCTCCAAGTCATGCAGGCTGACATTCATGGGGTTATGCTCATTTTATCCTCACAGTAGCTTTGTGGGGGAAGTTGGCTGGACAGGCCCATGGTCAGCCAGTAAACTTCATGTAAGCCTATGCGGCAGAGTCTTGCTATTTACTGTTTTACTCTGTACAGCACCATGTACATTGATGGTGCTATATAAATAAATAAATAAATAATAATAATAATAATAATAATAATAATAATAATAATAATGGCTGAGCTGGGATTTCATTCCAGATCTCCCTGTTCCAAGAGGAATACTATATCCACTACATCAAGGATGGGTTGGGTTCCACTGGTAGATCTCTGGGAAGTTTTGCACTATTTGTTTACAAAAACATAATGTGGCACCTTAAAAAGGGTCCCCCCAAGGCAGTTTACAGTCACTAAAATCTGTAAAATTAACATGCATGCACAGACACTTCCAGATAACATTAAAAACAAGGTGAGGTAAAACTGATTTTTAAAAAAGGAATTTCAACAACAGACAAAATAAATATACCGTACACTAAAAACTTAGAATCATAGAATTGCAGAGTTGGAAGGGGCCTACAAGGCCATCGAGTCCAACCCCCTGCTCAATGCAAGAATCCACCCTAAAGCATCCCTGACAGATGGCTGTCCAGCTGCCTCTTAAAGGCCTCTAGTGTGGGAGAGCCCACCACCTCCCAAATAGAATCACCTCCCTAATAGAATCACTTGATAGAACAGAAATGATTTCAATGCCTGCCTAAAAGACAACCGCAAACCTAATCTCCTATACTGGTGGTTTTCAACTGGTGGGTTCTGACCCCAAAGTGGGTCGCGAGATCAGTCCAGATGGGTTGCAGCAAATCTGTTGCCGCCATGTTGGGCAATTTTAAATTATGAAAGTGGGTCCCATGTTGCTAGTTGGGAATCCGAGGTGGGTCTTGGGTCTGGACCAGTTGAAGACCACTGTCCTATACCATTTCAGGCTCTGAGTTCTAAGAATTCTCTGCAATGGTGCCTGTATGGCAAGGTACTACTATGGTCGGATCTTTTAATAGGAGTCAGGTCAGGTTAGTTCAGGTGTCTAAGAGAAACAAGACAGGAAAAGATCAGCACCATGGAAAGTTCCAAGTGGTGCTGGCGTTGAAAGGCCGATAGGAGCTACAATTTTCCACCTGGCTCACGTCGGTGGACCTCAGTGTGCTAGTAAAGAAAAGAAAAGAAAAGAAAAAGGTAGTCTATTTATTTATTAACAATATTTATAGGCCTCCCTACAATTACAGGATCAAAACAAAACAAGTTTTTTTAAAAAAATAAAATAAAATACAACAACTCCATCAGTAAGACAATACAATAAAAAGTGATACATAAGACAAGCTCAAGATCAAAGTCAAAGAATAAAGAATTAGACAAGAGCTGAAGGCAGGCGGAATATGCGGCAGCAAATGCCATTAAAAGACAACAGAGTAGGAGCCAAAGGAGCTTCTATGGGGATAGGTTCCCATAACTGGGTTCCCATAACTGGGTTGCCACTATCGAGATCTCTTGAAATCTGCCTGGCTCCTCTACAGTGGGCTCCTGCATAGGACCACACTTAGAATACAGTGTACAATTCTAGTCACCACACCTAAAAAAAGGATATTATAGAGCTGGAAAAAGTGCAGAAAAGGGCAACTAAAATGATGGAGGGGCTGGAGCATCTCCCCTATGAGGGAAGTTTACATCAACTGAGATTGTTTAGCTTGGAGAAGAGGAGGCTAAGGGGAGACATGACAGAGGTGGACAAAACGATGTATGGTGTGGAGAATGTGGATAGATTTTTCTCCCTCTCTCAAAATACTAGAACCCAATGGGGTCATCCCATGAAACTGATTGGTGGGAGATCCAGGACAAATAAAAGGAAGGACTACTTCACACAGCGCATAGTTAAATTATGAAACTCACTACCACAAGATGTAGTGGTGGCCACCAATCTGGATGGCTTTAAAAGCGGGTTGGATAAATTCCTGGAGGCAAAGGCTATCAATGGCTACTAGCCCTGATGGTTGTGTGCTATCTCCAGTATTCGAGGCAATAAGCCTGTGTGCACCAGTTGCTGGGGAACATGGGTGGGAGGGTGCTGTTGCACCATGTCCTGCTTGTTCATCCCTGGCCGATGGCTGGTTGGCCACTGTGTGAACATAGTGCTGGACTAGATGGACCCTTGGTCTGACCCAGCATGGCACTTTTTATGTTCTTATGTTTTGCATAATAACTCCCACCATCATAGGAATATTGGAAACTGCTTTATACTGCGTCAGACCCTTGGTCCGTCTATGCCAGTACTGTTGACACTGACTGGCAGCAATGGCTGTCCAGGGTTTCAGGCAGAATTTTTTCCTAGCCCTCCCTGGAGAACAAGTTTTTGCAGGCAGATTCTGCAAGCAGTTAGGAACACTGGAAGCTGCCCTTGGTCTGATCCAGCATGGCACTTCTTATGTTCTTATGAATGCCAGATCTCCATGATAGCGAATTCAAATAGCCAGTGAAGGCAGTGTGGTGCAGTGGTAAGAGTCATGAAGCTCACTGGATGACTTTGGGCCAGTCACTCTCAGCCTAAGCTACCTCACAGGATTGTTGTGAGGATAAAATGGAGCGGAGGAGGAGGATCATGTACACCACCTTGGGCTCCTTGGAAGAAAAGATGGTATATAAATGTAACAAACAACCAAACAATGAAATTGATGAGGGGAAACCTTCTGAAGACATCAAAGATGCTCATGAGAGCTGAGTCTCAAAGGAACCAGATTGTTCAACCAGCAGTGAATTAGAAGTGTGAACCAAACTATGAAGTGTTTGGTTCATACTTCTTCACACAGCGCATAGTTAAACTATGGAACTCACTGCCACAAGATGTGGTGATGGCCACCAATTTGGAGGGCTTTAAAAGGGGGTTAGACGAATTCCTGAAGGAGAAGGCTATCCATGTCTACTAACCCTGATGGTTGTGTGCTACCTCCAGTATCCGAGGCAGTAATCTTGTGTGCACCTGTTGCTGGGGAACATGGGTGGGAGGGTGCTGTTGCACCATGTCCTGCTTTGTTGGTCCCTGGTTGACAGCTGGTTGGCCACTGTGCGAACAGAGTGCTGGACTAGATGGACCCTTGGTCTGATCCACCGTGAGGGCTCTTCTTATGTTCTTAAGTGTTAGCATCCTGCCCTGCTGCTAACCGTTCTCACATCCTGTTTTCTGCGTGGAGAAAATTTGCACACCAGGGAGAATGCTAGCTTAGAACCCTTCATCTGAAATGCTAGTTTTCCACATGTAGGCAGGGAGGGGATTTTTCCCCCTTCAAGGAGCATTCAAATATATGACCCTCAGCCTGCACTCCCAATGTTGAACACTGCAGGAACACCTTAATTGTGGGGTCTGTTTTCAGGAGGCACTGGAAAGAACGCAGTGTTGGTGCTTGCCTGACCTCCAGGGGCAGGGAGTTCCACAGAAAGGGGGCCACCGCACTGAAGGCTCTTCTCCTGGTAGACTCCAATTGGGCTATAGGTCCATGTGGAACCACCAGGTGTGCCTTCTAATGACCTCAGTGACGAGGCAGGTTGGTAGGGGAGAAGGCGCTCTCTCAGGTATCCTGGTCCCAAGCTGTTTATGGCTTTGTACACGATTACCAAAACCTTAAACCTGGCCTGGTACCAACAGGCAGGCAGTGCAGTTCCTTCAACAGAGGTGTTACCAGGCTGGAAAGGGGACAGCTCCCGTCAACAGCCGAGCTGCTGCGTTCTGCACTAGCTCCAGCTTCTGGAACAGCCTTAAGGGCAGCCCCACATAGAGGACATTGCTGTAATCTAGTCTTGAGGTTACTAACGCCTGTACCATTGTGGCTAAGCGATCCTTGTCCAGAAGAGGCGAAGCTGCTAAAAGGCACTTGATTCAAAAACGTGTGCACATTCATGTTTGGGTTCACGAACGGGACTTGTTCAAAGGTTTTGTGAGCAGAAACGAAATTCCGGTACATCCCTGGTGTTGTTTTCCTCTCCTGCTCCCCTTGGAAACAAGGCGATATATGGGGCAGAGGAGAACGGGGGGCAGAATTGAGCGTGATATGAGCCTAAGCCTGGAAGTGCAAAGTTGAGCAGGAGGAGGGGAGAAAAAGAGAGCCAAAGTGAGCATTAGGGCTGGTGGTGTCAGGGATCAGAGCATGTGAGTACGTGCACGGGAGGCGCAACTTTTTGAGGTCCGGAAACCCCAAATCACACATACGGAAGCAAGCTGGTGGGATCCACTCACCATTGATGTACAGTGCCAAAGGAGCCGTCGTTAAGAGCACAACAAGAGGCTGGCCCGAGAAGAGCGCATAAAGAAGACCACCAATGCACTGGCCAACTATGGTTTTCTGCACATCTGGAAACAAAATTGTGGAGAAGGGAAGGGGGGGGGGAAGATGAAATCTTAAAAATGAGGTTACTGCTGAAGTGAACTTGCATGAAGTGATTCAACCATGGATTAGAATAGGGGTGCAATCCACCACGCACAGTGACAGCACATCCCCTCCCCTCATTAACTATGTGCAAGGCTGGGTATTCTGTGGGAATGCAGGCTGTTACGCCACACCTTGAATTCAGGGCCGAACTACTCAACGCATGCATCTTTTGACGTGAGAGGAGAAGTCTACAAAATCACCCTACTTCCTCTTCAAACCGCTGCCTCAGTGGTGCCAGTATATAACTTAAAAGGACCTCAAAAAGAACCTCCCAACTACGTACAACACTTCATGTTTGGATTCCTCACGCTTTGGGGGTTTTTTTTCTTTTTAAAGCAGATTTCCTGCCCATATGACTGTGACAAAGAGTGCTTTAATCTCAGAACCCACAAGGCTGGCTGAATATAATTTCCACTAGTTTGGGCCAGGGCTGCCGTCTCCCACCCCCAGAACAAAGAATGCTTCGCATGCAGAAGTCGCTTGCAGTGCTCTTATCAAGAGATCTGCAGTGAGGAGAAAGGGTGCCTGCTGATGGCTTTTAGAATTCTTCCCAGCTCAGAACATGGTGACAAAACGGTGTACCATTCTGGCTGGGGATAATAATAATAATAATAATAATAATAATAATAATAATAATAATAATAATAATGGCCTAGTTTTAACTGTGGTGATCGGCCTTTGTCTGGCTTGTACCACTTCGGATACTAACTACTACTACCTAGCTTTAACTGTGGTCATCCTGTGTGTAGCTTGTACCACTTCAGACTGCAATAATTAATTTAATTAATTAATTAATTAATTAATAACAACAACAACAACAATGCCTAGTTTTAACTGAGGAGATCAGCCTGTGTCTGGCTTGTACCACTTTGGATACTACTACTACTACTACTACTACTACTACGGCCTAGTTTTATCTGTGGTGATCGGCCTGTGTGTAGCTTGTACCACTTCAGAGTGCAATAATTAATATAATAATAATAATAATAATAATAATAATAATAATAATAATGATGCTCGGCCTGTGTCTGGCTTGTACCACTTCAGATAATAATAATAATAATAATAATAATAATAATAATAATAATAATGCCTAGTTTTAACTGTGGTCATCCTGTGTGTAGCTTGTACCACTTCAGAATGTAATAATTAATTTAATAATAATAATAACAACAATAACAATAACAATAATAATAATAATGCCGAGTTTTAACTGAGGAGATTGGCCTGTGTCTGGCTTGTACCACTTCAGATAATAATAATAATAATAATAATAATAATAATAATAATGATGATGATGATGATGATGCCAAGTTTTAACTGTGGTCATCCTGTGTCTAGCTTGTACCACTTCAGAATGCAATAATTAATTGTAATGAGGCCTAGTTTTAACTGAGGTGATCTGCCTGTGTCTGGCTTGTGCTACTTCAGACAACAACAACGAGGCCTAGTTTTAACTGTGGTCATCCTGTGTCTAGCTTGTACTACTTCAGAGTTCAATAATTAATTAATTAATTAATTAATTAATAATGAGGCCTAGCTGTAACTGTGGTGGTTGGCCTGTATCTGGCCACCCACCACAAGAGTGCAGGTGGGGCCCCCTCATAGGACTGGACATTCAGCCATATCAGAGAACTAGCGTGTGACGGAGAAAGTTAGTCTAGAGCCCGTCTTTGTGACATGACAGTTTTCTAGGGAGCAGCATTCAAATCGGTCCGAATCCAGGTCGATCACTTCAGTGAGAAGCAAGCCCTGGACCACAGGTGCCCCCACCAACATGAGGAACCATTTGTTATGTTTCACTCTCTGCCTCCAGCGCCAAAGCCTTTACGCAGAGCTCAGCGTGGCTTGGGAAGGTGTGACAGACAAGTTGCAAGCGTGCGGCATGCACCACTGCACCAGGAACTCTGTTTGCAAGGGATTCCAGAGTGCAGCAGCCCCGTCAGCAACAGAGAGGAGGCTGGGGTTGGGTGCACAAACCAGGCCAGGCTTATACATCTAGAAAGGCCCAGGGAAGGTCAGGTCTAGACACTGAGAGTCTGGAAAGCTCCTCGGGGCATGCACAGAGAGCTCAACATCTCATTTAAGAATGCCAGCTGGAGGGCAGGCGAAAGAAATGGAGCTGAAGAGGCTAAATGAGGCAGGCCCATTTTTTTAACTTCCCTGGCTCTAAGCATTGCCTGAGCGGGCATAGAGGTGAGGCGAGACCCCTCTGAGGCCAGTGGGGCAGAGGGCAGCCAGTCCCAGGAAGGGTACCTCCCTATGGGGGTGCTGTGACTAGGGCCTTTTGAGAGACCAAAGGCACAGAACCGGCAGAGGGAAAAGTGGCATTTATGCAACTGATGTGCAGGAGCGATTGTTTAATGCGCCACAAACTTAGACCGGCCCTAAGAGTCATGCCTTCTTCTCAGGGAACCAGTTTTGTGGAGAAGGGCTTGGAGGTTAGACATGTCCAATGGAGGCTTTTCAACATCCTCACTAAATTACAATTCGCAGGATTCACTGGGGCAAGAAGCCACGATAGATATATTGGTATGTAACTGTTAGCTTTTCCAACCTGGTGCCTCCAGATGTGCTGGACTGCAACTCCCATTGCCCATGCTGGCTAGGAATGATGGGAGATGTAGCCCAAGGCATCTACAGAGCACGAGCTTGGGCAAGGCTACCCTTTAGGCTTTTAGCGTAGATGCAATATCTTTCCAAGCTGGCATGGTGGATGTTACACCCTCATAACCTGCCTCACCTGGATTATGTATTATAAAGCACCGCACTGAGACGGGAGTCTTGCGGGATCAAAGCCGGGCGAGCATCATACCCGAAAGGGTCTTGTGAAAAACTTCTCCGCTAGTTAAATCTAAACAATAGTTTCACTTGGGAGGGAAAAAGAAATCACACTCAAGATGGCTTCTCCCATTAAGGCGTGCGCTCAGCCCGCCTCACTTGTTTCTCTTGATGTTCATTCACAGCAGGCTTGCCACAAGGGTGACTAGCAAGTCATTGACTGAGTTCGGACAACACTTTAGGCAACGTAGGGCGGAATGATCAACCGACCATGCGCTATTGCGCAGGACTCCCCAGACGACATGATGCCCCACCGCCGTTGCGTGGCTGAAGCTCCCCGCAGCAGTTGAGTGACATTCCAGCCCTCCCTCCCTCCTCCCTCAGTCTTCCCAGCTCTATCCCAACAGCCATTGCAAGTTCTGCCAGCTGTAGAAGACTCCATGTGCTCCCGAAATAGTGCACTCAACGCGTTAAATTTGACAACAGAACCCGCCACACAACGTGTTAAGCAACGGGTCTCCGGATAGCCAACAGAGCAGCCCATTGTTTTCCTCCGTTGGTTAAATCGACAAAATAGCACACCGGGAGTTGTGTGTCCGTTGTGTGTTGCCCGCCAGACGCGACGTGTAGCGCAACGGACAATCGCCTAATTAATCACCCGTTGCTTATCGTGTCGTCCGAACCCAGCAATGAGTTTAATTGGGGTGGGGTGGGGGGCTGGGAGGAGGGAAGGAGGACAGACTCACCAATGACCCCGTCTGTGTTTTCGTCATTTAAGGAACCAAAAGCGATGGATGGCAGGAGGCAGGCGAAGTAGAGAAAGATCATGGTGGTGATATATTTGCCTATGGCTTTGTTGTTGCCAATAATGCCTAAAAACAAACCCCAAACAGCAGTATGAAAATCCCGTAGGGACGGACGCGCACTCAACTCCATTGTTTTAATAAAAGGGACGCACCTGTGAAGCACCTAAAAAGCCCCAGGAAGAACAATGGCGTTATTCCCTGTAACTGTAAACTCTGGCGGCGGTGTGTCTGTCAAACGGGGGCACCCCAAAATAAGACAGGGGCCCGGTAAATACTTGGGAGACTTCTCAGGCACAGAGAAGTATCTAAGCTTGTAAATTAAAAGACATTTTAAACCCCAGAAAATAAATAAAACGGCCCTGTGTGTTTTCAGGACCTACAACATGTTGCAGGTATAGAAAATAGAACAGGTTGGCTGGAGAGAGAACACACTGAGGCGCAAGGAGAGGAAGCCATCTTTGTTTCCGCTACCTTTTGATTTATCGTGGGTTTCCCATGGGCAGCTGGTCGGCCACTGTGTGAACAGAATGCTGGATGAGATAGACCCTTGGTCTGATCCAGTAGAGCTCTTCTCATGTTCAGTTTGGGGAAGCCTGTTCCCAAGAGGTGAGCACGAGGATCAGGGGGGACGTATGCCAAGGTTAAAAATGCTCCTCCCCGTGCTAAACTCTCCCCCTACCCAGAGCAGCTTCCCCCAACCTCTTTAACACTGTAGAATACAATGGAGAAAACATTCAGACAGGTGGGAAAGAAAAGGGTGTTCTCTGTTATCCCCAATCAGTGCTTCAAGTAGGGTTGCCATTTTCCCCGGAAACCCGGAATGTCACGGTTTCCAAGCATTTCCAAAATGTCCCGGCCAATCAGTCAAGAATCCCCAATTCCTGTTCCAGCCGGCCGGAGAAATTCCAACCTCCAAAATGGTGCCTTGAGCCTGCTCAGTGGAGTGTAAGCCTCCATACTGAAGCCTCCTCTAGCTTTTGAGAACTAGTGGAGAAATGTAATTTAGTGTCATTTTTTTCTGTTTGTTTGCTTAAACTGTTCTTTGCCTATTATTTATTTGCAGGTGCTTAAGTACTTTAGGCTGCAATCCTATGCATACTTCCCTGGGAATAAGTCCCATTTAACTTAATAGGATTTGTTTCTGAGTAGACACACATAGGATTGCAGTGTTAGATAACTAAAGCTTAGATAGCTTTCTTTCTTTCCCTAGACCTTTACATATTGCTCGGTTCTTTAAAATAAATCCTACCCACCCACCCCCCAAAAATTGTCCTGGTTTTGTGGATTCAGAATATGGCAACCCTAGCTTCGAGGCTCTTTTTTTCCAGGCTGGCTGAAGCCGTGAACAGGAGCGCTCATAATAGGGAAGAGATACACTGCAACATTTTGTTGTGGAGGTCCACCTGTAATTATTCTATTATAATGCTGGTTTCCCCAACATTCTGTCACGCTCCAGTGAGAACCAAGAAACAGAACCAAGAATGGGGCTATGCAGGAAAGAGTAGCCTTGATTCCCAGTGGCTTTGGGGCGGGGTGTCACCAGGAGCAGGGAGCCATCGATTCTCAGAGTGTGTCCCTTTGCTTTCTCCCACACAGAAGACTGGTGGACATTCATCTCTAGGAAGGAAAGGCTTTGCACTCGAGGAGCATTTTGTGTTAGAAGACAAAACACAGACATCATCAGCTTGGCAACAGCTTCAATTCAATGCTGTTTCAAACATGGAAAATTTGCATTGGCACCCAATAGATTTGACTATGCAGGGAACCCTTGTAATCCCACAGGGAGAGGCACTTAAGAAGCATCTGGATTAGTTTGGAGCTACGCTGCACGCAGAATGGTGCTGCCAGGGTAGGACTTTGGGGCAAAGTCCTACCCTTTATTCCTCATATTGAGGCAGTAGCTAAATCCTGTCATTTTTTCCTGTATAATATTGCCAGGATTCGATCATTTTTGTCTGTCTCTTCTGCCAAGACTTGTTCATGCATTGGTTATTTCTCGGTTGGACTACTGCAACCTTCTTCTCACTGGCCTTCCTTCTTCTCACATCAGTCCATTGGTTTCTGTTCACCACTCTGCTGCTAAGATCATCTTCTTGGCTCGCCGCTCTGACCATGTTACTCCACTGCTGAAATCTCTTCATTGGCTTCCAATTCACTTCAGAATCCAATATAAACTTCTCCTGTTGACCTACAAAGCTTTTCACGGTCTAGCTCCTTCCTATCTCTCCTCTCTCATCTCACACTATTGCCCCGCTCGTGCTCTTCGCTCCTCTGATGCCATGTTTCTCGCCTGCTCAAGGGTCTCTACTTCCCTTGCTCGGCTTCGTCCATTTTCTTCTGCTGCCCCTTATGCCTGGAACGCTCTTCCAGAACATTTGAGAACTACACGTTCAACCGCACCTTTTAAAGCTCAGCTAAAAACTTTTCTTTTTCCTAAAGCTTTTAAATCTTGATTTTGTTCTGACTTTATACTGTTAGTTTTACCCTACCCAGTGCCTGTTTACCCTACCCTGTGCCTGTTTACATTCTCTTCCCCTCCTTATTGTTTTATTATGATTTTATTAGAATGTAAGCCTATGTGGCAGGGTCTTGCTATTTACTGTTTTACTCTGTACAGCACCATGTACATTGATGGTGCTATATAAATAAATAAATAAATAAATAAATAAATAAATAAATAAATAAGTGCAGGGTCCCACCTAGTAGAATGAATAGGAGGGGCCGCCAAATGCAAGAAGTCTGGTTTACCACACTTACATACTGAAGGAAGTAAAATAATACACATCACCTAAAGAACACCCCAAACACACACACACATAGTTCAGATCTTAAAATTATGTAATGGCCCTGCTATACATATATGCAGAGAGCTTCGGCTATCAGGCGATACAGAAATGCAACTAATGAATTAATGTAATCACGCTTTCCCAATCTGTTCCCTTCAAAGGAGCTCCCATCATTTCCAGCAAGCATGGTCCAATTACCGAGGGAAGGTGGTAGGCCGTTCTTATCTACGCATCATACCTGCACTATTGGGAATGAAATGTCTCATGCATCCTAGCTCTTTCCCATCACCTCATCCTTTTTAAGAGGCACCTGAGATTGAACCTGCAACCTTCTGCACAGGAAGCAGAGGCCGGCTGGCTGCTCCTGCTTGTTGCTGTCCCCAATTTGTCCATCTGGAAGCACCCTAAGGAGTGCATTGTCTTCTTCAGCCTTTGCTTTTTCTTCAGAAAAGCTACAGATTTGGGGGCTAGTCAAATGGCTGCAGATTACCAAGATAATGTATGTGAAGTTGTGTTTTTTTTTAAGGGCTATTTAATTGCAATTAGCACTAATCATGGGCAAAGTCACCCCAAGTAAATTAAACACGTCCATGTGAGCTCGGTCAAGAGTTCTCCTTTAATACAAACTCTTGTTCCATATATATCAGCAATATCAAGGTGCATCTTGGGAGCTGCATTTTGGAATCGCGTAGCGCAGCCTGACATCATGTGTCACCATGTTCTATGGATGCTTTCTGATTGGCTGTTTTCACATGGCCTACCTGTGTGATGATGTCATGGGATGTTCACTCGCCATCACCAATGGAAAAGGACCTGCAGAGTCCTCCTCCTCGGGAGCAAATCTGCGGAAGTGATGACAACAAAGGAAGCAGCAAATGAGGCTGCTTCAAGTCTAGTTTGGGGGTGTCTAAGTGGTGGGATAAGCGAAAATTCAGGGGAGGGGATCTGTGTATAGAATAGTAGAGTTGGAAGGGGCCTACAAGGCCATTGAGTCCAACCCCCTGCTCAATGCAGGAATACACCCTAAAGCATCCCTGACAGATGGTTGTCCAGCTGCCTCTTGAAGGCCTCTAGTGTGGGAGAGCCCACAACCTCCCTTGGTAACTGGTTCCATTGTCGTACTGCTCTAACAGTCAGGAAGTTTTTCCTGATGTCCAGCTAGAATCTGGCTTCCTGTCACTTGAGCCTGTTATTCTGTGTCCTGCACTCTGGGAGGATCGAGAAGAGATCCTGGCCCTCCTCTGTGTGACAACCTTTTAAGTATTTCATAGAATCATAGAATAGTAGAGTTGGAAGGGGCCTACAAGGCCATCGAGTCCAACCCCCTGCTCAATGCAGGAATCCACCCTACAGCATCCCTGACAGATGGTTGCCCAGCTGCCTCTTGTGTGGGAGAGCCCACAACCTCCCTAGGTAACTGGTTCCATTGTCGTACTGCTCTAACAGACAGGAAGTTTTTCCTGATGTCTAGCCAGAATCTGGCTTCCCGTAACTTCAGCCTGTTATTCCGTGCCCTGCACTCTTGGAGGATCGAGAAGAGATCCTGGCCCTCCTCTGTGTGACAACCTTTCAAGTCCTTGAAAAGTGCTATCATGAACTCAAGGCCTTACTGCGCATGCACTGAAGCTCGCAATAAATTTTGAACACAACAGCAAATTCCTAACACATCCAGGCTTGCTACAAAGACAGGCACTGTGAATGGCCGAATTACAAAATTCACTGGCATCCCTAATTAACGTAGCCGCTGTTGACTAGGCACATGCCCTGAAAATCTAAACTGGAACAACAGTTCTAATTGAAAACCTTGCTTGTAAAAGATTGGTTTGTCCAATGCAAAACCCACCACACCACACCGGTGCTCTTTCTTTCAAATACCGAGTTTGCATCTATTGCAAATCTTAAAAGAAAGCACCAGCACGATTTACAAATATACAAACAGGTTGGGAGAGGTTTGAGGTTGGGAAAGAATATCAAGTCCCTGTGGGGAAACCTGATGAACACTAAATCTGGCACAGCTTGTCGCCCCGGTAGCAAGCCTCCAGGGGTTGACATGTGGCAGGAGGAGGCTTAGCTACAGGCATGATGAAATTTACAAAGGAAAAAAAACCGTAACAGCAAACACCTCAAAAGCAGCTTTCGTGTCTCGCTACAAGCGCTGGCATTCATTTCCCGAGACACGAGCCAATTTTCATTTAATTCCCCACCCCCCGGAGAGACAAAAAGACATCAGAAGCGGACCCGTGCGAAGGCACAATGTAGATTTCTTTGGGATCCTGATTGGAAGATGGATGCCTGAGAAAGAACGAAACCCTTTGGCTTGTGGACTCATGCATACGGCGAGTATTCCACAGTCTGGCCTGGAGCTGGCAGGAGGCAGGAAGGAGAAATAATTTGGAGCAGCTGAACCCGAATCTGCCTGCTTTTCCTGAATATAAACAAACGCAGGGCACGGGATCAGAATGAAGGATTTCCTCTTCCTTGGACAAAGATTACCCGTGAAACAGCTGAACAAGGCTCTGCAGCATCGCCAGATAACATTTCTTCTTAAGTAAAGGAAAATGCTCTTAGGCAAGGAAGCTAAATTTGAGAAAATAAACAGAGCACTTGCGGGATTTCACTGACTCAATAGCTGCTATTCCTTCCAGCGATTCTATCTCTCAGAGAGGAGACACCTTCACTCTACACACACATACACACACACACGCACACTCATGCAGACAGCTTTAAAACAAAACAAAAATTAAAAGCATTCAATTTGCATCTGCACACCAGTGATGAGTGACTGCATAAGCCAGCTCATGATTTATAGGTTGGATTGTCTTCTGGTATTCTTTTAGATTATCCTCAACGGACAGATGCGTGGGCCGGAGGGTGAAGTCACTCGAGGCTGGAGCCTCCTGCTTTAACATGCTGAAAAACAAGAATTTCCTGAGGGAGATAAATGCTGCCTCAGAAATTTAAAAATCGTTACGAATTTATGAAACACCGTCTTGCACTAAGAGCATAATAAGAGTTGGATCAGACCGAGGGCCGGCCCGGTCCATGCATCCGACGTCTCAGCGTGGCCAACCAGATGCCATGCGGAAGACCACGAGCAGGTCAACATGGCAACAGACCTCTCCTGCTGCTGTTTCCCAGCAACTGGTCCTCAGAGGCACACGGCTTCTGATGCTGGGGGCAGCATGTAGGCGGTTAGGTCATTTGTCCATTTAGCTCAGTACTGTCTAGTCAGGCTGGGCTCTCAGCCTGGGTACCTGACATCCCTGCCACTGGAGGTCCTAGGGACTGAGCCTGGGAAATTCTGCAAGTGAAGCATTGCCCTATGGTACCCACTGATGGGTTGCCTTCCATGACATTTAAGGCAGAGGTGTTGAACTTCAGGCCCACCTGGGGGCCAGATCCAGACGATCGGGGCTCTGCAGGTGGCCATGCCATCTACCCCTAGCCCATTCCTTTTAGAACATAAGAACGTAAGAGCCTTGCTGAATCAGACTATGAGTCCATCTAGACCAGTGGTCTTCTACTGGTCTTGACCTGAGACCCACTTGGACTTCCCAACCTTCAACATGGGACCCACTTTCACAATTTTCTCCATGTCCAACATGGCGGCAACAGCTTTGCTGCAACCCACCTGGACTGATCTAGACCCTTTCCCCAGGGTCACCCACTGATCTAGACCCTTTCCCCACTTGCTGATCATTTGGTGCTTTCCTGGCTTTTGTGTCTCCCCCCCCCCCATCCCAATTCTAAAAGTTTGGAAGGGCAAACAGGCTCGTCTTTTGTGCCCTGCGCCCTTTGCCTTTGGCCCACCACACCCACTGCTGAAAAGGCCTCCCAAGAGCTTCTCTGAAATTGAATTCAGCCCTCAGAATGAAAAAGGTTTGGTGCCCCCGATTTAAGGTATGTTAGGCCAGACTGCTCACTTGAGGGAATGGTATTAAAGGCAAAACTGAAGTACTTTGGCCACATAATGAGAAGACAGGACACCCTGGAGAAGATGCTGAGGCTAGGGAAAGTGGAAGGCAAAAGGAAGAGTGGCCGACCAAGGGCAAGATGGAGGGATGATATTCTGGAGGTGACAGACTTGACCTTGGGGGAGCTAGGGATGGCAACGGCCGACAGAAAGCTCTGGCGTGGGCTGGTCCATGAAGTCACGAAGAGTCGGAAGTGACTGAACGAATAAACAACAACAAGGCTTGGATACAAACTCTTGATTCCCTGACATCCACCTCCCAAATAAGCTCAACAGGCTGGACAGCAAAAAACCTACAGATTGCACCATCCAATTCCACTCCCAAAAAGCGGGGAGGCAGCTTGGAGACCACAGAGGCTCCAGCATCTTGTGGTCTTCAGCAGAGAAGGCTACCAGAGAAGGTATCCAAAAGGTGGATAGGCAGTAGGTATATTAGCCACCTATGCCTGCACAGTCTTATGCACTGGAGTGGTGGGGATAAATGAGTGCAAGCATTAACCTTAAATCACATCAACAGTCCATCCAGCCCACTTGCCTCTACAGTGATCAGCAGAGGGTATGCAGCCTTTCCTAGGTGACAGGGACTTACTTGGGGCTTTTTAGACCTCAGGTACAGTCCCTTTGCCCAAAGAGGTCCATTACAGCAACAAGTGCATGTGACACTCCAGGGATCCACCAATTCAACAAACAGTGGGAGGCCCAGCGTGACTCCTAAAGGGCACTTGTGCCTCGTAAGCAGCTGTAGCTTTGGTGGAAACAGAAAACATCTGTTTCCACCGACAAAAACCCATGATTTAATGACAACCCCATGGGAGGTGGTGGGCTCTCCCACACTAGAGGCATTCAAGAGGCAGCTGGACAGATGCTTTGAGGTGGATTCCTGCATTGAGCAGGGGGTTGGACTCGATGGCCTTATAGTCCCCTTCCAACTCTGCTATTCTATGATTCTATGAAATGCCGGCTCGTTCTTTCATTTGCAGCGCCTGCCAATCCTAGAGCTTGCAGAACTCTGAAAAAGCGCAGGCACTAATTACGTGACATAACACCCCTCTGGGAAGAAAATGAGACAAGGAAGTGACAAATCTAAGAGCAGCCTGTCACAGGGAAGGGGCAATAGTACACATCAGTGGAAGCCACACACACCCCACCTGTGATCTCGACGCTGCATAGCGCAAGCAAGCGCCTACGCTTATGACTGGCCCACACTTGGGAAAATAATTTGCTTTTATGCTCTTTGGCCGTAATTGGTCTACACCATCCATCCAGAAACTAGCCCTGAGAAACTGATTTAATACATAGGCAAGTTTCAAGAGGGTACTACTTCCTCATTCCAGCTCGTTAAGAAAGAGAAAGAAAAATAGCTAAAGAGCTGTCACGTCCGGAGACAACGGCAGCAATTCAGGCAAAATGGGAATGTGCCAAGATCAGCTTGCCCCTTCCAGATCTGTCAGATCGCAACTCCTGTCAGCCAGCATGCCCAGGGATGATGGGAGTTGTAGTTAGGGATGGGTGAGCAAGCGATGTTTGAGCTCACTAAGATTTTCTGAACATAAACTCACTTGTCTCTCAATTTATGTTTGCATTTATGGTCGCTGTTCATTTTGCATGAACGGGAAGAGAACCCATGATATTGTCTTGGGGAGGAAACTCTGAGTTGCTCATTGTTAACAACCCATAGTTCGACCATAAAGCACAGTTTGCATGTAATGACAACCCACGATTCAACAAGAACCCATGATTTAATGACAACCCCATGCTTAATTCATACTCTGAGTTACTGCTTTGTGCAAATCAGGTCAATCATTTCTAATGTTTTGAATGACTGTTTCTCATTTTTAGGAATTTTATGGACTTCATAAGCTGCCTAGAATCCACAATCTGGCATGATATTAAACCTTTAATGGAATACATGCAAAATCAGTTAGGAAAGATTCCAGCATTAGAGTTTCCCATCCTTGTTCTGTCCTTCACACTACTACATAAATTGCTCCTCCATCTTTTAGGTTTGATTTTAAAATCAAATTAAGGGTGCAGTCTTATGCATGTTTAGACATGGAAAAAGTCCTTCAACTCCTAGCATACTCCAGCCAGCTAGAAGTTGTAAAACTTTTTCCTGTCTGACCATGCATAGGATTGCACCCTAAGCATGTGTCTGTCTGTTTGTCTGTCCGTCATAGAATAGCAGAGTTGGAAGGGGCCTACAAGGCCATCGAGTCCAACCCCCTGCTCAATGCAGGAATCCACCCTAAAGCATCCCTGACAGATGGTTGTCCAGCTGCCTCTTGAAGGCCTCTAGTGTGGGAGAGCCCACCACCTCCCTAGGTAACTGGTTCCATTGTCGTACTGCTCTAACAATCAGGAAGTTTTTCCTGATGTCCAGCTGGAATCTGGCTTCCTTTAACTTGAGCCCGTTATTCCGTGTCCTGCACTCTGGGAGGATCGAGAAGAGATCCTGGCCCTCCTCTGTGTGACAACCTTTTAAGTCTTTGAAGAGTGCTCTCATGTCTCCCCTCAATCTTCTCTTCTCCAGGCTAAACATGCCCAGTTCTTTCAGTCTCTCTTCATAGGGCTTTGTTTCCAGACTCCTGATCATCTATAGATGCCAGTTTATAGAATTACAAAATCATTCTAAGAGTTAGAAACAGGCCTAAAGTACTACACAGGGTTTTTGGGTGGGGTGGGTAAGGACAACGACGAACAAATAGCTACCCTTTTGTTTGCAAAGGCAGACCAGCTCAGTAGACGAAAAGAAACACAATTTTGCTGTGTACAGTTTGCAACATCTAGCTGTATACAGGAAACCGTTTGGGAGATTAACAAAGCCGCAAATAGCCTAAAGTAGTAAGCGGAAAGGTCCCATTATTCCTAGAACTCAAGATGCAACTATTAATATTCTGGGCTGGGGGAGGAAACGTGTTTGGGCTGCTGCCGTTGAGTGCCAGCCCTCAGGGTCATTTTTATAAACCCTTGAAGAAACAAAAACCATCACCAAGGACTGAACATTAGCAACAGCTTGATGCAAAGAATGGTGTGCCCAACACCAATGTAGCAGCAGAATATAAAGCTGAACTCAGATTTTCCCACCTGGATGCTCTCTCCAGACGTTTTGGAATTCAGTTCCCATCAGCCCTATTCAGCATGGCCAATGGTCAGGAATGCTGGGAGTTGTAGTCCAAAACATTTGGAGGGCATAAGGTTGGGAAAGGCTGTTCTAGAGCATAATCACAAAGATTGCCAGCAGCCAGAAACTACTCTGTTTTAGTGTATATAGATGTTCTGCTAATAAACACTAATGCTTATATGGCAAGCCGTTTACTAACAGGGACTGGCCAGCGAGACCACATCACGCCAGTCCTTTTACAACTTCATTGGCTGCCAGTCCAAGTCCGGGCCCGATTCAAAGTGCTTGTATTAACATTTAAAGCCCTAAATGGCTTGGGGCCAGGCTATCTGAAGGAACGCCTCCTCCCATATGTACCTGCCCGGACCTTAAGATTATCCACAGGGGTCCTTCTCCATGAGCCCCTGCCAAAGGAAGTGAGGCAGGTGGCTACCAGGAGGAGGGCCTTCTCCGCTGTGGCACCCGGCTGTGGAACGAGCTCCCCAGAGAGGTTCGCCTGGTGCCTACACTGTACTCCTTCCTTTGCCAGCTGAAGACCTTTTTATTTTCTCACTATTTTAACACCTATTAACTTAAATTTAAACTTTGCTGTTTTAATTCCGTATTTTAAACTATATCAATTTCTGCTGTGCGGTTTTATCCTGGTTGTGCTTTTTATATTGTATTTTGTATTTGTGTGTTTGGACTGTTGGTTATTTTATTCTGCTTTTCATGGTTTTAATTTTTATGAACCGCTCAGAGAGATTTGGCTTTGGGGCGGTATAAAAATGTAATAAATAAATAAATAAATAAATAAATAAAGGTAGCTTTCCTGCCTCCAGGTGTTGTTGCATTGCAGTCCCCATCATTCCTCACTATTGACAATGCTGATTAAGGCTGATGGGAATTGCATTTCACAAAATGTGGAGGACCACAAGTTCCTCACGGCTAGTTGATGTATATTAGCCCTACTGTTTTTTATTCTTAAACCTTGTGCATGTGTACCTGAGGCCAACATGAAGAGGAACAGCCATAGAATCATAGAATCATAGAATAGCAGAGTGGGAAGGGGCCTACAAGGCCATCAAGTCCAACCCCCTGCTCAGTGCAGGAATCCACCCTAAAGCATCCCTGACAGATGGTTGTCCAGCTGCCTCTTGAAGGCCTCTAGTGTGGGAGAGGCCACAACCTCCCTAGGTAACTGATTCCATTGTCGTACTGCTCTAACAGTCAGGAAGTTTTTTCTAATCTCCAGCTGGAATCTGGCTTCCTTTAACTTGAGCCCTTTATTCTGTGTCCTGCACTCTGGGAAGATCGAGAAGAGATCCTGGCCCTCTTCTGTGTGACAGCCTTTTAAGTATTTGAAGAATGCTATCATGTCTCCCCTCAATCTTCTCTTCTCCAGGCTAAACATGCCCAGTTCTTTCAGCCTCTCTTCATAGGGCTTTGTTTCCAGACCCCTGATCATCCTGGTTGCCCTCCTCTGAACACGCTCCAGCTTGTCTGCGTCCTTCTTGAATTGTGGAGCCCAGAACTGGACGCAATACTCTAGATGAGGCCTAACCAGGGCCGAATAGAGAGGAACCAGTACCTCATGTGATTTGGAAGCTATAATTCTATCCATAGGACAACCCAGCCATCTGTCTAAAACTCACCTAGCAAAGTGACATCACTCTTGTATTATCGAAGTAAACCAAGCCTCAGCTTAGCTGCAGCGTACAGATGAGAGACTGCCTGGAGCCCCGTGTAAGCTGCTCTGAGCTTCCCAAAGGAAGAGCAGGATGCAAGGGCCATAAATAAAGGGAAGCCTCGAGAAAGTATTGCAAGTATGTATGCCAGAATCTGTTCCAGACATTTATGAAACAGCCTCTTTCCTGAGATAAATGTCTCATTTATAGATGAAATTATCGACTTCAATAGACTAGGAATTAAATTGTTCCTCCTACTGCTTCCACCTACAAGTTGTTCCCAAGATCATTTTATTGCAATACAAAAAGCAGCAATAACTTGCCATCCACTGCTCTTGATCTAGAACACACAGGTGCCTGCTGCTTCATAAGAACATCAGAAGAGCCCTGCTGGATCACACGAAGGTCCATCTAGTGCAGCATTCCGTTCACATGTGTTCAACCAGAGGCTCCAATGGGAAACCCACAAGCAGAACATGAGTGCAACAGCACTCTCATAGAATCATAGAATAGCAGAGTTGGAAGGGGCCTACAAGGCCATCAAGTCCAACCCCCTGCTCAATGCAGGAATCCACCCTAAAGCATCCCTGACAGATGGTTGTCCAGCTGCCTCTTGAAGGCCTCTAGTGTGGGAAAGCCCACAACCTCCCTAGGTAACTGGTTCCATTGTCGTACTGCTCTAACAGTAAGGAAGTTTTTCCTGATGTCCAGCTGGAATCTGGCTTCCTTTAACTTGAGCCCTTATATTCCATATCCTGCACTCTGGGAGGATCGAGAAGAGATCCTGGCCCTCCTCTGTGTGACAACCTTTCAAGTCTTTGAAGAGTGCTATCATGTCTCCCCTCAATCTTCTCTTCTCCAGGCTAAACATGCCCAGTTCTTTCAGTCTCTCTTCACAGGGCTTTGTTTCCAGACCCCTGATCATCCTGGTTGCCCTCTTCTGAACATGCTCCTGCACATGTTCCCCACCAACTGGTGTACATAGGCTTACTGCCTCCGATACTGGAGGTAGCACATAGCCATCAGGGCTAGTAGCCACTAAAAGCCTTCTCCTCCACGAATCTGTCCAATCTCCTTTTAAAGCCTTCCAAATTGGTGGTCTTCACAACATCTTCTGGTAGCGAATTCCATAGTTTGATTATGCACCGCGTGAGGAAGTCCTTCCTTTTATCTGTCCTCCATCTACCACCATTCAGGTTCATTGGATGTTCCCAATTTCTAGAATTAGGAGAGCAGAAAGCCTCTCTCCCTGTCCACTTTCTCCACAATATGCATAGTTTTGTAAACCTCTATCATGTCTCCGCGTATTCACCTTTCTTCTAAGCTAAACAGTCCCAGATGTTGCAACTTTTCTCTGAGAGGGGAGATGCTCCAGCCCCTTGATCCTTTTGGTTGCTCTTTTCTGCACTTTTTCCATAACTCTACAATAATATTTTTCTAGGTGGCCTGGCCAGCATTCATAAGTGGGATGCACCATAGATATGTATAAAGGCAGTATGATATTGGTAGTGTTATTTTCAATTCCTTTTCTAATAATGCCTAACAAGGAATTTGCCTCTTGTGCAGCGGCTGAACAATGAGTTGACCGTTTCATTGACCTGTCTACCATTTATTTATTTAAACATTTGTATCCTGCCCTACATCACTGGGATTTCAGGGCAGGGTACAAATAAAACCATACGAACAATACAAAACTATAAATATACACAGCTAAAAACCAATTAAACCATTAATCAAGCTAAAACCAGTACAGAATTTTAAAACAGCAAAAAACAATTAAAACTATGTGCAAGCTTGGTGAATTTAGCCATCAAAGGCTTTGTTAAAAAGACATGTCTTTACTTGGCACCGAAATAAAGCCAGTGACGGTGCCAGTTGGGCCTCCGAGGAGAGGGCGTTCCACAGTCGGGGGGCCACCACAGAGAAAGCCATCTCCCACCTCCCACCATAGCGTATGTCTCGTGTTGGTGTGACATGGAGAAGGACTCCTCCAACAGTTCTCAAGTCTTGGGCAGGCATATAACCCCGAGATCTGATCAGTCATTTCTAGCTCAAATCCCACCAGCATGTTCATGTAAGTTGGGATTTTTTGTCCCAACGTGCATCACTTTACGCCTGCTTACACTGAAAGGCATTTGCCATTTTGATGCCCATTCTCCCTGTTTTAAGAGATGCTTTTGAAGCTCTTCACAATTTTAGCCACCCTAAATAAACTGGCATCATCAGCAAACTTAGCCACCTCACTGCTCATCCCTACTGCCAGATCATTTATGAAGAATTTGGAAAGCATTGGTCCCAATTCAGATCCTTGTGGGATCCCACTGCTTACACCCCTCCATTCCCTTCACATGATGTTGAGTGGCATTAGCATCTCATGATGGCCATTCCATGTAGCTCCTGCGTTGAGTGGCATTAGCGTCTCATGATGGCCATTCCATGTAGTTCCTCTGCTGAGTGGCATTAGTGTCTCATGATGGCCATTCCACCCTTCACATGATGTTGAGTGGCATTAGTGTCTCATGATGGCCATTCCACGTAGCTCCTGCGTTGAGTGGCATTAGTGTCTCATGACGGCCATTCCATGTAGCTACCAGAAGTTTTGACCATATAACACCTGCTCTGGACCGCTTGCACTGGCTGCCTGTATGTTTCAGAGCCCAATTCAAGGTGCTGGTTTTGAACTATAAAGCCTTACAGAGCTTGGGACCACAATTCCTGATGGAACACCTCTCCCGACGTAAATATACCCGTTCCCTACGTTCAACATCTAAGGTCCTCCTCCAGGTGCCTACTCCGAGAGAGGCTCGGAGTGTGGCAACGAGGGACGGGGCCTTTTCGGTAGTGGCCCCCAGACTATGGAATGATCTCCCTGATGAGGCTCGCCTGGCACCAACGCTGCTATCTTTCCGGCGCCAGGTTAAGACTTTCCTCTTTGCCCAGGCATATGGCGGCACATCCTAATCACCCACGTTTGGTTTTTTAACGGTTTTTAATGCTTTATGTGTGTATGTTCTGTGTTTTAGAATTTTAAATTTTGTATAGTTTTTATCTCAATTTTAGAATTTCTGTAAACCGCCCAGAGAGCCCTGGCTATGGAAGTGGTATATAAAAGCAATAAATAAATAAATAAATAAATACAGTGGCATTAGTGTCTCATGATGGCCATTCCACGTAGCTACTGCAGCTGATAGATTTGATCACGCTAATCTCCGATTGCACAGCCAGTATCAAGAACGAGCACCCAGAGAGCCAGGCCGAGTATGTTCCTTTGTATCTGGGATGGGGGATGTGTGTTGGTATACTTGAACTCCCATCAACTCTAGCAAGCATAGCCAATATAAGTCATGGAGGGAGGTGCAATCCAGCAACATCTGGAGAGTCCCATGTCCCCATCTCTGCTTTATATGGATATCTGCACAATTGCTCACCTGAAAGAGTCTCTCTCTCTCTCTCTCTCTCTCTCACACACACACACACACACACACAGAGAGAGAGAGAGAGAGAGAGAGAGAGAGAGAGAGAGAGAGAGAGAGAGAGAGAGAGAGAGAGAGAGAGCTTTCTATCAGGTCTTGTGTGCTCTAACTACAAAAACCTCCTGAGAGGCTGCTTCTCCTCCCAAGGTGGCTGATGTCTTTGAGATACGGCTTAGGAAGGGAGACCTCAAGAAGGACCTCTCTGCAGGAACGATCAAATCTTTCCAACTCTCCCTACGCCTTCTTCTCTCCAGGCCAGTTGTATTAAATGCACATCTGGGGTTTTTGCTTTCAAGATTACTTGAGTCACTTACGCAAAAAATAATAATCATGGTATATTAATTTGTAAATGTAGCGAGACAAAGCGCGCAACAAATCTAACAGGTCAGATATATCTCTTAACATCTAGATGCTGGCTCTACATGAATGGTAGCCTTGTAGAGCACGGTCTGAACACACTTCATGGCGGGGCTGAAAAACAACACGCCCTCTACATGGCTTTATTTGTGATGCACGGTGTCTTCCCTGGATGGGAAAATTCCAACCCCCACCATTGTAAATCTTTCTCTAGCAACCCGCCCCCAAAACCCAACCCAACTCATTTTCAAGAGCATTGCTTTCCTTTGGTTCTCTTGGCCTATTAGCTGATTTGAGCTGGTTGTCACTGGCTGATTTAGGACCAGCCCGTGGGGAAGTTCGCTTTGATGCCAGCTCTTCCAAGGGGCATATTACTTTCTCGAGGAAAAGGAGACAGAAGACGATGAGCTGTCGATACACAACACTCCTTCAGCTCAGCCTTCCTCAGCCTGGTGTCTTCTAGAATGTTGGACTAAAACTCCCATAATCCCCAGACAACAGGGCAAAGGCTGCACTGGCTGTAGATGATGGGGCTGTAGTCCAAAACAATTGGAAGGCACCAGTTGGGTAAGGATGCTTTAACTATTTGCCTCTTAATGGGACATCTATTGGTGTTCCATGTTTGAAGAGAGAATGGCTGGTGAGACACAGCACTCATTTCAACAATGTGATGATAATATTATTACTGTCAGGCTTTCTTCCCATGCACAGCTGCCTGTTATACTCTGCTTGTGCATAAAAATCGATCTATGCACGCTTTACTGTCACTGGACCAATGCAATGACATAAGCAGTGGCTTTGGTTGAGGACATTGGAAAGCATCTATAAACCCAACGTTCTGTTGCACCAGAGTTCGATGCTCAATTTTTCTTTTAAGCAACAGAGCTACTGCAGGCATCCCAAGAGAGCACTCTGTAAACAGGACATGGTTCTACGAGGACTCCGATCCGGCCGGCGTTTCCATAAACAATGGCTCACCTACCATCAGTGAAGTCCAGAGCGTACACTGGAAATCTTCGCGCAATGTCATCAAAAATTCCCTTGCCAACATTGAAGAACTCGTGGAGCTAAAGAAAGGAAGGAAATGTTATTTCAGTTCAAAAGTGCTCATCTATTGTTGAAAGAGAAAGAGAGAGCTTGCAGCAAGACAGTAAAAGCCAACGGCTTTCTTTTAAAAGTCGGAGTCATTAAATAAGACAATACACTTGGAAGAAACCTAGACGGATGGTTTTCCAAAACAGCCAGCTCATTTTAACATGACCTGATGGTAACTTGCAATTTGGCCCCAGTGCGCCCTTCGCTCCATAAACACAACAAAATTATAAGACTAACATAGATATAGGGCTGGATTACTCTCCAAAGGCCTGCTTGAACAAAAAAGTTTTAGCCTGCTTCCAAAAGCCCATCAAGGAGGGAGCCAGCCTAGCTTCCCTGGGAAGAGAGTTCCAGAGCATGCTTAAAGCCATGGTTTAAGGTGTCTTCTGAATGGGGCCAATGAGAAACAAAAAAGAACATTTCAACATTTGTCCGAATTGTTTCTTCAGTTGCTCACTCTGGCCTGGTTCAGACAACACGCTAAACCATGCTGGTTAACCACAAAATGGTTAAGGGAATGCATTAACGGATTCCTGTATTGAGTGGGAGGTTGGACTCGATGGCCTTATAGGCCCCTTCCAAATCAACTATTCTATGATTCTATGAAAATGTAATGTCCTTGACCAACCTGTTTGCCAAATGTGCCTATTTTTTAATTGTTTATGTTTTGTTTCCCTCCCCCCCCCCATGTATATTTTAAACTTTGTAAGGCCGCCTTGAGGCCCAGCATTGGGCAAAAGGCGGGATACAAATCATCATCATCGTCATCATCCATGGTGGTTAAGCCAGAAAGCCGGGCTGTGTTCAGAAGACAGCTTAAACCACGGCTTTAACCATACTGAATAAAGCAAAAAGCCTTATTCACCGTGGCTAAAGCCATAGTTTAAGGTGTCTTCTGAACACGGCCCGGCTTTCTGGCTAAAACCACGATGGTTAAAGCCATGGGTTAAGGTGTCTTCTGAATGGGCCCACTCTCTAGCTTCTCACTTTTAAGCAACTCTCTAGACGCTTAGTGTTTCGAAACACTGTTGGCATTGTTGGGGTTCTACATTCCTGCCCTTAAAACTAAGCCCGCAGAAGATGCTACAAGATGATGAAATTGTATAGCAAATTCCATTTATAAGTTACTAAATGTCCAGGGAGACTGAAATGCTCCCCACTGTTTTGTGAGTATTACTAAAGGAGGTATTTACAAAGAGGAAGATTTTATTATTACATTTATATCCCACCTTTTTTCCTCCTTCAAGGGACCTGAGGTGGCTTGCATGGTCCTCCTCTTCTCCAGTGGTTTTATAGCTTTCCAATAGAATCACAGAATCATAGAACAACAGAGTTGGAAGGGGCCTACAAGTCCATTGAGTCCAACCCCCTGCTCAATGCAGGAACCCACCTTAAAGCATCCCTGACAGATGCTTGTCCAGCTGCCTCTTGAAGGCCTCTAGTGTGGGAGAGCCCACAACCTCCCTAGGTAACTGATTCCATTGTCGTACTGCTCTAACAGTCAGGAAGTTTTTCCTGATGTCCAGCTGGAATCTGGCTTCCTTTAACAGAGTGTCCTGCACTCTGGGAGGATCGCGAAGAGATCCTGGCCCTCCTCTGTGTGACAACCTTTTAAGTCTTTGAAGAGTGCTATCATGTCTCCCCTCAATCTTCTCTTCTCCAGGCTACACATGCCCAGTTCTTTCAGTCTCTCTTCATAGGGCTTTGTTTCCAGACCCCTGATCATCCTGGTTACCCTCCTCTGAACACGCTCCAGCTTGTCTGCCTCCTTCTTGAATTGTGGAGCCAAGAACTGGACACAATACTCTAGATGAGGCCTAACCAGGGCCGAATAGAGAGGAACCAGTACCTCCCATGATTTGGAAGCTATACTTCTATTAATGCAGCCCAAAATAGCATTTGCCTTTCTTGCAGCCATATCGCACTGTTGGCTCGTATTCAGCTTGCGATCTACAACAATTCCAAGATCCTTCTCGTTTGTAGTATTGCTGAGCCAAGTATCCCCCATCTTGTAACTATGCATTTGGTTTCTATTTCCTAGATGTAGAACTTGGCATTTATCCCTATTAAATTTCATTCTGTTGTTTTAATTTATTTTATGTTTTAATTCAGTTTTATGTATTTTATTGTTTATTGTTGTTTCCCGCCTTGATCAAAATGGATAGGTAGGTAAGAAATATATTATTATTATTATTATTATTATTATTATTATTATTATTATTATTATTTCATTCATTCAGAATAAAAAGCCAACTGGTGGAAGACAAAGGATCAGCTTCCTTGTGCTCTGAAATCCCGGCTCATGGAAGCTGATTTGCCATCTTTTTGGAGTCTCCTCCTTCAGACATGAAATGCCTTGGAAAAAGCAGACCTATGTGACTAGTTAAATATGCCTAGCAGCCAGTTCCGGTAACAAAACCATAAATACCAGATGATCAATTTTTTAAAAATGTGACACTTGTAATCTCCGGCGATTGGGCGGTATAGAAATGTAATAAATAAATAAATAAATAAAAATAATTATCTTTCTACTGATAGCACTCACAAAAGATCACAAACTAGTCCTTCCAGACAAGGCTCTGTGATCTCCCTGGGGGGTATCTACACTGAGTTGATCATGTCAGAAGATGTGGCATTTCCCCCAGAACTAACGTAGCATTTCTTGCCCTAAATCCATTCCCCCCCCCAAAAAAAACCTCATTTTGTAACAGATTTTCTCGTTACAAAAACCCTAATGATTCACGCAACAAGTTCGACAGCGGAACAGACTGATTTTCCTTTGCTGGAGGTATTTAAACAGTGATTGGATGGCCATCTGTCAGGGATACTGTAGCTGCTCCCTGCATTGCATATTGTGTGTGGTGTAGTGGCTAAAAGTGTTGGACTGGGAATCAGGAGATCCGGGTTCTAGTCCCCACTCGGCCATGGGAGCTCACTGGGTGACATTGGGCCAGTCACAGACTCTCAGCCCAACCCACCTCACAGGGCTGTTGTTGTGAGGATAAAATGGAGAGGAGGAGGAGAATAATTATGTACACCGCCTTGGGTTCCTTGGAGGAAAAAAGGCGGGATATAAATGCAATAATAAATAAATAATTTGATTTGTACCTAGGAATTGTTGGAGGATATCCGGTTAGGGTTCGAGCTGGGCGGGTTTCCACCAGCTCAGCCTCATGGACACCACTCTGTGGACCCCCATGTATGCCGAGTGGGGCAAATGTGGGGATCTCTGCTTATCCGCGAGCTCCCGTTCTGTAGAACACCGCAGATAAGCTTCTTACATAGATCCACAATTTGTGCAAATGGTGACCGTAAACAGTGCCATTTATGCAAAATTGCAGGCATAAATGGTTTAATCGCTTTTCCTTATTTGTGCCCCACCTTTCTACCAAGAAAAATGGCACTTACAATCACGAATAAAGCTGGATTATAACAAGAATAAATCAAATGCATTAAAACACAATCAAAAACACAATGCTAATAGAATAAATCATCACCCAACCCAGCAGACTCGCTTACACACCAAAGGCCTGCTTGAATAAAATGCCTCCTGGAGCAAGCATAGCCTCTCTTGGCAGGGAGTTCCACAGCCTTGTAGCAGTCACCAAGAAGGCCCTTATTCCAATCACCACTGAAGGCAGTGGTTGCGAAAGAAGGGCCTTTCCCGAAGATCTTAAGATCTGGGTAGGCTCATAAGAGAGATAACGGTCTTAGAAGGTAGCCTGGTCTCAAGCTGTATAGTTTATGATCGTATAGAAGCTAGATTTATCTTATAGCTTGTTATGCCCAAACTAGAAATCGTGCTTTCAAACAAGCTCTGGTTCGTCAAACAAACCAGCAAAACAGCCCAGGGTTTGTAGTTGGCTTGATTTCAAATCAAACAGAGTTTGTTCTAAAACAGTCTCTGGTTTGAATGGAAGTACAAGGTAGCTCTCCTGGAAAGCGAAATTAAACTCAGTAGAAATTCTTCTTCCAGCCACACAGAAGCAAACGAGGGGAGCGTGTCAGCTTCAATTCATGTGCGCACTCCTAAATCCCGGCTTAGCCTTACATGTGAACTCTCCCAGAGACAAGCAGGAAGGTGCACCTGAAACGAACACTTAACCATTTCTAACGGAGAAGGTTGTTTTCTTTTCTTTTCTGAATCAGCTTTGTGCTGAAAGGGAAAGAACCTCAGATAAATGCAGCACTGACTTCTTAATCTTGAAAGTGGTATTTGGGCATAATGGAAAACAGAAGAATTTTAAGAATACATATTTCAAGGGGAGGTATTATGAAGGTCTGAGAATTTATTTATTGGGTATTTAGCAGAGTTATTGGTTATTGATTTCTACTAGTCATTTAGCCTTGGGTGTTTTTTTTTTAATATTCAAAGTAATTCGAACACAAAAAACAAATACTTAAGGTAACATTGAAATGCAATTGAAAAGACTATTGTGCATCTAATTTCAAGTCAGATGCATGACTCTGGCACCCACCTCAAAGCTGTTCCCCTGCATCTACTTGTGAGGAGAGATGCTGGCATCGCCCTTTCAATGCTACATTCTTAAGCATTTTAATGCACAATTACAAGGACATAGAATCATAGAATAGCAGAGTTGGAAGGGGCCTACAAGGCCATCGAGTCCAACCCCCTGCTCAAGGCAGGAATCCACCCTAAAGCATCCCTGACAGATGGTTGTCCAGCTGCCTCCTGAAGGCCTCTAGTGTGGGAGAGCCCACAACCTCACCAGGCAACTGATTCCATGGTCGTACTGCTCTAACAGTCAGGAAGTTTTTCCTGATGTCCAGCTGGAATCTGGCTTCCTTTAACTTGAGCCCGTTATTCCGTGTCCTGCACTCTGGGAGGATCGAGAAGAGATCCTGGCCCTCCTCTGTGTGACAACCTTTGAAGTTTTTGAAGAGTGCTATCATGTCTCCCCTCAATCTTCTCTTCTCCAGGCTAAACATGCCCAGTTCTCTCAGTCTCTCTTCATAGGGCTTTGTTTCCAGACCCCTGATCATCCTGGTTGCCCTGACATGAACTCTGTCAAAAAACAGTGTCAGTAGCAGATGACAGAAGTGGGTCAAATGAGCTTCAGCCACACCAGGCACAGATGGCCCATAATTTCCTCTACCAGTTTTCAGTGCACAAAGCACTTTCAATTCTTGTCTACTTCACCCTTAGGACTATCATAAGAACGTAAGAAGGACCTGCTGGATCGGAATGAGGGTCCATGTAGTCCAGCACTCTGTTCACACAGTGACGAAACAGCTGCCGAACCCACAAGTAGGACACAGAGCAACAGCACCCTCCCACCCATGTTCCCCAGCAACTGGTGCATATAGGTTTACTGCCTCTGATCCTGGAGATAGCACATAGCCATCAGGACTAGTAGCCATGGATAGCCTTCTCCTCCAGGAATTTATCCAATTCACTTTTAAAACCATCCAAATTGGTGGCCATCACCACATCTTGTGGTATTGAATCCACCACTTCAACTCTGTGCTGTGTGAAGAAGTCCTTCCTTTTATTTGTCCTGGATCTCCCACCAACCAGCTTCATGGGATGTCCCCTGGTTCTAGTATTATGGGAGAGGGAGAAAAATGTCTCCCTATCCACATCCTCTACACCATGCACCATTCGGTACCCTTCTATCATGTCTCCCTTTAGTCTCCTTTTTCCCAAGCTAACCTTCCTTCTTAGGGGAGAGGCACCAGCCCCTTGATCATTTTAGTTGCCCTTTCCTGCACTTTTTCCAGATCCACGATATCCTTTCTTTAGATGTGGTGACCAGAACTATGCATAGTATTCTAAGGGCTCATCTACACCATCCAGGATATTCCACTATGAAAGTGGTATAAAAGCGGTATATAAAAGGCAGGAGCCACATTTTTTAGCAGTATTGAGTGCACTGCAGGATCTACACTATTGCTTTATAGTGGTACTGAAGTGCTCTGACAACTGTTGGGGCCCATTGACACATCTACATCAAGCAGGATATAACACTATGAAAGCGGTATATAGTATGCGTCATGGGCTCCAACAGTTGTCAGTGCACTTCAACACCTCTATAAAGCAGTAGTGTGGCTCCCGCATTTTATACACCGCTTTCATACTGGAATATCCTGCTTGGTGTAGATGAGCCCTGGGTGTGGTCGCACCATCGATTTGTATAAAGACTATGGGGCAGGTATGGGGAGGGTGCAAATCCCAGAAGCCAGTTAGAAAGCTTCATTGAGGCATGTGGAGTTGAACCCAAGTCCCCTCCCACCTTGAAGTTGAACGTTCTCTCCCTCACGGCCCTCAGTAAGGGCAGCCCTGAAACGTGCTTCACAGAAAACTGTAATTTGGGACTATGTGTCTACAGTATGTCAGTGAACCTAAAATGTGCTTATTATTCCACTTAAAGCAGCATATGGCTACTATCCATTTTATTAATAGACATTTCCCAGCAGGCACCGCGGCCAAAGCCTGCGTTCCGTGGAGTGCGGGAAGGAGGCAGGGCTTGCCGACCCCCGGAGCCCTCTGCAGGCGAGCGAGGGGCAAGACAGGGCCGGTCAGTCTGCACCAGCGGCCCAGGCAGCCCAGCCCGGCCGCCTTCCAACAGCCCTGTGAGGATGGCTTCTGAAGGCTCAGCTGTCTGGCACACCATCCACTGCTTGCTGAAAAAGTGTTTTTGTGTCCTCCAAGAGCAGCATGAAGTCTGGAAGAAGACACTTGTTGGCTGCACACCTCTCCTTGATTCCCTGACAGAGCAGATGTACTGTGTTATCTGTACAGCACCATGTACATTGATGGTGCTATATAAATAAATAATAATAATAATAATAATAATAAGATGCAAGCCTCACAAAAGGTCGCCTTTGCAAGCACCCCACTGGGAGACTTCCCTGCCTGCCAGAGAGGCTCTGGCACAAGCAGCGATGTGCCGTTGAGGCTTTGCTGAAGGAGCTACAGCAGGACAAGTAGTGTGTGGGGCGGTCCTCTGGGTGGAGGATCATAGTGTCAGAAGTGTTACCAATCATTTTCCAGGTTGTAAAGTTTTCCTCCACTATGGTGGGATTATTTATTATTTCTCTGTCATTATGATCTATGGCTGTGGCATTTTATTAATATACTTACCAGTGCTTTAATCATCATCATCATCAATTTTAAATCACATTCATAGTAAAATTTCCCTGGATGCCTTACAATAAAAGCAGCCTGGCAAACTCAAAAATAATACCTCAAAATTGAATACAGCATTAAATCCAGTGAAACAGCAGAGATCCAAATCAAAGACATGGAAACGACTTATAGTCAGACTCTGTACCAGGTGACTCTCCCTGGGGAGACAGTTCTGAAGTCGGGGTGCCACGGCTAAGAAGGCCTTATCTCTGACCACTGGCCACCTCACATTGCTTTTGTAAATGATTTAGATGATCTAGTATAATGTATTTTAATCTTAACTTGTGAACCGCTTATTTTTAAATACGATAAGCAGTATATAAATCTGCGGAAATGGGCTGGATGAGGAAAAACAAACTGAAGCTGAATCCAGACAAGATGGAGGTGCTTGCTGTCAAAGGCCACAACCTCGGTTTGAAGGTGTGTCAACCAGTTCTGGATGGGGTTACACTCCCGCTGAAGGACTGTGTCCGCAGCTTGGGGGTGTTTCTGGATCCGTCGCTCCAAATGACAGCCCAGATAGATGCGACGGCCAGGAGTGCCTGCTGTCAGCTTCGGCTGATACGTCAGCTGCGCCCCTTCCTAGAGTCGGAAGACCTAAAGATGGTGGTGCACGCACTGGTAACTTCGAAGCTCGACTTCTGCCATGCTCTCTACATAGGGCTACCTTTGCGCCTAGTCTGGAAACTCCAACTAGTTCAAAATAGGGCAGCCAGGTTGGTCATCAGTACACCTAGGGGTGACCACATTACACCGGTTTTAAAATCTCGTCACTGGCTGCCAGTTACTTTCCGGGCAAGTATAAAGCGTTGGTTATCACCTTTAAAGCCCTACATGGTTTGGGTCCTGGTTACCTGCGGGATCGCCTTCTCCCGTACAATCCGCCCCGCACACTCAGGTCCTCTGGGAAGAATCTACTCCAGTCAGCCAAAGCTAGGCTGACAACTATTACCCAGAGGACCTTTTCTTCTGCCGCTCCCAGATTATGGAGATCCGTCAACTTAACAGTCTTCCGGAATTTAAGAAAGCCATAAAGACTGATCTCTTCCGGCAGGCCTACCCAGTGGAATTTAAAGATGTTATTTTAATAATATGTTACTTTTAATAATGTATTAGTTTTAAATGTTTTAAATCAGTTATATATATTTTATGGTGTTTGCATTTGTGTTGTACCCTGCCTCGATTGAGGCAGGTAACAAATAAATAAATATATTATATTATTATTGTTGTTATTATTATTAGCAGTACTTTGGGACAAAAGGGTACACAGAATACACCTGTCAACATGGTTTACCACATGTGCCTCCCGCTTTTGTTTAAACACAGCAGGTGGAACATTTGGCTCCAGTGGCATTTGCCATCAGCCTGGCCTCGCTTGCCCTCTGCTATTCGGCCACCTGCCTGTTCCTTCCAGCCTGTCAATCACCCATCACTATGGCTTCTCCGAGGACGACCTATTATGGCTGCTGGGATTCCTAACCTTCTGCACCTCTTTTTCCCTCTGGGGATTTAGCTTTTGCTCCTTTGTGTCTGAAAACAATGTCTCACAGGGCCAGGAGAGCAGAAACACAGAGAGAGAAGGAGGTTGGATTTTAAGATCTTAACAGAAAAGAGGAAGTAGCCCCAGTGGACGAGTTCAAAGGGAGAACCCAATTGCCTCTAGGAAGTGGCTTGCTTGCTTACTCATCTGTCTGTGGCGTGCAGGAGGATCCGTGATCTCAGCGCTGGTGGGGAGGGAAAAGAGCCTAACCTCCCGCTCACCAAGCAGATTCTGCCGGCCTCTGGCAGCGATCAACAGCACCCACGCTTAGGAACGGAGGCTGCACACAGCACCAGCTCAAGGCACAGCAGCAGACCCAGAGGAAGGCAAAAGCTCAGAAGGCAGGGTGGATTTGATTTAAATCAATTTAATTTAAATCACGATTTAAATCACTACTCAGAAAGACTCGATTTAATCATGTGACTCCCAACCACCAAAGAAAGGTGAACTCTTCCTCGCTATATTTTACACAACTCAAGAGTTACCAAAGACTCCTTCTTGCTGGTATAATCTTAATATTTACAACCATATGAAGGTTTCATTTTTAGAATAGCAGCTTTTCAGATTAGTTTTACAGTTATATAAAAAAAAATACTGATTTGGTTATACTATTAGAAACACATCATAGATAGATCATTTTGACATTATTGCGAGGTGAACTACCTCCAGTTTAATAGATTAATCTTTCATATTTGGACAACTTTTCTGCTGTGCCTTATTGGAAGGAGAAAAATAATCTTACAGAAACCTCTGGAAGAGCATGACATTGTGAATGGATTAATGGAATTCATTTACCAAAAAATGTAAACAGCCTCATGCTTCTTTTAGATCCATCATTGTCACTTGAGGCTCAGGTGACCTCAGTGGCACGGAGTGCCTTTTACAAACTCCGATTGGTGGCCCAGCTACACCCCTTTCTGGACAGGGATAACCTGGCTTCCGTTGTCCATGCTCTGGTAACCTCCAAGTTAGATTACTGCAATGCACTCTACGTAGGGCTGCCTTTGAAGACGGTTTGGAAGCTGCAGCTCGTGCAAAATGCAGCGGCCAGATTGATTTCAGGAACCAGAAGGTTCGACCATATAACACCTGCTCTGGTCCGCTTGCACTGGCTGCCTGTATGTTTCTGAGCCCAATTCAAGGTGCTGGTTTTGACCGATAAAGCCTTACACGGCTTGGGACCACAATACCTGACAAAATGCGTCTCCCGACATGAGTATACCCGGTCCCTACGTTCAACATCTAAGGTCCTCCTCCGGGTGCCTACTCCGAGAGAGGCTCGAAGTGTGGCAATGAGGGACATGGCCTTTTCAGTGGTGGCCCCCAGACTATGGAACGATCTCCCTGATGAGGCTCGCCTGGCACCAACGCTGCTATCTTTCCGGCGCCAGGTTAAGACTTTCCTTTTTGCCCAGGCATATGGCAGCACATCTTAATCAACCACGTTTAGTTTTTTAACGGTTTTTAATGCTTTATGTGTGTATGTTCTGTGTTTTAGAATTTTAAATTTTGTATACTTGTTTTTATCTCAATTTTAGAATTTCTGTAACCCGCCCAGAGCGCTCTGGCTATGAGGCTGGTATATAAGTGTAATAAATAAATAAATAATACATAATTAAAAACTAATCTTTATTTCATGATGAATAACCTTTGGACTATAATGTATCTTAAACAGAAAACTATCTTTAGATAGATTTTTCCTCAAAAAGCATTTTATTTAAAAAATCCAATTTAAATTTAAAAAAATCCGATTTAAATTTTAAAAAATCCGATTTAAATAAAAAAAATCCATCTTTTTAATTTGTTTTTTAATAAAAACATTGATTTTTATCCACCCTGTCAGAAAGCATTCAGAAAAATGGGGGTGGGAAGTGGGGGAGAACTGGAAATGAAGAAAGCAGGAATGGTATCTTATATCATTGTCCCAAGTTGTCTCATGCCAAGCCAGACCAATGGGTCCATGCTGGCTCGGATTTATCGGAGTTGCAGTCTGACACATCTCAAGGCTACCAGGTTGGGGAAGGATGACCTACTCAAAATGGTCAACTCGGACTAGCAGCAGTTATCGAAGTTCTCAAGCAGAGGTCTATCATTGCCCAGCCTTGTAGTGGAAACGCCAGAGAGTGAACCCAGGGTATTTTGCTCACAAGGCATGCGCTCAACCTCTGAGCTATAAGTCCCCCTTGGAGTGCAAACATTAACAATCCCATCAGAATTGGTCTAACCCCCTTTTAAAGCCATCCACATTGATGGCCATCACTTCCCATCTTGTGGTAGTGAATTCCATATTTGACTATGCACTGAAGAACAGGCACCCCAATTCTGGCCCACTTGCATTGGCTGCCTATACGTTTCCAAGCCCAATTCAAGGTGCTGGTTTTAACCTATAAAGGTATTGTGGCTTGGGACCACAATACCTGATGGAACACCTCTCCCAACATGAACCTACCCATACACTGTGCTCAACATCTAAGATCCTCCTCCGAGTGCTTACTCCACTTTCATAGTGCAATATCCTACTTGGTGGAGACTAGGTCCCAAACTTGTTGGGGTGGTAGTTCTCTTCACGCAGCGGCTCTATGCTAATCTGAAGGCTAGAGGAAATATCTTGCCGCCTATTCCTGTCTCTGGAGCTCTGCGAAGCCGGAGTGACAAAGAGACAGTGGCCCTGAGGGAACGCATACCTCACTGTCTGGATTTTCCCAGCCTTGGTCTTCTTGGATGACCACCCAGTAACCCTGCCTCACCATCTCAAGAGCTGTGGCTTTATGAGATTAATTTGAAACAGTGGGGAATGCATTGTTCGGGCGTTCATCACACCTACCTTGAGAGGCTTGTGGCTTTGTGTTTTGTGGTCATCTGTTACTGCCGAGGGCCTCTGGTTCACTACTGTCAACAGATGACGCTGGAGGACCAAAGCTTCTTTGAACTCTTCTTCCGTTTTCGTTTCTAGAAGCTTCTGCCGAAAGGTGATATCTGAGAACATCGTGGCAAACGTCCGGCCCACTTCTGTGGCGGTTTTAGTACTTTTCTGAGGGGAAAAACTCAAGATGTTTATGGACGGTTTGAGATATCTGTACTAGGGTTTTGAGTTTTATGTTCTTTTCCGGTTGGTGCCCTCCAGTTGTTTTAGACTACAACTCCCATAATCCCCAGCCAACATGGCAATGGTAATCCAACACAATCGAAGAGCACCAGGCTGTGGGGGGGCTGCCCTAGCTGATTTTGAATGTGGTGTTTCAAGCATGGTTTTTATTCTGGTTGTGCTTTTTATATTGTATTGTGTATTTGTGCTTTTAACTTGTTGATTGTCTTAGTATGATTTTAATTTTTGTGAGCCGCCCAGAGAGCTTCGGCTATTGGGCGGTATAGAAATGTAATAAATAAATAAATAAATAAATAAATAACCTGTGAAAATTGGGTCTTACTGAAGTTCTCAGGAACAGCATCTAACAGATTCTTGGACAATCCAGAGCTATAAGAACCAATCAGGAGTTTGCTAACTCAGCAAGAGGTGAATCATACCAATTGCTACTTCAAATCTACATGTCTCGGAGACTTTTCTACACGGAAGATGGTGGTGGTGAAACGTAAAAAGGGACCAGCGAGATCAGATTAATGGTCCATCTTGTCCAAGGGTGTTGAACAACTTTCTGCCCGACGGCCGGATTCCATTTCAGAGAAGCTCTCAGGGGCTGCATCTCAGTGGTGGGCGGGGCTGAAGGCAAAAGAGGTGGAACCAAAACTACCAGTACATTTCAGCTTTAAGCTCTGACTGCCAATAACGAAGCCTCAGGAAAAGTGTTTCAACCTTTCCTTGAAGAATGCAGGAAAAAGAATCCACGCAAGAGCTGGGGGACCATCAAACGATCAGTGGTCGGGAAAGGGGCAGAGCAAGGGGAAGGGGTGGGGCAAGAAGAAGGGGCGTGGCTATCCGAGGAATGCCAGAAGATCAAATTGGGACCCCAGGAGGGCTGGATTTGTCTTCCAGGCCATTTTGTCTCTTACAGTGCCCACCAGAAGCCCGTGGGAAGCCCCAAAGCAGGGCAAAATCCCCGGCCTCGCTGCTGCACCTGAGCAGTAGCATTTAATGGCTTACTGCCCCTCAATCTGGAGGTTCCACCATAGGCTTCGCCTGTTCTAGGAATTACTCTCATTCCTTTTTAAAAGGATCTAAATTAGCAGTTATCACCCACAAATGAGAAATCAAGTTTATTCCATTCCAGCTTACAGGGGTGGGGTACGTTCATGTTGGGTCATATTTCTGAACGCTCTCCGACATAAAAGGCTCCTTGGATGTAGTAGGTTAGCACCTCAGGGAAAGGGTTCTGCTAAACCTGAAGGGAAGGGCACATTGCTGTTGTTGTTTTAAGTGGGTTATCATTCAGAATTCAGCTGCCCTCACCACTGTTCAATTGCCTTATTCGGCATAATCTGTAGAACGGGTTACACAAGTCTAGAACACTGAATTTTTAGGGCAGGGATGGGGAACGTCGGGCCCAGGGATCAAATCCAGCCCGCCTGGGTTCCCGGGATGGCCACGCCCCTTTCCCCGGCCACGCCCCCTTTCCCACAACCTCCAATTGGTTAATTGATTTCCTGGGTTTTGTACACTTTTCCCCATTCTAAAACCTTGGAATATTTCCCCTAAGGATGAGTTACTGGCAGTAAGACCTTTAAGTCATACCCTGGTGGTATTTTTTGTATTTCCGGCCCAACCCTCCCTGCCTTCAGCCCCACCCACCATTGGAATGCACCCTCCGTGAGCTTCTCCGAAACTGAATTCAGGTTCAATTCAGTCCTGTTTGAGAGAGAGAGAGAGAGAGAGAGAGAGAGAGAGAGAGAGAGAGAGAGAGAGAGAGGAGAGGCTCAGTTCAGACAACACATTTCTCAACAGTGGTTTTAGAACTCCAAGGTGGAGCTTTTACACCACTGTTGAGAAATGTCTTGCCTGGTAGGAAAACTCCACCCCACTGTGGAGGGTTTTTTGGGGGGAGGGGGGATCACTCCACGCAGAATATCCACGTTGGGCAGAGGAGAGTTCCTGCACAACCATTGTGTTGTGTGGAGGGCTCCGTAGAGTTTTCCGTTGGGTTGGGTTGACTTTTCCCACTGGCTACAGAGTTCCCTGGCAAGAGTGGTGAAAGAAGCAAGTGCCACTCTAGGAGAGCACTCCAGTTCCTCCACCCTCTCTCCTCCCCTGGTCCTCCCGATCATATCCCATCAGCCATTTTGCAGCAATGGCTGATGGGATACCATCGGAAGGACCAGGGGAGGAGAGAGGGTGGAGGAACTGTCAATCAATCATCGCAATGGATTTTACTCAACTCCACGGTAGCTCACAGACATACAATGGTGGAGTTAGAATATGTTTTGTGGGGAGAATCCCCTAGAAACTCAACTGTTGAGTAGAGTTTTCACACTGCATTGACTAACGTGTTGTCTGAACTGAGCCAGAGAGAATCTTACTCTAACCACTGCATAGGAAAGAAAGCATGAATCATTTCTATTCCTGCATAATTTTATTTAAATTGGCTGTTCTTCTGCTTTGACAGGACTCAAAACAGGAGACAGGAATGTAAGCCTAACGGAGGAGGAGGAAAGCGTACCATTTTCGGAGGGGCAAGCACCAGTATGACGAATCTCACTTCGCAGGAGTTCTCGCCCCAATTCTGAGGCCTTTCCAGCCGGCTGATGCAAACGTGACGGCGCTGAAGGGATTTTATAGTGCAACTGTCAAACAAAATAGGATTATTTCAGCAGAGGAAGCAATCCATCAGGCGGCATAGAATCACCTTCACTGAAGCAAAACAGCGTCACAGGAAAAGATAGTAGGGCCATTGCCATCACAGAGAGCTAATGGAGAATGCATGTGGGCTAGTAACTTGTAGATCAAAAGAGGAATAGCCTCAAAAGGTGCACAAAAAAATATTTTATTTTAATTATTATTATTGTACTTATATCCCACCTTTTCTCTCTCTAAGGAACCCAAGGCGGTGTACATAATCCTCCTCTTCTCCATGTTATCCTCACAACAACAACCCTGTGAGGTGGTTTGGGCCGAGAGTCCGTGACTGGCCCAAAGTCACCCAGTGGGTTTCCATGGCCGAGTGGAGAGTAGAACCCGGATCTCCCGACTCCCAGTCCAACACTTTAGCCACTACACCACACTGGCTCTCGTGAATGCAACTTTTACATCAATTTGAATTTCACAGAAGGGGCTTTATGAAGTGGTCACACACTAGATCTGTTTAAAAAGCTTACAGAACAGTTGAGGGAGAACTATTACAAGCTGAATATGAGCCAACAGTGCAATATGGCTGCAAGAAAGGCAAATGATATTTTGGGCTGCATTAATAGAAATATAGCTTCCAAACCACATGAGGTACTGGTTCCTCTCTATTCGGCCCTGGTTAGGCCTCATCTAGAGTATTGCGTCCAGTTCTGGGCTCCACAATTCAAGAAGGACGCAGACAAGCTGGAGCGTGTTCAGAGGAGGGCAACCAGGTTGATCAGGGGTCTGGAAACAAAGCCCTATGAAGAGAGACTGAAAGAACTGGGCATGTTTAGCCTGGAGAAGAGAAGATTGAGGGGAGACATGAGAGCACTCTTCAAAGACTTCAAAGGTTGTCACACAGAGGAGGACCAGGATCTCTTCTTGATCCTCCTAGAGTGCAGGACACGGAATAACGGGCTCAAGTTAAAGGAAGCCAGATTCCAGCTGGACATCAGGAAAAACTTCCTGACTGTTAGAGCAGTACGACAATGGAATCAGTTACCTAGGGAGGTTGTGGGCTCTCCCACCCTAGAAACCTTCAAGAGGCAGCTGGACCACCATCTGTCAGGGATGCTTTAGGATGGATTCCTGCATTGAGCAGGGGGTTGGACTCGATGGCCTTGTAGGCCCCTTCCAACTCTGCTATTCTATGATTCTATGATTCTATTGGAAAGCTATAAAACCACTGGAGAGGAGGAGGACCATGCAAGCCACCTCAGGTGCCTTGAAGGAGGAAAAAAGGTGGGATATAAATGTAATAATAAAATCTTCCTCTTTGTAAATACCTCCTTTAGTAATACTCACAAAACAGTGGGGAGCATTTCAGTCTCCCTGGACATTTAGTAACTTATAAATGGAATTTGTTGTATGATTTCATCATCTTGTAGCATCTTCTGCAGGCTTAGTTTTAAGGCCAGGAATGTAGAACCCCAACAATGCCAACAGTGTTTCAAAACACTAAGAGTCTAGAGAGTTGCTTAAAAGTGAGAAGCTAGAGAGTGGGCCCATTCAGAAGACACCTTAACCCATGGCTTTAACCATCGTGGTTTTAGCCAGAAAGCCGGGCTGTGTTTAGAAGACACCTTAAACCATGTTTTTAGCCACGGTGAATAAGGCTTTTTTATTTGTTCAGTATGGTTAAAGCCGTGGTTTAAGCTGTCTTCTGAACACAGCCTGCCTTTCTGGCTTAACCACCATGGTTAAAGCCATGGTTTAAAGTGTCTTCTGAACGGGGCCAATGAGAAACAAAAAAGAAAATTTCAACATTTGTACGAATTGTTTCTCCAGTTGCTCACTCTGGCCTGGTTCAGACAACACGCTAAACCAGTGGTTCCCAAATTTTTTCAGGTAACCGCCCCCTTGGTTCCACAAACTCATGCCCAGTGCCCCCTCCACAATCCACGCATGTATTAATACTGTTTAAGAAGAGTCCTTTTAATGGTGAATTGAAATGTTTCAAAAGCACCAAAACGCTAATAAAGGGACATACCCTGCTTGGTGTGCCCCGCCACGCCGGCTGCAAACAGAGGCATGCGCTCTCTTTTCCCTCCCTCCCTCGGCAAGCCTGGGGCAGGGGCTTCTCATTTAAAGGGGGCACGCTCCTCTGGATCCTGCTGGTCTGGCGGTGGCGGCCGGGTGGAGGATCTGAGCTGGGAAGCTAAGAATGAAAAAGGGGCCGTGCTGCGCGTGGCACCTTTAAATGGGAAGCAGCCACCACAGCCTTGCCGAGGGAGGGAGGGAAAAGAGAGCGAACGCCTCTGTTTTGCAGCCAGTGTGGCTCTTTATTAGCATTTTGGTGCTTTTGAAACATATTAATTCACCATAAAAGGAACTCTTCTTAAATGGTATTAACACATGTGTGGATTCTTCCCCTATATGGCTTGGGACCAAACTACCTTCTCCCATAAAAATGTCCCTGGGTTTTAAGACCTTCTGGAGAGGCGCTTCTCGGAAAAGACCACCTCGAGCGCCCCCCTGCTGCCCCTTTGTCTCTTAGTACCCCCCTGCCACCCCCTTGCCTTTTAACACCCCCCTATGCAATCCCACCGCCCCCAAGGGGGGTGGTACCGCCCACTTTGGGAACCGCTGTGCTAAACCATGCTGGTTAAGCAGCATGGTTTAGCATGTTGTCTGAACCAGGCCTCTAATAACGAACTCAAATGGGTTGGGAGCCCACAGAAATGGAGCCACTACTTGCAGAAATACAATTTTTTTTAAAAAAAACCCCGAAGACGGAAAACAACAACAACCCAATAAGAACTGAGTGTGCTCAGTTGTAACAGAATGCACAACCATCAGGTGGAGAAGAAGAATGGGAAACAGTGGATTGCCCTTCTTGCAGGGAATGTTTGCCCGAAACGCGTTAACAGGGGCACTCCTCTCAGGATTGCAAGATTTTAGCGCTCACCATTCCCCGTCATTTCTCAAGGCTATGCAACAACATTGTCTGAAGGCTTTAATTATGGATTTCAGCATTTGAGTGAAATAATGCTAGGGTAAGAATGACAGATTAAGTGCAAAGTGCCCATCTATCACATTCGGGGTGTGGGGGAGAGAATATGTAAATCCTGTTAATTGCATTAAATTCAGAAGCTGGGCTTTAAAATAATTTTCTGAGAATTTCTCTCTCTCCCTTCTTCTTAACGTCCAGAGGTCAGTTGCAAAGAATCTCCCCCCACTTAATTTGAAAACGCACGATCGAAAAGGCATTTGCAGTAATTCACAAACCTGTTTCTCAAACGCAAAGCCTTTGCCAATCAAACAACAGCTCCTGAGTAAAGGAATTGGGAAGGAGAGGCTGCAGCCCTCAGACCCAGGGTCGCCATTGCTTTTCCTGGCACACATTATTCTTCAGCGTCCCCTCCGCAAACATCCGGACTGGGATTTGCCCAGGGTGAGCTTTCCCGAGACTTTGGACGGAGGCTGTTCCTGCCGCCAGGTTAAATTCATTCGCTCCACAGAGGTGTCATTAATTACCATGTAAGTGAATCCATATGGGAGTTTTGAGCGGTGAATGGGCCTTTTGGATTGACACGCCGATAGTTCGGTTGACTAGATTTCTGCGAAATAAAACTGCCGGGGAAACAAAGCCAAGGGCCTGTGAGGTGAGCTCGCTTCCATTATATCGCAAGGAACAGTTTAAGTTTCCGCGGCATGCAAAAAATGTCACCCGCTCACATGGCCTGTTTTTGTCGTCTTGACCCAGTTTTCTAAGAGAAGCGTCAAGTCTATCCTACTCTGGATATCAACACAAGGACAATCTGGATATCAAAGACAATGAAAACACACAATAGGACCTCCCACACAATTTCCGGCCTATCTATCTTTGGCCAGCCATCAAGAACGCTTTGTGGAATCACATGCTCTCTTTCTCTCTCTCTCTCTCTCTCTCTCAACTGAAAAGGTGCAAGGGATCCTCCATTACCCCAGTAATATTTCTTGATAAAACCAGACTTTCTGAAACTATGAGGTTCAATTCTTTATCTGTACCCCTCCCCCCCGGAGATCCTAGTGTTATAGGGCGGGATACAAATGTTTTAAATAAATAAATTCGTGCTTTGGTTTTTAATGGAAGTACTTCAGGATTTTGAAGAAGTGTCCAGAATCATCAGAACTATTTTTAAAGCACCTGGAAACATTTAAAAGGTCCAAAATGCTACTGCCAAGTTATTCGTGGCTTCGGATGACATGATAACCCACGTGGGTTGTCGGGTCGTGTAGTGAGATTTTTTTTTAACCTGCAGTGGATTATTTTGCGAAAATAACCCATGCAAATGACCAATGATGTGCAGAGTGGGTTATTTAAACCACTGCTGGAGGGCACTGTTCGTTATTTTGGCCAGCTACAGAGTCACTAGGGCAAGAGCGATCAAAGTGGTGGGTGCCACTCTACTCGTGCTGGCAGAACTCTATTGTCAACAGCAAGGAATGATGGGATACAAGCAGGAGGACTGAGAGCAGGAGTGGTGGTGGGGGCCGAGTTAGTCAACACACTGTGGATTAATAATCCTCTCACCGTTGCGTATAACCAACTCACGGTTGGTTATTTCTCTGATCGTGTGAGGAGAACCCTTAAGATAACCAACTGTGAGTTGACTATTAACCCACTGTTGACTATCGTGGGGTCCGAACACAGCCAGAGTCTGGGATGGAACAAAACATGTAACTCTCATCCTATTTGAACAGCATCTATCGCCTATTCAAAGTGCTGGTTCTTGCCTTTAAAGCCCTTAAACGGCTTGGAACCGGGATAGCCTATGTGCCACCTCCTCCTCCTCCTCCTATATATTCCTTCTTCCATTTTCCCCTCAACGTCTGAGGTCCTGCTCCGTATTCCCCTGACAACTAAGATGCACGAACAAAGTATTTTCCCCCAACAGAAAACCCGCTCTGTACCATCACTACGGAATCAGCCAATTTCTTTGCCGTGGCTTGCTAGTCAAGACCACTTCACAAATACAAAAACACAATATATGCATGCCATGAGCACGAGGATTACATCCAGGGAGATCAGGGGGAAACAAACATGGTATGAGAAGCAATTCTTAGAGACCAGTTTGAAGACCCTAGCTTGTAGTCTTTGATACATGAATAAAGGTTTAACATCTAATGTGAAATTCTGTCAATGAGTAAATGACAGAACATGAATGTAATTTCCTCCAAACTCTTTTAATTTCAATCACAAGGCGTCATCAATGTGTTGAAGTTCCTCTGGGCTTCCGCCTTCTCGTGCGTATTCGTACTTATTTCACTACGACGCGCCATATAAACAGAGCGTTGAATTTCTAGGACGATTACGGTTATCTGTCATATTGTCTAGCTTTGTAGATCATTTAAACTCTCATGCATATTCATCAGCAACGCTGATGCGTGAACTGAGAGGTGAGCAGCTAATGTATTGTTTGCAACTTGGTATTTGATTCTGTGTATTCAGTGAGTCAGTGTTTTCATTTTTAAACATTCAAGGGCAATAAAAATAATTGAAAAAACTAACAGGAGGGCGGAAAATAAGATTTACACTTCAGAAGGTTTCGTGCATTCCAATGACCGCTATTCATTTATTGGGGAAATGCATGGAACTCCTTTTCGCAATGTCAACTCAAGCAGAGAGGCCTGGCACGGCACGCCACGTGTCCGTCTGCAAACCGGGAAATCCCCCATTCAAATCTCATCTGTGCCACATACTAATTAACAGCGCAATCCTATGCCTGTTTAGACAGAAAATAGGCATCCAGCTCCCGGCATGTCCCAGCCATTTTTCTGTCTAAAAAATGCACAGGATTGTGCCCTAAATAATTCTATACCAAGTCAGGCAATTCCTCCATCTAGCTCAGTATTGCCTGCACCGGGGTTTGGCAACCTGGGACCCTCTCGATGTTTTGGACTACAACTCCCATAACCCTTGACTACAACCTATGCTTGGCGGGGCTTATGAAAGTTTTCCCCAAAAAACATCTGGAGGGCACCAATTGTCTAGCCATAGCCTACGCCAGGGATGGGGAATGTGTGGCCCTCCAGACTACAACTCCTATCAGCCCTAGTCAGGATAGCCAAAGGGGAGGTATTATGGGAGTTGCAGTCCAACAACTTCTGGAGGGCTACATGTTCCCCATCCTTGGCCTATGCTAACTGACAGGAGCTCTCCAGGTTTTCAGACAGGGGTGTTCCCCGTCCTACCTGGAGATTCTGAGGATTGAATTTGAGACCTTCTGCAAGCAACAATATGTGCTTTGTCCCTGTGCTACTGCCTTTCTCCATCTCAGCCTCATATCTGCAATATGAGCATGACAATATGGACCTCACTTGCGGGATTACCATAAGGAGCCTTTCCCCAACATGGTGGCTATCAGATGTGTTGGCCCACAACTCTATCTCCATTGCATTACTGAGGCCACAGCTAGACCTAAGGTTTATCCTGGGATCATTCAGGGTTTGTCCCTGCCTGAGCACTGGATCCCCTGTGTGTCACCTAGATGAACAGGTTTGACCCCTGGATGATCCAGGGATAAACCTTAGGTCTAGCTATGGCCTGAGATAATGAAGCAAAGCCCCTTGAACCTTCAACGGTAAGACACAACAGTTGGAATGCTCAGAGGCCATCTGCGATGGCAACTCCAGAGGCTGATTTTCTAGTGTATGGCTGCTTTGAGCTTTCCTAGGTATGAGGCGAGCCGGTGGTTCTTGGAAAACTGATCAACGAGGATGATCAGGGGTCTGGAAACAAAGCCCTATGAGGGGAGACTGAAAGAACTGAGCATGTTTAGCCTGGAGAAGAGAAGGCTGAGAAGGAGACATGATAGCACTCTTCAAGGACTTGAAAGGTTGTCACACAGAGGAGGGCCAGAACCTCTTCTTCATCATCCCAGAGTGCGGGACACAGAATAACGGGCTCAAGTTACAGTAAGCCAGATTCCGGCTGGACATCAGGAAAAACTTCCTGACTGTTAGAGCAGTACGACAGTGGAACCCATGACTAAGGAAGGTTGTGGGCTCTCACACCCTAGAGGCCTTCAAGAGGCAGCTGGACAACCAGCTGTCAAGGATGTTTTAAGGTGGATTCCTGCACTGGGCAGGGGGTTGGACTCAATGGCCTCATGGGCCTCTTCCAACTCTATGATTCTGTTATCAATCTAGGCTCTGTCAACAGGTGATGATGCACAAATTTTGGGAGAACAAAACAATGCCTGAGAAAAGACCCTAGGGTAAGGTGTTATCACTGCAAAGCTTTTTGCAGAGGTGGTGAACCACTTTCTGCTGGAGGTTTGGATTCAATTTCAGAGAAGCTCTCGGGGGCTGCATTCCAGTTGTGGGAGGGGCCAAAGGCAAAAGAAACAGGTACAAAATACCAGGATACTATAGCTTAAATCTCTCACTGTCAACAACTAAGCCTTTGGAGAGGCATTTCAACTTTTTAGAATGGGCTTTTAAAAAATTGCACAGCACTCAGGAACCACCAAAGAGGTGGGGCTAGGGGAGAGGGGTGTGGCCATCTAGGGAACCCTGCAAGGCCAAACTGGGACACCAGGCAGGCTGGATTCATAGAATCATAGAATCATAGAATAGCAGAGTTGGAAGGGGCCTACAAGGCCATCGAGTCCAACCCCCTGCTCAATGCAGGAATCCACCCTAAAGCATCCCTGACAGATGGTTGTCCAGCTGCCTCTTGAAGGCCTCTAGTGTGGGAGAGCCCACAACCTCCCTAGGGAACTGATTCCACCACCGCACTGCTCTAACAGTCAGGAAGTTTTTCCTGATGTCCAGCTGGAATCTGGCTTCCTTTAACTTGAGCCCGTTATTCCGTGTCCTGCACTCTGGGAGGATCGAGAAGAGATCCTGGCCCTCCTCTGTGTGACAACCTTTTAAGTATTTGAAGAGTGCTATCATGTCTCCCCTCAATCTTCTCTTCTCCAGGCTAAACATGCCCAGTTCTTTCAGTCTCTCTTCATAGGCCTTTGTTTCTAGACCTCTGATCATCCTGGTTGCCCTCTTCTGAACACGCTCCAGCTTGTCTGCATCCTTCTTGAATTGTGGAGCCCAGAACTAGACACAATACTCTAGATGAGGCCTAACCAGGGCCGAATAGAGAGGAACCAGTACCTCACGTGATTTGGAAGCTATACTTCTATTAATGCAGCCCAAAATAGCATTGGCCTTTCTTGCAGCCATATCGCACTGTTGGCTCATATTCAGCTTGCCATCTACAACAATTCCAAGATCTTTCTCGTTTGTAGTATTGCTGAGCCAAGTGTCCCCCATCTTGTAACTGTGCCTTTGGTTTCTATTCCCTAAATGTAGAACTTGGCATTTATCCCTATTAAATTTCATTCTGTTGTTTTCAGCCCAGCACTCCAGCCTATCAAGATTACTTCGAAGTTTGTTTCTGTCTTCCAGGGTATTAGCTATCCCACCCAATTTTGTGTCATCTGCAAATTTGATCAGTGTTCCCTGCACCTCCTTGTCCAAATCATTAATAAAAATGTTGAAGAGCACTGGGCCCAGGACTGAGCCCTGCGGCACCCCACTCGTTGCCTCTCCCCAGTTTGAGAAGGTTCCATTGATAAGTACTCTTTGAGTCCGATTCTGCAGCCAACTGTGAATCCACCTAATAGTTGTTCCATCTAGCCCACTTTTAGCTAGTTTGTTAATCAGAATGTCATGTGGTACTTTGTCAAAAGCTTTGCTGAAGTTGAGATATATGACGTCCACAGCATTCCCACAGTCCACAAGGGAGGTTATCCTATCAAAAAATGAGATCAAATTAGTCTGACAGGATTTGTTCCTGACAAATCCATGTTGGCTTCTAGTAATCACTGCATTGATTTCAAGGTGTTTACAGATTGACTTCTTTATAATCTGCTCCAGAATTTTCCCAGGGATGGATGTCAGACTGACTGGTCTGTAGTTCCCAGGTTCCTCCTTTTTGCCCTTTTTGAAGATAGGGACAACGTTAGCCCTCCTCCAGTCGTCCGGCACCTCACCCGTCTTCCATGATTTTGCAAAGATAATAGACAAAGGTTCTGAGAGTTCTTCTGCTAGCTCCTTCATTACTCTAGGATGCAGTTCATCGGGCCCTGGAGATTTAAACTCATTCAAGGAAATTAGGTGTTCTTTGACCATTTGTTTATCAATCTCAAACTGCAATCCTGCCCCCTCAACTTCTGCTTCACTTTTTCCAGGGGGGTCATAGACCCGCTTTTGGGAGAAGACCAAGGCAAAGTAGGAATTGAGCACTTCAGCCTTTTCTTTGTCATCTGTTATCAATTTGCCATCCTCGTTAAGCAGTTGAACCACCATTTCTTTCCTCTGTCTTTTACTACTCACGTATCTGAAGAAAGCCTTTTTATTGCTTTTAGCATCCCTCGCTAGTCTCAGCTCATTCACAGCTTTAGCCTTCCTGACGCCATTTCGGCACTTCTGCGCCACTTGTCTGTACTCTTCTTTTGTAGCCTGGCCTTCCTTCCACTACCTATATGTATCCCTTTTTGTTTTCAGGTCATCTCTAAGCTTTTTGTGGAGCCACATTGGTTTCCTCTGTTGTCTTCTATCTTTTCTCCCTGTTGGAATTGTTTGTAACTGTGCCTTTAAAATTTCATTTTTTAAATACTCCCACCCATCCTGCACTCCTTTTCTCATTAGGCTCCCTTGCCATGGGACCTTACTTATTATAGTTCTGAGTTTATTAAAATCAGCTTTCCTAAAATCCAGAGTACGTGTATGGCTACGCTCGACTTTTGTCTCCTTCATAATCAAGAATTCAAGTATGACGTGGTCACTTTCCCCCAGAGTTCCCGTAACTGCCACTTTATCCACTAAGTCATCCCTATTGATCAATAACAAGTCAAGGATTGCCGATCCTCTAGTTCCTTCCACCACTTTCTGTAGGAGAAAGTTATCACCCATACATGTCAGGAATTTCTTGGAAGGGCCGCTTTTGGCAGTAATGGTCTCCCAACAGATATCAGGGTAATTGAAGTCCCCCATCACTACTACATCACACTTCCTTGAAACACTGGTAATTTGTTTCTCAAAAGTTTTGTCCTCGTCTTCTCCTTGATTGGGTGGTCGGTAGTAGACTCCGATTATCATATTATTTTTATTCCTAGCCCCATTTATTTTAATCCAGACGCTCTCGACGGGACTCCCAGTCTCATCCGCCTGTATTTCTGTGCAGGGATAGGTATTTTTAACATATAGTACAACTCCACCTCCCTTTCTATTTCTTCTGTTCTTTTTGAACAAGTTATATCCTTCAATTGCTATATTCCAGTCATGCGAGTCATCCCACCAAGTTTCAGTTATACCTATCAAGTCGTATTTGCCTTCATGTAATAAGAGTTTAAGTTCATTCTGTTTGTTTCCCATGCTCTGGGCATTAGTATATAGACATCGAAGACCATGTGTTTTATAGTCTGGCTTTGTTCCTACCTTGTTGCAGACACTATTTTGGGACACTGTTGGAGCTGTTCTCTGTACTGTGGTGCATTGGCCTTTATCCATTGTTGCCTCGAAATTTACGTCTCCCACCCCCGCAAGATTCAGTTTAAAGCCCTCCTGATCAAGTTCTTCATGCTGTGGCCGAACTCATTCTTTCCAGCCCTTGTGAGGTGCAACCCATCCCTTGCCAGCAGTCCATGTCCCAAGTAGCGTAGCCCGTGGTCCCAGAATCCAAAACGCTCACGACGGCACCACCTTCGAAGCCAGTCGTTCATCTGGAGTATTTTTCTTTCCCTTTCTAATCCTCTTCCAAGAACCGGAAGGATGGATGAGAAAACTACCTGGGCCCCAAAGTTCTTCAGTTTCCTTCCCAGAACTTCAAAGTCTGAAATGATTTCTTCGTAGCTCTGCTTGGCGACATCATTTGTTCCCACATGGATGAGAAGAAAGGGGTATGTGTCCGTGGGCTTTATGAGCTTCGGTAACCCTTCAGTCACATCTCTAATCTGTGCTCCAGGGAGACAGCACACCTGGCGAGTCCATGGGTCTTCGGCCCCCAGGGCCTGAGGTCTCTGCACCTATACTTTATTGGAAGCCCCCTGTGATGTTTCCTTTAGTGGTACGGGAGCTGCTGGAGTGTAGCTCCTTTCCCAATCTCTCAGTGGTATTAGAACTCCATGGTCAAGCGAGAGGAGTCCATACCGTGGAGCCTTCCCATTTCAGTGCCTCTTCATAGAATCATAGAATAGCAGCGTTGGAAGGGGCTTCTAAGGCCATCGAGTTTGACCCCCTGCTTAGTGCAGGAATCCACCCAAAAGCATACTTGACAGATGATTGTCCAGCTGCCTCTTGAAGGCCTCTAGTGTGGGAGAGCCCACCACCTCCCTACGTCATGGGTTCCATTGTCATACTGCTCTAACAGTCAGAAAGTTTTTCCTGATGTCCAGCCGGAATCTGGCTTCCTGTAACTTGAGCCCATGATTCTATGTCCCACACATGGGAAAAGCAGCCTGCACTCAAGTGATGGATTTCCAACAGCACAGAAAGGTAGTGTGCCGTAGTATTTATTTATTTAAAACATTTATATCCCGCCCTATATCAGTAAGATCTCAGATAAAAGCATACAGTATAAAACAGTAAATATACACAGCTAAAAACAAATTAGCTGTGTATATTCCATGCCCATTAAAGGCGGCACCTAGAGCCCCCTGGAAGCAGAGGCCTATTGTCCAACAGATCTAGGATCCTCTCTAGAGCTGCTGGACTACATATCATAGAATCATAGAATCACAGTGTTGGAAGGGGTCTACAAGGCCATCTAGTCCAACCCCCTGCTTAATGCAGGAATCCACCCTAAAGCATCCCTGACAGATGGTTGTCCAGCTGCCTCTTGAAGGCCTCTATTGTGGGAGAGCCCACAACCTCCCTAGGGAACTGATTCCATTGTCGTACTGCTCTAACAGTCAGGAAGTTTTTCCTGATGTCCAGCTGGAATCTGGCTTCTTTTAACTTGAGCCCGTTATTCCGTGTCCTGCACTCTGGGAGGATCAAGAAGAGATCCCGGCCCTCCTCTGTGTGACAACCTTTTAAGCCTTTGAAGAGTGCTATCATGTCTCCCCTCAATCTTCTCTTCTCCAGGCTACCAGCCTACCTATTAGGGGTGTGCACAGACCCCCCGCTCCGCTTCACTTCCAGATCCGCGATTTGCGGATCGGGACGCTTCGCTCCACCCCCGCTCCGCCTATGTCCGCTCCGCTCCGCTGCGGAGCTCCGGATCCGGATCGGAGCTCCGTTTCCCCCCACCCCATAGGCTTGCATTAAGCTTAAAAAGTATACAACTTTTTTTCTGTGAAAGTTAGAAACCTCACGTTTGGCACCATGACACTTCATGGAGGTATACACACGCACACCAAGACTCAAGGCAATCCCATCATCCCCTGAATTTTGGGGAATTTATGAAAATCCAACACCCCATTCACACCCCTTTCGATAGCTCAGTCAATTTGCACGTTAAAAACCTCAAACTCGCCACCATGATAGCTTATCCAGGGATACACACGCACGCCCAGACTCAAGACAGTCCCATCATCCCCTGATTTTTGGCGGGGCTTAAACCTGCAGACATCTCAATGGGGCCATTTCAAAGGAAATCCCAACATGCCATGAATTGGGGAGTAGAGATAAACCTATATGAATCTTCTTCCACACTTGAAAAATGGATTTGGAACTTCCAAAACTCCAAGTGAGCGCAGGAAGGACTTCTCCCCTGAGTCAAAGTCAGACACACACAACATCCCTGCGAGGCGGGCAGGGGAGGAGAGAGGGAAGGCAGGCAGGCAGCAGACATTTCTGGGGGCATAAGGAAGTGAGCCAAGGATAAGCCAGTAATGCATATAAAATGGAATAAATAAATAAATAAACAAAGGAGGGGTGGAATTAAAAGCAGCAGTGTTGCTGAATAAACAACAAGAAGAACTTTTTTAAAAAGGCTATATCTGTCTTTTACCAGCAATAGGGGGACGTGCCCAGGGGAGGGGGAAGCAGCTGCCAGTTCAACTCATGAAAGCCATTGCTTCACCACGAGAGCTGAGGAGTAGAACTCTCACTTCAACTCATGATAGGCATTGCTCCACCGGGTTACTCTCTTTGGAGGGCTCTGATGGCCCTCCAAGTACAGGAGAGAGTGGGGGCACGTCCACATGGGATGCCCTAGGGGAGCTCATCCCCTTGCACCACATCTTTTCAGTTGTTCCCCAAAGTTAGGGTGGGTAGCAGTACTGTGTTTCTATCTCTTATTATTGGCTTAGTATATGATTTCAGGTTGTGTTTGTGCATTTGGTGGGGCTACTGTTTTAAAAAACACTGGGAAAAGTCCGTTCAGACTAAGAAAGAGAAGTTCCCAGAATCCCAAGTTACCCGTTTTGCCTATCCCCTCCTCCAACTTTGGGATCATGGGATCATGACTGGGAGTTGACTCTGCCCCTCAGCCCTTCGGAAAAGGTATTTTCCCGCCAGTTTTTAAAAAAATTCTAGCACACGAACTGCAGCACGCAGAGAGCTGAGAGTAGGCTCAAAATGACCCCCATCCACGACTCCCCAAGCACAAGAATTTTCAGAAAGACAGCTTCAAAAACAACACAGTTATCCCCCTTTCTTTTCCGCAATGCAATCCTATGGGCGAAATGTTTCAAGATGGCGATCGGATCGGACCGCGGAAACCGGAGCACTCCGAAAATGGGCGCTTCTCTTTGCCTTGCTTCTAGGGGTCCGCGGTCCGCTTCTACTCCGCCTCTGGGCAAGGCGGAGCAGGCCAATTCGCTCCTGCTTCTGCGCTTCTAATCGGAGCGGAGCACATGCCTACTACCTATCAGTTATATCAGCCTTCCTCTGTCGATCTGTTGGACTACAACTCCTGTTACCAGCAGCCGGCGTGGCCACTTCTCATGCAAAAAGGATGCCGGTTGGATTGCTGGTGAGGTTACCAGCAATCCAGCTGACATCCTTTTTGCACGTTAGCAAGACGACATGGCTGGGATGATTCCAGGGCCCTTGCATTGACTGCCTCAGCCTAGTCAACACTCACGGAAAGAAAACCTGGAAAATGTCTTAGCGGACGATTGCCTCCAGTCACTGAGGCATCTCTTGGCTGTAAGATCCATTTTTTGTTGTTGTTTTGTTTTCTAGGCAGCTGGGAGAGGGGGAAACATTGGGCAAGGGAAGAGCAGAAAATCATCAAGTGGCGACTGACTTGAGCATTTAAGCCTTCGGCTACAGTTCTGCACCATCACAAGATATGCATGACTCAAAAGCAATTATGCGTGTAGGAAAGGGTTCGCCACTGAGGAGATAGAAACAGAATACAGTGATAATATTTTTAGCTCTATCCTGATTATAAATTAGGGGCTTTTTTCCTTTTCTTTTTTTCCAGGGAGAGGGGGGACCGAAAGGTTTCTGAGCGGCTTCATTAAGAGACAATACATAAGTAATGACTTTCTCTGCGCTAATTATCTTTGCCATGGCAATAAAACTGGGGTGCCGTAACACACAGCCCCTAATCCAATCTAAAGTGGTTAACAAGCAATGGTTTGATTGCATAATAAGGTAATGCCCAAAATGTATCATTTTGAAGGTCTAATTTTTATTATTTCACGCTCTCATTCGAATTCCACCCTTCCTGTAAGGAGCCTAGGGTGGCGTATGTGGGTGTATGTTATCCATTCCCCCCTCTCACAAGCACCCTATTGCGTGGGGGCCAGAGAGTTGACAGGATGGCTTCAGTCAGATGGTTCTGACACGGTTACGGGAAATTCTCTCCTTGTTACAGGTCAAGCCAAGGTCCCTCTGATTGGACAAATCAGGTTTGGTGACTGCTTGGTAGCGGTGTTACTAAGTTAGGTTGAGAGAGCACGACCGGCCCAGTCATCCAACTGAGCCTCATGGCTGTATAAGAATTTGAACTTGGGGCTTACTGATCCAAATCGAACACTGCCCGCTATACCACACTGGTTCTTATTCATGTATCTACCAATATCCTGCCTTTCCAAAGTGGATAACACTGAACAATAACATTGATCAAATAAAAGCAAATCACAACAAATATACTTTAGAATGGTTGGGTAGCACCAATCTTTGCTGCACTGGGATTGCTGGTGGGGGTGGGTGGGATGCACTGTCTTCCTCTTTTTTGTGGGGAAAAATGGGTGGGGCTTCCTGGGCCGCATGGAGAGCAGTGGCTGGCCACTTGCACCCCACTGGTGGAAACATATTGGAGAGAGAACCTCCTTTGGAAGTTCCAATTTCTCAGTGTGACTGCTGAGAAGGCCCTCTCCAATCTCCAAAGTCAGACAAAACTGGAGAACATCCAAAATTACACATTTCTGAGTCCAGTTCAACCTATAATGCCTCACATGGCTCAGGACCACAATACCTGATGGAATGCCTCTCTGGGTTTGAACCTACCCGAACATGGGGTCAACATCAGAGTCCTCCCATTCTGAGGATGGCAAAATGGGAGAGGGCCTTCTCAGTGATGGCCCCCCGACTGTGGAATGTTCCCCCCAGTGAGGTCCATCTTGCACCAATGCTGTCCTCTTTTCAGCACCAAGTTAAGTCTTTCCTCTACTCCCAAGCATTTCACAGCATATGATGGGGCGTTTTAGTTTTGTACCTTGTGCAGGTAATTTTATTGTTGATTGTTTTTAATCCGTTTTTAAACTGTTTTAATTTCTTGAATGATAACATTTTTATATTATGTTTTATCATGTTGTGAACTGCCCAGGCAGCTACTGGGTGGTATTGTAATAAAAGAATGGAAGGAAAAAAATGGTGGCAGGATCCGGACAAGCTCATACGGGAGAAGATGCTTTTTCAGATAACTTAGTCACAGAGCCATTTAGGGATTTCTAAGAGATCTAAAGGCCTGGAAACCCCCCAGGAAATTCAGGAAAAAAAAGTGAGTTCTTCTGAGGAATTTTTTTCCCTCTGAAAAACTGAAAAGCTTTGGATTATGAAATATTTGCTTTTAGAACTTAAGACAAAGTATTTATATATTGTTACTCAGCCTTTACTCCCTCAAAAATTTCTAATAAACTATGTAATAAGAACACTTTTACAGAAAGACTAGAGATGTAAAATATCTGGAAATAATGAAGCCATGGGGTGGGGGGAATGCTTTTGAATCCTTTCTGTAAGATTTCCAGCATAGTTATTTATTTAATTCCTTATTAAAATCAGTGAATTAAATTATATTTTACTGATAGACATTTATGCGGAGTTTCCCAACAGATGAGTAGATTCAGCATTGTGCATTCTTGACAACAAATGTGTAATCTTGACAGTTTGAGTTTTGTTCCATAGAGTCCTGTAGCAGTCATTTAATGTAGCTCTAATCTATTCAGACAATAATTACAAATTTAATAACTGACTATGTATTTAAATGTTTTAAAATACAATGATAATTTTTGGAGCAAACTCAGTTATACATAAAATAACTTTAGAAACTTACGTTTCTAAAGCAGCCCTCCTCAACCTGGTGCTTTCCAAACATTTTGGACTACAGTGCCCAGCATTCCTGACCATTGGCCATCCTGCCTGAGGCTGATGGGAGCTGAAGTCCAAAATATCTGGAGGCCACCAGGTTAAGAAAGACTGCCTTAAAATAACATCTTATTTTAGATCTATAAAGAGCGCTAAAAAAAGAGTGCTTATTTTTTAAAAACATTTTTGGAAAAGAACTACACTTTTTCCCATGGCCTCAAAATTTCTGGAAATTTTATATATCTCTTTCTAGGTCATAGACACTTCTTTGAGTTGTGCCTTCAACGCTGGGGATTGTGAGAATTTCGGTTTTGTTCGCCAAACATGCGCTGTTCAAAGTCCCAAACGCAAACAGGTTCCACCAGAGATGTTTGGAAATTGTCAAAGACGTGCTCGCGTCCGTCTCGTCCCCAATTTCAAGTTTGATTTGCGCAAACGTTCTCATTTATTTCCCAATTTGATTTGCGCAAATTTCCTCAGTAGAGTAAATCAGCCCCACTCTAGTCCAGGGAGGAAATTTGTGCAAAGTTGGAAATGTGCACAAATCTCCTATTTGTTTGCTGGTCTATTTGTGCAAATCTCCCATTCACACAAAGCAAGCCATGACTGCAAATGCAAACAGGAATTGGGGACAAGATGAGCACTGATCTTGTGTTTAGAGGAGGGCAACCAGGATGATCAGGGGTCTGGAAACAAAGCCCTATGAAGAGAGACTGAAAGAACTGGGCATGTTTAGCCTGGAGAAGAGAAGATTGAGGGGAGACATGAGAGCACTCTTCAAAGACTTAAAAGGTTGTCACAAAGAGGAGGGCCAGGATCTCTTCTCGATCCTCCCAGAGTGCAGGACACGGAATAACGGGCTCAAGTTAAAGGAAGCCAGATTCCAGCTGGACATCAGGAAAAATTTCCTGACTGTTAGAGCAGTACGACAATGGAATCAGTTACCTAGGGAGGTTGTGGGCTCTCCCACACTAGAGGCCTTCAAGAGGCAGCTGGACAACCATCTGTCAGGGATGCTTTAGGGTGGATTCCTGCATTGAGCAGGGGGTTGGACTCGATGGCCTTGTAGGCCCCTTCCAACTCTGCTATTCTATGATTCTATGATTCTATGATATAATACTCGGAGAATCCTAGCAATTTCGAACGTCGCTAGAGTTCGCCCGTCTCTATTTAATGCAGCATTTCCCAAACGACTTTGTGATACTGTTAGACACATGTTGTAGGAAGTATTTTGTTAAGAACAATTGAACCCTCATCTGCTGTTTATTAAAACAAGAACAAGCCATGATGTTGCCGGTGGACTCAGGGCTCTGAGGAAACAGAGGCTCTCTTCACTTCCCTTAACAGTTGGCCTATCTCCACTGGGACGTCACTACGAGGGTCGGGCGAGGAACTCAGTTGGTTGGGGGCAAGAGAACACAGGTGCCTTAAAAGAACAGGAAAACAACTTCCAAAGAGAAAGTGTACACAGCTACTTGAGCCAAAAAATCCTGAATGAATGATCAGTCAGAGAGTGCGCGGCATTTTCCTGGTGGAACAAGCACTACTGCATGAGGCAACAATACCCAACAATCAAATGTTGATGTAATTCACTGCCCTGCCAAAATGTCATCGGAACGTGTCAATACAGAAAACAGCAACAAATGTGGACCAGGAAAAAACTTTCCTCACAATGACTTGCAGTCCGCATGAATTTGTGTTTCTCTGCAAACCCGTATTTTCGATGGGAGGCAAACGACGAGGCCTGCTAGGTAATCCACAAAGCTTTTATTAAGCAACAAACATCTCTTTCACCTGAAGAGAGTCTAATCCCTTGGAAACTTCCCCCTAGGAAAAACTATGCAAACTAAGCGAGACAATTGTCCGATCAAGGAGAACAGGAGGCCTTTCCCCAAACGCCCGTAACTTCTGAGAGCCTGGTGCGGAGGCAGGTTCTAGCGCAATTCTAGCCAGACCAACCTTCTCATGCCTTCCTTCCGCTCCGTGCGTTCTAGCTTCCGACGGATCCTAGCATTCGCTAGCTTGTTGGGGCACTCTCCTCCAGAAGAAGTCTCACTTCCCACTGAGTGTGTAGGGTTTGGCCTTGAGGAGCTAAGCTCTGGAGAGGGCTGACTCCCAGCTGGGGAATCACCCGTGAGAGCTTCCTCCCGGTTTCTGGAGCCTCCTCCTCTAGGTCTGAATCTGAGTATGATTGATTACCTGAAACACCTTCTCCCAAAACAGGGGCAGTAGGGTTAGCCATGACAGCCTCAAACTTCATCCAAGCGAGGCACCGTCTGCTTAGTTCTCATCAATGACCCAGAGACAGCTTCTTTTCTCTCACACGTACACATAGTGTGATAAAGTACTTTACATAATGAACAATTAATTTAGGGGACTCTCTGGCACAGGATGTGGAGAAGGCCAGTGGCTTAGATCAGTGGTCTTCAAGTGGTGGGTCGGGTTCCAAAAGTGGGTGGTGAGATCAGTCCAGATGGGGCGCGGCAAAGCTGCCGCCGCCATGTTAGGCATGGAGAAAGCTGTGAAGGTGGGTCCCATGTTGCAGGTTGGGAGTCCGAGGTGGGTCTTCGGTTTGGACCAGTTGAAGACCACTAACTTAGAGGCCTTTAAATGGGGATTAGACAGAGTCACGGAGGAGGAAAAGGGCTATCAATGACTGTCCACCTCGAGAGCTAAATTCAGAATTCAGTAGAACGGAAAATCAGGCAGGAGAGGATGGAACAGAGCAGCCTTCTCCCAACTTGGCGCCATCCAGATGCGTTGGACTACAACTCCAATCATCCCCAGCCAGTTGTAATCCAACACATCTGATGTTGCAGTCCCAGCACATCTGGAGAGCACCAGGTTGGGGCTGGTTGGAGTAGAGTACTCCAAATAGGGACGTACGAGAATTAACTTTTCGTTCGCAAATCATGCGAACATCTCCTGCTCGCAATCCTGAATGCGAGCAGGAGCATTTGGGGGGGGGGGAGAAATAATAGCAAATTCACATTCAACAAATGCGCCTTTAAAAAAAATGTGCACTCCAAAATGTGATTTTTTAAACACACACACACACACACACACACACACACACACACACACACTTTCATGCATTAGTCAATGGAGGAAAGTGAATGTTTTTGAGAAATATATAGAAATGCACACTTTCCCTGTTCAAACAAGCTGAAAAACAGGTCAAAAGTGAAAACGGCCTGGATTCTGGACTCTGTTCCCCAATCACTGGGGGCCATAAGAGACTGCCCCCACCCGAACTAATAGGGCTGTGCTCCGCTTCACTTCGGAGCGTAGAAGCAATACCGGGGCGGCCTGATTCGCCTCCGACAAAGGCGGAGACGAAGCGGGTGTGGGGGGGTGCGGATCGAGGTGAAGAGGATCGAGACCAAGTGGATCCTTCGCCTCGATCCAGAGCTCCGAAAAAAGGTAAGTGGGGGCTTACCTGGCGCTGCTGCAGTCTGTGTGGCGACGGCAGCAGAGTCAGGTAAGGGCGCAGAGGGGAGGGGGGCTTACCTGCCTCTGTCGCAGTCCGGCGGTGACTTCAACTGAGTCTGAGGCTCAAACTGGAAGACCAGGCCGCAACCACGGCCTGTCCTTCCGCTTTGAGCCTTGGCCTCGGGTGAAGCTGCTGCCGGAACGCGACGGACACAGGTAAGGGGGGAGGAGGGAGGGGGGCTTTATCTGGCACCGGCGCTGTCACTGCAGTCCATGCAGCAACAGCGGAGGAGCCAGGTAAGGGGTCAGGGGGGAAGGGTCTTACCTGAGTCCGTTGCATTCTGGCAGCGGCTTCACCTCAGCCCGAGGACTCAAACTGGAAGGCCTGGTCTTCAGGTTTGAGTCCTCGGGCTCAGTTGAAGCAGCCGCCAAAACGCGACGGACGCAGGTAAGGGGGGAGAAGGGGGGCCTTACTCTGGTGCCGCTACTGCGGAGCTCCGATTCAGAGCAGGCCCGATCCGGAATTTGCGGATCGGATCGAGGGGGTCCATGCACAGCCCTACTAACCAACACATTGTCGAAAGTATCAGAACTCGGTGTAGATTTCTCACCGGAAGCTGTTTTAGGAGCCAGTTGGAATATGGGGTATAAATATAATCAGTAAACATAAATAAATACATGAATTTCTGGGAGTGGCTCAGCTGCGCTCAAGACCCACGTGAGATTTCTGCTGAATAATGTCTTTCAGCATTATTGCAAAGGGTTTTATACTGCAAGTGTGGGAACAGGGATTAAATAATTATCAGCGAGTGACCAGTGTACGGGGAGGGAGGGGGAGGAACACAGATTTATTATGGCATTTTAAGCATCTTAGATGTAAAACGCCCACACCTTTTAAAATATCGCATGGCAACAACCTGGATCCTTCACCATAATTCAAGCCCCAAAACACTGAAGTGGCCTCGAGTCCAGGCAGAAAATTACTTTTAAATCACTTGCAGAAATAATTCAGTGCTCCTCACCACACTTAGAGCTAGCGCAGAGATGGGAAAATGTGTCATCCGAAGATGAGTTGTTGTATTAAAGCCGGACGGCCGTTTGCCAGTTTCTACCGCCGCGGCTTCTCCGCCTCACAGCTACTCTGACTGCTGTCTCTGTCGTCTGTGTGTCACCGCTCAGCCACGTTTCCCACGAGGACAACTTTATTTGCAGATTAGAGTAATGAGCGAATGCATAGCTTCATTGCCTGCGTTTAGCTCGCCGGGGGCTATTTTTGCCTCTGCTTTCGCAGCTCTGTGGCTTTATCAAATTAAATGAAGATTTCCCTCTCATCTGACGCCTAATAGCTGCAACAGAAGGAGACAGCGCTTTTCATCTCACTGTTTGACTTTTGGCTAAAGAAGGAGGCAGGATCGTCTGAAAATTAAAAGCAAACAAGCACATTCTGGATTGTTGCCATTTGCTTATTTCTAGAGTGACCAACGTGTGGGCCACTATCGCGCAAGCAGAAGAGCAATGGCAGATATTGTTCACTGGAACGCTTATCAATCCTAGAGTGTCTCTCTGCTGAACATCACGATTTCCAGAATCTTAGCTTTGTAAATCTAAACTCCCAACAATCATGGTGACTACTGCAGAAGCGTCCACTTTCTCCAATCCTAGCCTAAAGTGAACAAAACTTTGATGCATTATCATCATCTTGTTGTTATTAGTAATTCATTATTGACTTTATTAGTATTTCTAAGATTTGTTAGTCACTCTAGAGCTAATAGCTCCCAGGGCAACATACAATAAAAAAGACAAATAAAACCCAAAGCCATATAAATCAAATCAAAAGCAGAGTAATAAAACAAGAAATTGAAAGCAGCAGAGGCAGAAAAAACATGGATAGTGGAGTCTTAAAAATAAACAAACAAGCCATAAAGCTTATGCCGTTGGTCCCTTGCTTAACATAATGTGCTCACAGCTACATGTATATTATTATTTATAGCACCTATATGTATAAAGCTGCCAACCCTCTCGTGCAGATTTTGTTTCTAACTGACCCCAGAATAGCTGTTTTATAAGGATAGTGTTGTTTTTATGCTTTTTATTTTTTTAAACTTTTTATTGATTTTCAAGTAAGGACAAATACAATAAACACACAGAGTAAAAGAAAACACTCAACAATATAAATGTTCCCACAGCACCACTATAAAAAAGCACGGGTGTTCATTCCTTCAATAAGCACTTGGTACAGAAAAAGATGCAGGTTAAGTTAGAACCTCTGACCAAAAAGATTCCTGAGTCATTGGGGGTCTAGGTTCGCCAGGATTCACATTAATAAATGTGAAAAAGTCCAACCGGTTTTCCACAAATGTGTCTGATGTTATTTCTCCTCTTGCTAACCTGCTATGTTGTGTCAACTTATCATTAATTACGGTTTTTAACTTTTGTAAACTGCCCAGAGAGCTTCGGCATTGGGGCGGTATATAAATGCAATAAATAAACCCTCTTGCCCAGATTTCTACTCATAGTAACGCCACTGCCAGCACATAGACTGGGCCAAATTAAAGAGCAGGTGGACTTCTACGTCAACACATTCTTGGGTGCCCTCTTTCTCTTGCACCATAAGCCAGGCTTTATCACCTGCCAACACAGAACCTGGTGTGCCAAAATGACATGAGAGATGGGGAGGAATCCATTTTAGAGTTGGCACTTAGTGAGGTTTTGCCAACTTGACCCCCCTGGAAGCCAGCTCGAGGATCCCTGAGCTGGCTCGACTTTTTTTATTATTATTTGTGAAAATGGGATTTGCACAAATCGGGATTTGTGTGAATTTGCGGCGGAGACCATTTACGGAAATCGGGATTTGTCTACAATCACGGCTGTAAATAGTGCAATTTGCACAAAATTGCAGGCGTAAATGATTCTTTACACCTGCCTTTTTATGCAAATAGCGCTATTTATGGCCGTGATTTTGCTCAAATCCCAATTTCTGTCAATATTCCCAGCTGCAAATTTGTGCAAATTGCAGCTCGTGGACCAAAAAAAAAAAGGGGGTGCAAACTCTCGCCAGGCGCCCACAGACTGTCTGGCAGTTTGCTCCTCACACACTCCTGAGTCTGGTAAGCAGAGCGTGAATAGGACGTGGGGGGAGTCCGTCCATTCCTAATGTGCACCACCTCGGAAAGGAAAATGAGACACTGGGAGTATCTGATATTAAGGAAGCGATATTAAGGGCTGCACCGCGTGTTAGTTCAAACCAGTCCATTGCCAGCACATCAAGGAAGGATGTGCCATCTGCCTTGTTTGGACTCAGCCTCCATTCAGCACTTCTACACCCAACTACGGCTAGGAATCCACAGGATTTCGGTTAAATGACAAATACCATCTTTCTTCAATTCTAAGATGCACTTTTTCCCCTAAATAAACAGCTCTAAAAATGGAGTGTGTCTTAGAATCGATGGCGTCTTAGAATCGAAGCAATATGGTAGATGCAAAAAGACTCTATCCTATTAAAAAAGGGTCTGAAACATCCATTCTGTCTAGCTTTATTGCTTTTAGAAAGCTGAGCAAGCAGGGCTTTTTAAGATTGCTTTGCAGGCTGATTGGGGCCTACAGTGCGCCCCGTGCAGCTCCGGCCCTCGTCAGCCGCGCCAGGAAGACACGCGGCTCCAAGAGTCAGGAGGCTCACCCCCCCCAAGCACCGGGTCCCCCTCCAGCCGCCGCGCTGGGAAGCGTGCGTCCCGCCTGAACTCCGTCCAGTTCTGGGTTCCACAATTCAAGAAGGACGCAGACAAGCTGGAACGTGTTCAGAGGAGGGCAACCAGGATGATCAGGGGTCTGGAAACAAAGCCCTATGAAGAGAGACTGAGACAACTGGGCATGTTTAGCCTGGAAAAGAAGAGATTGAGGGAAGACATGATAGCACTCTTCAAATACTTAAAAGGTTGTCACACAGAGGAGGGCCGGGATCTCTTCTCAGTCATCCCAGAGTGCAGGACACGGAATAACGGGCTCAAGTTAAAGGAAGCCAGATTCCAGCTGGACATCAGGAAAAACTTCCTGACTGTTAGAGCAGTACGACAATGGAACCAGTTACCTAGGGAGGTTGTGGGCTCTCCCACCCTAGAGGCCTTCAAGGGGCAGCTGGACAACCATCTGTCAGGGATGCTTTAGGGTAGATTCCTGCATTGAGCAGGGGGTTGGACTCGATGGCCTTGTAGGCCCCTTCCAACTCTGCTATTCTATGATTCTATGATCCTCTAGAGCCAGGATGGGTGCTGTCTTTTTATTTTATAGTTGCACTTTTAATGGTGTTCTACGGATCTGTTTTTACATTATGAAGATCTTGTTTTTAACCTGTTTTTTTATCACTAGTCACTTTGGGCAGGAATGTGGTATATAAACCAGATAAATAAATAAAATACACATTTGGAGGATGTCAAGGATGCTGTGGGAGACTGGGGTAAGGAAGAGGGAACATTAGAACCAAATCAGGGTTTGGAAACCTGCTAGTCTCCAGATGCTTTGGATGACAACTCCTGCAATCCTGACCAATGGCCATGTCTACTAGGAACGATGGGAGTTGTAGTACAAATACTCAGGAGGACACCAGCTTGCCCCTCACCCCCTGCTCTAGCTGAAGGTCCAGAGGTGACTTTATGGAGAAGAAATAGAGGGTGTTTTCTTGGGCAGGCTTTCAGAGATGTTACCATTCGGCGCATTCTTTAATGCCAGTGACGGTTATGCAAAAATTCAGTGGAACATTCCAAGAGAATGTGCACATCTTAAACAGAGACCGTACCAAAGAGCAACCCGGGGGGGGGGGGGGAAGGGGGAGGGGGGAAGAGAAAGCTAAAGTGAAGTCATCTATATTTGCAAGTCCCTTTCTGAAGATATAATAAAATCTGTTCTCTGAAGAAATCTACACCCGTGGTAGCGTTTTCCCCAGATGGGCTAAGGAAGACAAGCTTTGCGGCAAAGTTGAATTTTCGCGCTTTGGCAGGGAGGCTTTAAACAAGATCTTAAGAGGTTTGCCGTTCGGCTTTCGTGCTGCAACCGAAACAATCCTCTTGTCCGTTTTCCAATCGATGAATGCAACCCTCTCGCAAACGCAGAGCGATGGCCTCTTTCCATGCTGAACCGTTCCTTGGTCGATAACAGAGCTGATAAGAGCATTTTTTTAAAAAAATGGAGCAGTTCTGCTCTCATTAAAATGTGCCAGAAGAGAGAATGTCTTGCAAAACCCCAATGAGTGGAAGATGCATTCTGCAAACTTTCCCTCCCTTTTCGTAAAGGGTCTTAAAAAACAGAGACGAGTGCTTATTTCACCCGACACGTTGCAAGTGCCCTTTAAAATGTTTGCCTTTTATGCCCTGCGTTTATAACTGTTAAGACAAAATTATACACTGTCCCCACAGGGAACACCCGTCACTGTGTTATTAAAAAGCTTTTCTACATTCAGGAATAAGATACGGCGAAATGCCTGCATAAGAGCCATCACTGCTGCTGCTATCCGAGAATACTGCACACACCCCAAACACATACACACAATTAATCCCAGCACACAAAAGCATTGCCGTGGGACACAGTGTAGAAAACTGTCCACAGTAATACGAGGCACCTTTGGGGGAAAGTTTCGTTTCTTGGGCCCTGCTTACTCTAGGAAGAAGCATTACTCAGAAGCTGCATTACTCAGTCCGAAGGGAATATATGAATTGGTGGCAGGCCTACCATGTGCATCTAATTAATCAGAACAATTAATCAGAACATAAAAATAAAATCACCCACAGCAGAGTGTGGGAAGAAGGGAAGGAAACCAAAACAGGTATGGTATGAATCTCTCTGGCAAAGGCCTTCTGGGAGGTAGGTTTGTATGAGGACAGCGGCCCCTTCCTTATTGCAGCATTGCCAGTTTCTTCTAGCAAATTCTTCTTTGAGAGTTGAACATTCCCAATTTCTGAGGCTTATCCTGAGTCTAGGAATCTTTATTTCCTCCCAAAGTTCTGAGCGAATCACCAGAAGAACTCTGAGATACAAGGGCATTAGGGGGACACCACCTTCCATTAGCTTTAATCCCGACTTTTCCTGTGGTCTTGGGGTCGTCCTGAGACCGTGGGATGTGTGAAAGGTTCGGGGGAGAGAATGGGCTCTGTTACTCGAGTGCCACAGCAGCTGGCGGGCCTGGGCTATTAAGATTTCCTAGTGGGCTAGTTTTATTTCTTCAGCGTAATGCTGACAGCTACCTATTAAAAGCACCACTGCCCTGGGAAACGTTCTACTGCACATTGAATAATTTCAGGATATGAACTCCACAGCATACAGCCTAAACATGGGATTGAGTTGTCATAGGGATGTCGCAAGCACACAACGGAGTCCAGATGTCCGATGGACACACACACACGCATCTGCGCACCCACCCACCCGGGACTCAGCCAGGCGCACTTGGTGCACGCATGGACCTGCGATCTAGAGGCCTCTATGAGCGCTCGGCAGCCGCCCGCCCTCGCTGCCAAAACTGTGCAAACCCCGCCCCCCGGCATCAATGGGGCCTTTACAGCTTCCACTGACGTAACGGGGGGACTGAGTAATTTCAAGTGCCCCTGGAAATTGCACACTTCCCTCCGCTGTGTCAACGGAGGCTGTAAAAGCCCCACTGATGGGGGAGTGCGCAATTTCAGCAGCAGGTCTGGGCAGATCCCGAACACTCACTGGGCCAAGCCGAGCCTCTAAGACGTTGTTCCATCTTAGCGTAGTGCTCTACAAAAGCCTCTTCTGTGTTGAGCCAGGTGCCAGGAGAGGGGTCCTCTCCCCCTGTATAACCCAGTTTGCCAGCCACTGCGGTAAGCAACAAACAGGAATGGTTCAGCTCACAGGAGAATTCTTCTAGCAATACAATAAGGCTCAGATGCTTGTTCCCCACCTCGATCCAAACAGAGAGGCGGGTAAGTAAATAAAAAATATGATGATGATGATGATGATGATGATGCAATACAGGACCAGGACAATTTAGTCTATAAGAACTTAAAAAGTGCCCTGCTGGATCAGACCAAGGCTCCATCTAGTCCAGCATTCTGTTCACACAGTGGCCAACCAGTCATGGGCCAGGGATGAACAAAGCAGGACATGTGCAACAGCACCCTCCCGCCCATGTTCCCCAGCAACTGGTGCACACAGGCGTACTGCCTCGAATACTGGAGATAACACACAACCATCAGGGCTAGTAGCCTTTGACAACCTTCTCCTTCAGGAATTTATCCAACCCCCTTTTATAGCCCTCCAAACGGGTGGCCATCACTACATCTCGTGGTGATAGTGAGTTCCATACTATCAGGTTCCTCGTGCAACTGGCACCACCATAAGCCATCCCATCATGCTTCAGCAAAGGAAGACGAGATGGAAAGGAAGACCATTCTACCAGCCCTGCTGAAAAACCACTCCCCCCACCCCCACCCCACTTTTGTGTCATGTTCTTTTAGATTGCAACGCTGCAGGCAGGGACTGTGTCATTTTTATTGATTGTACGTAAGCCACACCGGGAGCCTTTTCGGCTCAAGAGCAGGATAAATGTGTTTTCAACAAGCACTACATTTCAACAGGTTTCAACGGAACACGCTGTACTTACATGATACAAAGCCAGGACTGCTGATACTGTACCCCGGTGACTGTCGCTGTGACACCCTGAATTGTATCCGACAAGAGGTGAACTGCCCAAAAAAGAAGACACTTTGAATTATATTCCAGAACTCCCACGTAAGGAATCCCATCTTCATCCGCCCATCGTGCGCCTGGAAACTATTGTCTAAGGCTTTGAACAGGACAGACTGCTCTTGCATTCTCTCAGTTGCTGAACAACCTGGCGCAGAAGATGAAAGAATTTATTTATTTTTTAAAAAAAATAGTAGTTACAAATCAATGAAACACTATTCTTGGAAAACCTACTTCAGTCTCAAGGTGTGACTTCCCACCCTCTTACATGAAAGGAAGGAAGGAAGGAAGGAAGGAAGGAAGGAAGGAAGGGAGGGGGGCACGTCTACACCATACGGTGTAGAGCAGCGGTTCTCAACCTGTGGGTCGGGACCCCTTTGGGGGTCGAACGACCCTTTCACAGGGGTCGCCTGAGACCATTGGAAAACACATATTTCCGATGGTCTTAGGAAACTGTATTGACTGAACTGTGTCATGTATCATCTTTTGTATTATTAAAGCTATTGTTATGTATTATTTTCATTAGCAAACCATCCCATGACAATGGATCGTGCAGAGAAGAACGAAAATAATTTTATGGTTGGGGGTCACCACATCATGAGGAACTGTATTAAAGGGTCGCGGCATTAGGAAGGTTGAGAACCACTGGTGTAGAGGAAGGGAGGTGGAACGATCCCGGACTTACATGCTTCCGGGATCGTCGCAGGGTGGGAGGAAGAGGATGTCATGCCTGCCATTTTGTTTTTATGAGAAAAGAGCGCAGAAGCGCTCCTGTACAAAAGTGGGGTTTTTTTAAAAAAAAAATCCAGCTCCGCCCACCCCACCCCCTATGGGCACAGAGCTCCGTGCCCACGTCCTGGCTCCTTGCAGTTACTCGCGAGGAGCCAGGACGAAAACGGGATGCCCAGCCACATGTCCCGTGGTCTCGGGATCATCCCGGGACCACGGGAAAAGTCAGGATAGAAGAGTAGGGCGATATCCTGGGGATCCTGCCCCCGGGATCCCCTGCGCATCATGTGGACGCACAGGGACGATCCAAAACCGACCCCGGGATATCGCCCCGTCTAGCCATGCCCAGAGAAAGAGAGAGGATGGTTAATGTGCTGGAGATGCTTTGGTAGGTTTCCTTAGGAAGGCAGGTTTTTGTTCTTCTTGCTCTGTAGAAGACTTTGCAATTTCATGCTCAACTGAGATATGGAAAAAACAGTCAAGCGTACCTTGGATCAAAGCCACAAGTTTTCAAAGAAGGGAGCGACCTGTAATATGTTGAGGAATGCACGGGGAGAGAAGAAGCTGAGCACTAACCCAGTCATAAACTAAGCCTAGTTTATAAAAAGAATTAAAAAACAACAACAACACAGCAACCCATAAACTAGTTTAAGACCGGAAATAATCTCATATTGACTCTACAAAGCCAGGAAATTGGAAGATGAGTGGCCGCCTTACTAGACATATGCTGTGATCAGTGAAGATGTTGTGCAATGTCACAACGGCTCAGTTCAGACAACATGTTAGTCAACGCCGTGTGGAAGCTCACTGAAAGTTTGAGTTCCTAGAGGGTAGTCCCCACACAACATATTCTAACTCCACCGTTGTGTGACTGCCGGCTACCGTGGAGTTGAGTAAAATCCATTGCAATGTTTGATTGACAGTTCCTCTGCCCTCTCTCCTGCCCCGGCCCTCCTGATGGTATCCCATCAGCCATTGCTGGGAAAAAAAAAACCAATCCCAGCGGCTCTCCTACAGCGGCACTCACTCCTTTCGCCGCTCTTGCCAGGGAAATTCTGTAGCCAGTGGGAAAAGTCAACTCAACGCAACGGGAAACTCCACGGAGCCCTCCACACAACACGCAACACAAAGGTTGTGCAGGAACTCTCCTCTGCCCAGCGTGGATATTCTGCGTGGAGCGATTTCCCCCCCCCCAAAAAAAACGCCACTGCTGCGTGGAGTTTTCCCGCCAGACAACACATTTCTCAATGGTGGTGTAGAAACGGCGCCATGGAGTTCTAAAACCACCATTGAGAAACGTGTTGTCTGAACTGAGCCACTTGTGCTTGTTTACAACTTACCCTCCAGGCATCTACACCTTCCCTTGGTCTTTCAGGCCCAAATCCAGACGGGGAGTGCCTGGGACCAGGGTAGATGCCGCAAAGATCATCTTCTTGGCTCGCCGCTCTGACCATGTTACTCCGCTTCTGAAATCTCTTCATTGGCTTCCAATTCACTTCAGAATCCAATATAAACTTCTCCTGTTAACTTTCAAAGCTTTTCACGGTCTAGCTCCTTCCTATCTCTCCTCTCTCATCTCACACTATTGCCCCGCTCGTGCTCTTCGCTCCTCTGATGCCATGTTTCTCGCCTGCCCAAGGGCCTCTACTTCCCTTGCTCGGCTCCGTCCATTTTCTTCTGCTGCCCCTTACGCCTGGAACGCTCTTCCAGAACATTTGAGAACTACAAGTTCAATCGCAGCTTTTAAAGCTCAACTAAAAACTTTTCTTTTTCCTAAAGCTTTTAAAACTTGATGTTGTGCAGACTTTATACTGTTAGTTTTACCCTACCCTGTGCCTGCTCACCCTACCCTGTGCCTGTTGGCATTCTCTTCCCCTCCTTATTGTTTTACTATGATTTTATTAGATTGTAAGCCTATGCGGCAGAGTCTTGCTATTTACTGTTTTACTCTGTACAGCACCATGTACATTGATGGTGCTATATAAATAAATAAATAAATAAATAAATAAATAATGATAATAATAATAACAGCATAAGCAAGCACCATTTCTGACATTGCACAAGATCATTACAGATCACAGGATGTGTCTGGGAAGTCATCCGCCTCAGCTTCCAATTTCCTGGCTTTGTGGAGCCAACATGAAATAGCCTTCGCTCTGAGGCTAAACTGGCACGTTTTTTGATAACTGAATTCCCCTGGTTTTTAAAAAGGAAATTTAGCATTAATGCTGGCAATCCCACCCTCTCCCTAATGTCTTTGAAACTGCTTTCTTGCAAGTCAACCCATATGATATATGGAATTAGCTGACGGTTATTATTCCATTTCACTTAACCTTTTTTTTAGGTGTACACCACAAACAGGCCATTTTTTGCTAATTTGAACAAATCAAAAGCTTAATAGCAGGGCAACGCTTTTATTAGGAATAACCCGAAGTCACAAAGTAGGGAGTAGGCTTTTGAGTTATGCAGGCAGCTTCTTTGTGCTGATTATATATATATATATATATATATATATATATATATAAATAAGGGTTTATTCAAACCCGCTCCTGCAGTTCATAATGAAAAGTGTGGGTGGCAAACTGAGGCAGCAATTCTGTTCTGCTTGACTAGACACTAACTCCCATTAAACAAATACAACTTACATTTGAGTAAGAAAATTTGGGGCGGAGGTGGCTCGCTCCAGAAACCTGACCAACCCTGTCAGTAGGTTTTATTTCTGAGTCACCTGCATAGGAGTATAGTTTTTACTAGCTGCAGTTCCAACCTCCCATTGCTTTTCCCAAAGGCATCGGGCCAACTTCTGAGTAAGTGTGTTTACATCAAGACTTTGGTAGCTTTGCCTCCTCCTTCTTTCTCCTCCCTTCAATGTTCTGTCAGGCACGAAGTCCGCAGGTGCCATTTGCCACCTGTCCTGCCATGTACACATCTTCATGGAAGACTTTTTGATTGAGCCAGTGTAATATACACTTTGTTGCACAAAGCGGTGTGGCATGGACTAGTGTAGTGCATAAAGAGGCAGAAGCACAGGCAGAGGTCCACCCAGGGCTGGCCGGGGGCTGGGGGGAAGGGGGGCAGTGGAGTCAGTTGGCATGGGCCTACGATTTTGAGGAGGCCTACTCCAAGTCCCCCTGGTAGAGGCAAACGGGGACCCTTTGGTAAAGATTTGTTACGAATTTGCTTGATTTTTCTGTTGTTGAGGATGAATTTGCCCAAAGAAAAGCACGTAAAGCATTCCTGAATGTGAAGAAGTGATGTCTTATATACATCTTGAATAAAAGTGCTTGCCATTACCTTTTTTACAAATCGTTCTAGTTCCTATGTATTTCGAACTGATTAAAAAATACTTAATGAGCAGTTTGAAATGGGGCCTACATTTCCCATCTGGCATGGGCCTATGACCAGCTTTGCCCGGCCCTGGGTCCACCCCTGTCACCCCTTATCCCAGACTCATAGCTAAGGTGGAATGGGTCCCAGGTAGGGTGGCCACTTACGAAACACCCCAAATGAGGGAATACATCACACGGACACCCTACCCCACAAAAAGAAAAGAAAACAGGACATTGGTTTGGGTAAAGAACATAAGAAGAGCCGAGCTGGACCAGACCAAGTCTCTATTTAGTCCATCACTTGGTTCACACAGTGGCATACAAGCCGCCCATGGGAAACCCACCAGCAGGACGTGAGTGCAACAGCACCCTCCTGCCCATGTTCCCCAGCAACTGGTGTACATAGGCTTACTGCAAATTGCAAATTAGCATATGCAATTATTATGCAAACAGGTGCCCTCTTTTTTTGTGGCGACCCAATTCTTTCTTTCTTTCTTTCTTTATTTATTTGTTGCATTTATATACCGCCCCATAGCCGAAGCTCTCCGGGCGCTTTACAAAAGTTAAAAACAGTGGACATTAAAAACGTATACAAACATCAGAAGTGCCCTGATGCTGGATCAGACCAAGGGTCCATCTAGTCCAGCACTCCGTTCCCACAGTGGCCAGCCAGGGACCTACAAGCAGGACATGAGTGCAACAGCACCCTCCCACCCATGTTCCACAGCAACTAGTGTATACAGGCTTACTGCTTCTGCTACTGGAGGTAACACCTAGCCATCAGGGCTAGTAGCCATTGATAGCCTTCGCCTCCAGGAATTTATCCAACCCCCTTTTAAAGCCGTCCAAATGGGTGGCCATTACTCCATCTTGTACTAGCGAATTCCATAGTTCAGTTACGTGCTGTGTGACATTTGCATATGCTAAATTAAATGTATAGATGAAAATGTAGAAGAAATTATTGCAATATCAATAGAGACACCGTACACCTGTAATCAGGTGACCTGTGCACCTGCCTGTTCAGACACAAAGGTGTCCGCTGTTGATGGGCAACAATTCTTATGGCTTGTTACGGATGAACTGGACTTATTTATTTATTTATTTATTTAAGTATTTTTATGCCGCCATTCAGCCAAAAAAGGCTCTCATGGCGGCTTACAAAAGTATTTCTTGACAGTCCCTGCCCACAGGCTTACAATCTAAAAGACATGACACAAAAGGAAAGGGGATTGGGAGGGAGGAGGAGGAGGGGGAAAAGGAAAGCAAATTCAGGCACTACAATCTTAGTTGGAAAAGTTCAGCAGTTACAGGGGACAGCAGGAGGGAGGGGGCTCTCAGCTGGAGCTGGACCCAGGCACGGTGGAGAGGTGCCTGGCTGCTGCTTCCTCCCTCATGGTGGCCTCTGCAGTGGCAGTTGGTAGCAGGAGGGAGGGGGCTCTCAGCTGGAGCTGGACCCAGGCACGGTGGAGAGGTGCCTGGCTGCTGCTTCCTCCCTCATGGTGGCTTGGACCAGAAGGGTTTTCAGAGAGAGAAAATCTACAAATAGAAGACGGTTCTCTCATAGCTCTTCAAACAGAGGACGGTCCTCTGTAAAAGAGGACACATGTCTCGGGTTAAAACGAAAACAAAAAATCAAAATGACCCCTCCATGTTTACAGTCTCCCGGGCTATTTGCTGATGTTCAAGCATCCTTACGAGACTTATAGAGCGAAGGGTGTTCTCTTAAGCTTCAATTTTCTCTTGGAGAATCACCAAGAAAGACCATACTGCTCAGGCACCACCACGAACAACAGGCAGCTATTCAACAGTTCGGCCAACAAGTGCCCGCTAAGAAGGACAACAGGTGGCTCTATGCATTCGTTCTTTATTCTGGAAGGACTTAGACCCATGTGTGCTTGTGCGTCAAGTCAAAGACTCACCCATAAACAGTTGCATTAAGATCTTAAGACGCTGCATGGGACTGAACTTCACCAGCCTTCCCCAACCTGTCTCCATCTAGATGGGTTGGAATGCAGCTCCCAGAATTCCCAGCCAGCATGGCCTGGCTGGGAATTCTGAGAGCTGCAGTCCAACCCATCTGGACAGAGGCAGGATGGGGAAGGTTGAACTATACTAATATGAAGTTCAAGGCAACTGTGGAATAATGGCCAAAGGCAGCAAGGTCATGAGAAAGTCACTCTGCCCAATCTTCACAACTCTCAGCTGAGACGCAAGGGAAGAACTGTCATGCATCTTACCATTCCCTTCCCTGGGGGTCCCTGAATCGGTGAATAAAGTGCTCATGATTTTGTCAAAGTTGCAGCTTGGCTCCGCATTGTCAGAGTCCTCGGCAAAGTGTTTCAACATCTCCCGCAGGACGTCGTCCAGGGAGGTTGCCGTCTCATCCAGGATGATGCTGGCTCTGGCCAGGAACCCATCGAGGTCACGGTGAGCTCTGACTTCCTCCTCAAAATTCTTTAATTTTAGGTACTGCAATAGAAAGAGGACAAGGCAAGAATGTAAGAACACGAAAATGGATCAGACCAAGGATCAGACCAAGGGAAAATGGATCAGACCAAGGGTCCATGTGGTCCAGCACCCCGTTCACACAGTGGCCAACTAGTGTTGACCAGGAAACCATAAGCAGGACACGGGTGCAACGGCACCCTCTTAAGAATATTTCCCAAAGGTCTACCTGGGTGGTACAAGCAGCAACAGAGGAAAACTTTGATTTCCTCATTCATGGTGAATTCTACCATTATGTGTTGCTAACATCATTAATGCTTTCTTGCTTTCCATAAAGAGGTTCCATTTTGGGGTGCCTTGCAGGCCGTTTTACACGGGCATGTTTCCTGCTTGCTCACTCCCTTGATGTTTCATGACTCGCCTGGAACAACACCACATTTCATTATTTATTTACTTATTTACTTATTTATCTTCCTATATATGCCTTTCTGAAACCAACCCAGGCACTTGTCAGGATCAAGCTCATTCTCCCTATTGCAAGGGACTGGGGGCAGATATTCCACTATGAAACCGGTATGAAAGAGGTATATAAAAGGCAGGAGCCACACAACTGCTTTGTAGTGGTATTGAGGTGCACTGACAACTGTTGGGGCCCATGACACAGACCACATACCGCTTTCATACCACTTTCATAGTGTTACATCCTGCTTGGTGTAGATGCGTCATAGGGCCCAACAGTTGTCAGTGCACTTCAATACCACTATAAAGCGGTAGTGTAGATCCTGCAGTGCGCTTCAATGCCGCTATAAAGCAGTAGTGTGGCTCCTGCCTTTTATATACCGCTTTTATAGTGGAATATCCTGCTTGAGCCCTGGGTTTCACAGCCTCAATCGGATTCGGAAGCTGAAAAAGCAGAAGCAGATGTATGCCAAGACGTGGAGGAGGAACTTCTCCAAGACTCTTCAGGAGTCCAGGAGGAATCTTCCCAGGAGCTTATCGGACAGAATTCCCAAGCTCAGAGAACACCCTCCCCTCCCTGGGAATTCAGTATCTATCAGAGGGGGAGGGAGCATCAGAACTGACAAACCCAAGAATTCGCTGCAGGGTTAAGAGGGCAGAGCTCAGAGGAGGTGGGAGGCGGTCTGCGAGGCTGGCCACTCAGCAGAGGCTTCACCTTCAAGACCCACCCTGGGACCACCCTGAGTCTGTTGAGCGCTGTGGGGAAACTGTCCATTGAGTTGATAGGCAACCTCCTTGAATTATTAAGTTCATTTAGCTTAGAGGATACCTCCTAGCTTTCACACCCCCTTCAGGTGTGAAGAGACGTCTATTTACCGAATAAAGCTTTGTGGATTGCACGGCAGACCTCTTTAATGTCTCACGTCTTGGTGGGAGACCTTGAAATCATGAGAGCACTTTACAAAAAGTTCAGAAAATAAAGACCAGAATCAAATAAAAACCACAACAGAGTAAACATTTAAAACAACCTTAAAAACCACAATAATTTAAAAAGCAAAGTTAAAGAGATGGGTCTTGAATGCAGAGAAAGCAGGGGCTAGTCATGACTCCAGCAGGTGTGTATTTCTGAATTTGGGAGCTGCACAGGATAAAGGCCCTTTCCTGGATCCCGACAAGCGGGCCTCTTGATGTGAGGAAAGGGCCTCTCCAGGTGATTTTAATAATCAAACAGGTTCATACCAACATAGGAGTCCGTCGGATAGCCAGGCCCTAAAGCTAGATAGAGCTTTAATAGTTAAAACCAACAACCTGGGGGGGGAGGAGCCAGCGTGCCAATGGAGTAATAAGGAAAAAAAAGAACTGCCGATGGACCGGTAGGTTTTTAAGCCTTATCATCTAATTATCTGGGCTGGAAATAGTGAAGAACGGTGAAGATTGAATGGGAAACTTTGAGCTACAGAATGGGATTTAAAAGATTAAAGTATTTTGCTGCTTAACGAGTGTATTTGAAGTGGAAGGAAGGTGGCTAGTGGAGAAGTAGCCCCTCCTTGAACTGTTAAGAGCGGCTGTATAAGGAATCTCCCAGACGGAGAGCTTATCTTGAAAGGAATTTTAATTGCAGAGCCATCGTCAGGAGAGATTGATTAATAGCCACCTTTTCAGTAGCAAGTAATAAATCTCGTTAAGCACGGCAGTAAAACCCTTCTGAGCTCGCTGTTTGTTGGATTTGAAAGCAAAACTAATTAGCAGCAGCAGTATTTACAAGCCTATGCCACCCAAAAAAACTGCCCCGGTGGTGAAGCCACGCTGGGTTCAATACGCGTCCAACAATACCATTAAAAGACCTCAAAGAGTTGTTGATCCAGAGCTGGAGACGGAAGAAAAACAAGAAGAATCTGTAATAACGACAAAGGAGTTGAAGATGGCTGCCGGAGCTGGCGTAGAGCCAGCAGGGCAAGGGGAAATGGTGGATCAAATTTCAGCTATGTTGAGAAGTCTTAAAGCTGAACTATTTATGAAAATTGAAACGGAAATTGACAAAAATAATAAGAGGGTGGATAAGCTGGCTGCAGAAATGGCTATAAGAGACAATCAACTAGGCTTTTTGAAGACAGAGGTTGATCAAGTGAAAAATCAAGTTAAAGAAATTAAGAAGACTCAAAATGATCAAGAGGTGAAATTTAAAGATCTAGATAAGAGACTGATTGTTATGGAAGATAACGCACGAAGAGTAAACGTTCGCGTTCGTTATATGGTGGAGAAGAAAGGGGAGGACCTCAGGAAGAATATTCTAAGCTGGTTTAAAGAACTAGTCCCAACCCTGCAATTAGCTGAAGAAGATGTGGAGCGTGCTCACAGGGTAGGGGGTTTCAGAAGTGGTGCACCCCCCAGAGATGTTTTGGTGAAATTTTTAAGCTATCACAAGAAAGAGCAATTGATGAAAGAATTAAGAGCATTGGGTGAGCTGAAGTTCCAAGGAGCATCAGTGCAGGTCTTTAATGATCTGTGCCAACAGACTTTGGAATGGAGACGCAGTGTCAAGATCATAACGGAGGAATTGAAAAAGAAGAAAATTCTTTATGCATGGGGATATCCGATTTTCCTGCGTTTCTCATACAACGGGGAAAATCATAGGGTTTTCTCCGCCCAGCAAGGCATGGAGCTTCTTGAGAGCTTAGGTTTGGGTCCTCAAAGAGATGCTGGTGGCGGTGCAAAAAGCGGTGATGAAGAAGAAAGAGGAGCAGTTGGGGGGGTGGTGTAGATGGTTAATATAGCGATGATAAGAAATATATTAATTAGTTCCTGCTGGCTCTGGGTTCCTGGCTTCTTTCCCCCCCCCCCAAAGGGTAAAAAAAAAATGGCGGAAGTATTAGACTTCCGGGTATATATTGGGGGGAAAAGTGATGGGAGGGAAGGGGGAAGTGGGGTGGGAGGGAAGGGTATGTTAGAGGTGTTGTATGTATATGTGTGTATGTTATGTTTTCAACACGATCGGGATCGAATAGAAGATCAGAGAGATGAATATGGATAAGAAGTTAAGGATCTCAACGCTCAATGTCAAAGGTCTGGGGGCAGTCGTAAAAAGGAGAAGGATTGAACAATTGTTAAACAAGGATGGTTCTGATATGATATTTCTGCAAGAGACTCATCAAATTAAGGAGAAAAAGAACGTTATTCGATTGAGATGGCCAGTCTATTATGAAGTATCGTTGGGGACATCAAAAAAAAAGGGAGTGGCCATTTTGATTTCAAAAAGAACTGGGTTTATGATGGAGGATATTAAAAAAGATGAGAATGGGAGATACCTCATGATTAAAGGTAAACTGGAGGGGGAAAAATATACTTTGATTAACATGTATGCACCAAATAATAAACAAAAAGAATTTTATGAGGAGGTATTAAGAGAGATGGAAGAATTCAAGGAGGGGTATGTAATTATGGCGGGAGATTTTAACATGGTTATGGACAATAGAGTAGATAGGTCAAATCCCTCTGAAGCAGAAAAGAGAAACAATGTTACTATTTTAAGCAAATTAATTAAAGAGAAGGATTTTGTTGATTCTTGGAGAGTTCTCAGAGGGGCAGACCCAGGATTCACGTTTTATTCTTCAGTCCATCATACATACTCCAGAATTGATCATATTTTTGTATCTAGAGATTTTGTAACCAAGACATGTAGAATGGAATTAGGGACAATCAAGGTATCGGATCATGCACTGGTAAGCTTAGTTTTTGCAGTTAGTAAGGAATATAAAGAAGCATTAAGGTGGAGATTGAATACTAAGATATTTAAGAATGATAAAGTAATTGAGAAAATGCAGAAGGAATTGTCAGAAACATGGGAAATAAATGAGAAAGGGGGAACAAGAACAGCAGTGGTTTGGGATACCATGAAGGCTGTGTTTAGGGGGAACTGTATTAGGGAAACGTGTAAATTAAAAAGACAACAAGAGGCAAGGCAGGCTACTTTAGAAAAAGAGATAATAAAGCTGGAAAAAGAATATTGGCAAACTAAGAACAAACATAAATTAATAGAATTAATGGCACAAAAAAAGGAATTAGAAAATATTAATTTAGAAGAGGTACAGAGGAATTTAATTTATATGAAAAGGGAATATTTTCAAAATAGTAACAGGAACTCTAAGATGCTTGCCAAACTCACACAGAAAGAAAAAGCCAAAAATGGGATAGGGTTAGTAAAAAATAAGCAGGGTAATGATTGTCATTTGATGAAGGATAAAATAAAAATTTTTCAGGATTTTTTTGAAGAGTTATACAAGAAAAGAGATATCCAAATGAAGAGGATGGAGGAATATGTGGATAAATTTTTGAAGAAAGGATTAGAAAAAGAACATAAGGAAATAATGGATAATAAAATATCGCAAAGTGAAATAGAGGAGGTTATAGACCAGCTTAAAGCAGGGAAATCACCAGGGGCAGATGGTTTAGGACCAGAGTTTTACAAAAAATTTAAAACCTTAATAGTGCCAAAGTTGCTGAAATTATATAATGCAATAATGGAGGGGGAGAGGATCCCAGAGTCATGGGAGCATTCTATAATAATTTTAATTCCGAAACCAGATAAGGATCTAACTCTCCCCGATTCATATAGACCAATTTCACTAATAAACCAAGATGCAAAAATTTTTTCAGGCATTTTGGCTAAAAGGTTAAATAAATGTATAGCTAAATATGTAGGGGAAGATCAATGTGGTTTTATAGCAGGTAGACAGATGCACACATTAATAGGTAGAGTTTTGAGTGTAATACAGGGGATAAAAAAATCAAGGATTAAGGCGGGTATTTTAGCGTTAGATATATTTAAGGCTTTTGATTGTGTGAGCTGGCAAACTTTAAAGTTGGTTATAAATAAAATGGGATTTGGTACTAAATTTAGAACAATAATAGAACAGTTATACTCTAAAAGCACAGCTGTAGTGGTAGTAAATGATGGAATAACGGACAAGATACGACTAGCTAGAGGGACAAGACAAGGATGCCCACTCTCGCCAGTCCTGTTTGTATTGGTGATGGAATTGTTGGCAAATGCAATAAGAGAGGATGAAGAGATAGAGGGGATAGGTAATAGTAATAAAATTAAACTGAACATGTTTGCAGATGATACATTGATGACTATCAGAGATCCTTTAGGTAAAATGGAAAGAATTAAACAGCAGTTGAATGATTTTGAGGAAGTTACGGGGTTAAGGATAAACTGGGCAAAATCGGATTTGATGTTATTCAACTATACTAAAAAGGAAGAAAGGGAGTGGGAAGGGAAGGCTTCAGTTTTGAAAAGCAAAGAGAAAATTAAATATTTGGGTGTTAAGATTACAAAAAATTTAGAAGATTTGGGAAGTGAGAATTTAAATGGATTGAAAAAAGAATTGGAGGAAGAGTTAAAGAGGTATAAGAAACTGAATCTTTCCTGGTTTGGAAGAATAGCTTTAATAAAGATGAAAATTTTACCTAAGATTAATTTTTTCTTTAGAATGTTACCGATAAGAATTTCAGTGATAGAATTAAAAAGATGGCAGAATCTTATAAATAATTACTGCAATGAAGGGAAGAGATCAAGGATTAATAAAAGTAAATGGTATTTAAGCCAAAAGAGAGGCGGACTGGGTCTCCCAAACCTTGAGTACTACTATCTAGCTAATAGGTTAAGACATGTTGTTGAAGCAATTATAGGGGTAGGGGATTTGAAATGGATGGAGGAAAATACGCTAGGGAATATTGAGTTGAAATTGCAAAATGTGTTTTTTAAGCAAAAAGGGAAGGGTAAATGGCTTAATGATTTAGATAACCAATTTCTGAAGTTCCATTGGGAACTTTGGGATAATTATAAAAAGGAATTGTTTTCAAGTAATTCCCCCTTAACACCGGTGATAATGTTAAAGAAATTTCCTGAAAATTTAAAGATGAGGTTAAGCAAAGTTTTAAAAGAAAGAAATAAAATGAAATTAGGAGAGTGGTTAAGGGGGATGAATACAAGAGAGAGGTTGGAAGAAGTTTTGAGAGATTTGGAATTAACGTGGTTAAATTATTTTCAATTAGAACAATGGACTAAAAATTGGATAAGAGAAAATGGAGAATGTAAAGAGAGGACGAAATTTGAGGAATTAATTGAACAAAAAGAAATAGATAAGGGACAAAACATAGGGATAAAGGGGTTAGTGAGTCAAATATATAATATATTAGTTGAGAAAGGAGGGCTGGATAGTGCTGGGAAAATGGTTTGGGAGACTGATCTGAAGATACAAATAGGACAACAGAGGTGGGATGGACTATGGAGACAGAGAGTGTTGAGAAATATGTCAGTAAGAATAAAGGAGAATTATTATAAACTTGTATGGAGGTGGTACTTAACTCCGGTTAGATTAAATAAGATTAATAAACAGCTTTCAGCAGATTGTTGGAGGGGTTGTGGAGAAAAGGGAACGTATTTACATATGTGGTGGGATTGTATACATGTGCAAAAGTTATGGAAGATGGTGTTTTATGAGATTGAACAGATTGTGGGATTTAAAGTAGAAGTTACACCAAGGATTGCATTACTCTCACTGCATGATGATCCTAAATGTAATAAAGAAATGAAAGAATTGATAACGAACCTACTGACAGCTGCGAGGTTGATAGTAACTAGGAATTGGAAAATTACAGGAGATTATTGTATTGAAGAATGGTATAAAGAAGTGTGGGACATTGCTATAAACGATAAATTGACATGTAATATAAAAATGCAAAGAGGCATAGTAAAAACGAATGATTTTGAGAGTATATGGAAAAAGTTCCTGGAGTTTGTATTTTCTAAAGGAAGGGGGGTTCCACCAACAGATGAAACTATGAGTTTTTGGAAACAAGAATGAGATCCCGAGGTGGGGGGAGCACTGTTATGTTTATTATATTATGTTTAATAGGTTAATATTGAATATATGATAGTAAGGTATGATAATATCTTGTATTAAGTGATTTTGATTTGTGTTTGTTGTTTTAATAATAAAAATATTCAAAAAATAAAAAAAAAAATAATAAAAAAAAAAAATATCTAGAAAAAAAAATAAAAAAAAAAAAAAAAAAAACCAACAACCTGAATTGAACCTCGAAAACAGTGTAGGTTTTTCAGTACTGGGGTGACAATATCCGGTTAGCAGCCTATCGGCCATATTGTGTCGCCACCATAGTTAGGAATGATTCACACGACATGCTAAGTCGTGGTTCACACAACACGTTAAACCATCATGTTTAGCTCAAAATACTTAAGCACCACGGCTCAGTGTGTTGTCTGAAATGGGCAATAGTAAGCCGTGCCCACGAGGATAATTAAGCAGATTGGGCTGCCGTGTCACTGGTACATAAAGCATGGTTAACAACCCACCGTGGCTTCTTAATCACGCTGATGATTGTGCAAACTCGGTCACTGGCTCAGTTCAGACAACACGTTAGTTACCGCAGTGTGAAAACTCTACTCAACAGTTGAGGTTTTCAGGGGGTTCTCTCCACACAACATGTTCTAACTCCACCGTTGTGTGACTGTGGGCTACCGCAGAGTTGAGTAAAATCCATCGTGATGTTTGATTGACAGTTCCTCTGCCCTCTCTCCTCCCCCAGACCTCCCGATGGTATCCCATCAGCCATTGCTGCAAAAAACCCAATCCCGGCGGCTCTCCTAGAGCAGCACTCACACCTTTCGCCACTCTTGCCAGGGAAACTCTGTAGCCAGTGGTAAAAGTCAATGCAATGCAACGCAACGGAAAACTCCACGGAGCCCACCATACAACACGCAGCACAACAGTTGTGCAGGAACTCTCCTCTGCACAGCGTGGATATTCTGCACGGAGCGTTTTCCCAAAAAAACTCCACCATTGCGTGGAGTTTTCCCACCAGACAACACGTTTCTCAACAGCGGGGTAAAAACTCCACCATGGAGTTCTAAAACCAACGATGAGAAACGTGTTGTCTGAACTGAGCCGTTGTCTCTCAGCCTCAGCTTCCCAGCTGTGAAACTGGAATGGGCAAGTAGGGTTACAACGGCAAAGAAGGTAGACACGGAGAAGTGTTTGGTCCATTCGCCTTTGGGCATGGATCGCCACTCCCTAGACAGGCAAGGCTCAAATCAAAATCCTCTCCAGCCTTTGCTACCAATTAGTTTGACCAGCTCCACCCTTGAGAGGCAAAAGCGAGCCCTGAATGCCAGCCGGGATCTTCACCCAACCGGTGGAGCTGCTCAAGTAGGTACGTGACGGGATTTTGCACTTTCCTTGAGCCTTGTGACCATTACCAGCTGTGGGAGGAAGGGCCTGGGATGTGTTAATAGGGCAGCAATGTACGTCAAAGGCATCGTCCTCCATTCCAGAAAGCGGACTAAGTGGGAGCATCTTGGATGAAAAGATGAAAGCTTTGGAAAGGCCAGCTTTAATGTGCCAGACTGGAAAGCTGGCACCAGCATGTGCAAGCCAGGAAGTTTAACTTTCCTTTACAGTCATTATAGGGTAATTGCTGCACGATTCACGGCAGGCATAGAGGGCAAATGTTACTATGGCTATAATATAGCAATCCGTAAATAAAGAACTGCTCTTCTGATATAAGACTACCAGGATGTAGCCGGAAGAGTCTGGCAATGGGGCTATAAAATTCATGCATTTGGAACGGTGTGTGCGTGCAGGGGTGTGTGTGTGTGTGTGTGTGTGTGTGTGTGTGTGTGTGTGTGTGAGAGAGAGAGAGAGAGAGAGAGAGAGAGAGAGAGAGAGAGGAGAGAGGGGGAGAGAGAGAGAGAGAAGCAGCTGCCATATACTGAAAAAAAATCAATATATTTTCCTCTACAATTGCAACCAGTCTATTGTGTCACCTAATTAATTTGGTTTGATGATGATTGCGTTTATCCAGTATATCCATGTTTGATCACTGTGTTATGTTTGATGGGATTGGATGTTACATACTTTTGTTATAAATGTAAAATTCAATAAAATGTGTGTGTGTGTGTGTGTGTGTGTTTTAAAGCAACAAAAAAGAAGCTGCCATATTCCCAGTCAAACCACAGGTCCATCTTGATCAGTGTTTTTCTTCTACCCCCGCCTTCCTCTCCAGATGTGTCAGACTGCAACCCCCAACACCTGGCCATGTTGGCTGGGAATTATGGGAGTTTTAGTGCAACACACCTGGAAGACCCTAGTTTGGAGGAGATAGCTATTCTACACTGGCTGGAAGTGGTTCTTTAGGTAAAGGTCTTTCCAGCCCTACCTGTGAGATGCCAGGGGTTAAACCTGAGACCTACTGCTTGCAAACCATGCGCTCCACCCATGGGCCACAGTCATAAGAACATAAGAAGAGCTATGCTGCATCAGACCGTCCATCTAGCACATCACTCTGTTCATACAGTGGCCAACCAGCTGCTGACCCACAAGTAGGACATGGTGCAACACCACCCTCCCACCCATGTTCCCCAGAACTGGTGTACTACTGCCTCGGATACTGGAGGTAGCACATAGCCATCAGGGCTAGTAGCCATTGTTAGGCTTCTCCTCTAGGAATTTATCCAAATTGGTGGCCATCACTACATCTTGTGGTAGTGAATTCCACACTTTAACTATGTGCCGTGTGAAGAAGTCCTTCCTTTTATTTGTCCTGAATCTGCCACCATCAGCTTCATGGGATTGACCCCACTGGGCCCTAGTATTATGGGAGAAGGAGAAAAATGTCTCCCTATCCACCTTCTCCACCCCATGCATAATTTTGTACATCTTAGTCATGTCTCTCCTTGGCCTTCTTTTTTCCAAGCTAAACAGTCCCAGCTGTTGTAACCTTCCCTCATAGGGGAGATGCTGCAACCCCTGGATCATTTTCCATCTTTTCCTACGTGGTGCCTGCATACAAGCCATCTGAACAGAGGAAACGGTTAAGCCTCTCTTAACCTGCTCCTTTTCTGCTCAAACTGCCCCATTTGTAAGTCTGTTTTATTTAATAAAGTGGCTATGAAGGCTGCATTGCAGGCATTTGTACATATTTCTTGATTTATTTAAAATATTCCTTGGCGGCCTTTCAGAGGAGAAGCCCTCCCAAGGCGGTTTGTAACAATAAAATACACAAAAATGGATAAAATATGAACACTGCTAAAACCATTAACACAGTAAAATAGAAATAAAACCAACGATAAAAGCCAACGATAAAACCAGCAGCAGCCACAACAGCAAGTGAAGTCATAGCGTAACATTTCATCTACCCCTCAGAATGACATAGTAACAATCCTTTCTGATCAACACCATTATAAAGGGAGCTTATGGCCACTGGTTTCTGTCCAACCCACCTGGACAGCACCAGGTAGGGGAAGGAGGCCTTGAGGTGGCCAGGACATCCCATGACCGGAAGCCTGGGCATCTGAAGCGAGTCACACATGATGGACTTTGCAGCTGCTTGATGTTCGGTGAACTAGATTTTTTTGAAGGCTGGTTGAAACCATCATGGGCTGTAGAACACATTCTGAGATAACCAGGCGATAATCCAGTTCCATGTCAATATCCCAAGGGATCACAACCCCTGAACCACCCATAGGATGAACAAAAAACTGATGCATAAGTTACATGCGTTCCCCTTTTTTTAAAAAAAACAAGAACACCTTAATGCAGAATCTACAAATGGCTTAAGTCAGGATATTAGTACAGATAATTCCGTTTAACTAATCAAGGAAGACTTCTCTGTACATCCATTTCCAGAGGGGTAGGGATGGCAGCCTGCTGTAGCAAAAACAGAGGCCCCATTCAGAAGACACCTTAAACCATGGCTTTAACCACGGTGGTTAAGCCAGAAAGCCAGGCTGTGTTCAGAAGACACCTTAAGCCACTGCTTTAACCACGGTGGTTAAGCCAGAAAGCCAGGCTGTGTTCGGAAGACACCTTAAACCACGGCTTTAACCACGGTGAATAAGGCTTTTTGCTTTGTTCGGTATGGTTAAAGCCGTGGTTTAAGCTGTCTTCTGAACACAGCCCGGCTTTCTGGCTTAACCACCATGGTTAAAGCCATGGTTTAAGGTGTCTTCTGAATGGGCCCACTGTGTCTTGTGGTACATTAAAGACTAATGAATTTATTCCTGCATAAGCTTCTGTGGACACTGTCAGATTGCCTCTGATGAAGTAAACACTGCTCACGAAAGCTTGCACCAGGATAAATGAGTTAATTTTTAAGGTTGTCATTTTTCCTGAAAGGAGGAACTGTCCAACAACATCTGGAGGGCCACATGTCCCCCATCCTTGTTCTAAGTGAAACGAACTTTTGCATTGAAGATGGTAACATCAGAGGTATTTCAGTAACAACCAAAGAACACAACTGTAAAAAGAGATTTAGAGACAGGAAGATACATACATTCTATCTACTCCTAGATTACATATGGCAATGACCAGCCCAACATTCCAGCCCTGTGTCAGACTACAAATCCCTTTTTCCCATGCTAGCATGGTCCATACTGGTAGGGGATGATGGGAATCGTAGTACAACACAAGGCTGAGCCAGGCGAAGACTAAGCTCATTTATGTACTGCAAATATATTACCGTATTTCTTAGATTGTAAGACGCACACTAATTTCGGTACCACCAACAGGAAAAAAAAAACCCTAAGACACACCCATGATTCTAAGACGCACCCCGTTTTTAGAGATGTTTATATGGGGGGAAAAGTGCGTCTTAGAATTGAAGAAATACGGTAAAGACAAATTAACGGCTTGGTTATTATTATTATTATTATTATTATTATTATTATTAAGTCAGAAAAGTAAACGTAAAATTGTACTTACTTTTCTTGATGTGTGTAGTAAAACGCAGCCAGCGCTTTCACTTTCTGCTGGAAAAGAAGAGAAAAATTACAATTGCAGGTACACGCGAAGCATTGGGGGACGCTTGGAACTGTCAGTTTTGCTTGTCAAGTTAATAATGCAGAAGGCACTTTACACCCCAAAGCATCAGTTCCTGCTGTCATGTCTAACCCTACTGCCCCTGTTTTGGGAGAAGGTGTTTCAAGTAATCAATCAGACTCAGATTCGGAACTAGAGGAGGCGGCGCCAGACACCCAGCCAGCCTGTACCAGTGGGGGAGGAAGCTCTCACGGGCGATTCCCCAGCTGGGAGTCAGCCCTCTCCAGAGCTTAGCTCCTCAAGGCCAAATCCTACACACTCAGTGGGAAGTGAGGTTTCTTCCGGAGGAGAGCATCCCGACAAGCTAGCTGATGCTAGGGTCCGCCGGAAGCTCAAACGCACGGGGCGGAAGGAAGGCGTGAGAAAGTCAGTTCGATTATGCCAGAACCTGCCTCCGCACCAGGCACTCTGAAGTTACCTGTGTTTGGGAAGGGGCTTCCTATTCTTTCTTGAGTGAACAATTGTCTTGCTTAGTTTGCATAGTTTTGCCTAGGGGGACGTTTCCAAGAGGTTAGACTCTCTTCAGGTAGAAGAGACGTTTGTTGCTTAATAAAAGCTTTGTGGATTACTTAGCAAAGCAGGAGTTTTCTGAGGAACACAACACCTGCCTCCACTGAGCTTACAATATAATTGAGATTGAGGAGAGAACAGAGGAACGGCAGAAGGAAATGTACCGTATTTCTTCGATTGTAAGACGCCATCGACTGTAAGACGCACACTAATTTCGGTACCACCAACAGAAAAAAAAAAAACCTAAGACACACCCGCAATTCTAAGACGCACCCCGTTTTTAGAGATGTTTATATGGGGGGAAAAAAGTGTGTCTTAGAATCGAAGAAATAGGATAGCATAGATAAAATGTAGGCAAGTGCACTCACACACACACACACACACACACACTGTTGCAGTTGGCGTGGCAACTAGGGTGGTTGAGAAAGGAGGGAAGGTAGATTTTGAGAGTACATTTGAAGGACATAACAGAGAAAGAAATAGAGAGCAAGAACCAAATCAACATATTTACAATAGGTAACACCCTAACACTGACTGTCTCTACCTGTAATAGTAGCGCAATACTAGTGAGACAGGTGGAGGGGAATATTCACCAAGCCTATACATAGTTGTAATTGTTTTAATCGTTTTTACCGTTTTAAAATTTTGTACTGGTTTTAGCTTATTAACGGTTTAATTTGTTTTTAGCTGTTTATATTTATTGTTTTATATTGGTTGTATGATTTTATCTGTACGCCGCCCAGAGATCCCTGTGATATAGGGCAGGATATAAATGTCTTAATAAAATAAATAAATAAATAAATAAATAAATAAATAAATAAATGTGCAATACTAGTGAGTCAGGTGAAGGGGAATCATTTCCTTGAGGGTTACAAAAATACAAGCATCTCAACTACTATAGAAAAAGTTACCCAATAAAATTCTTCTGCAAAAAGGAACTGACAGGATACAGATCTGGAACCAGGAATTAAAATGCATCTATGCTGGAGCAATAAATTGCCCTGTGAGAGATCAGGGCTGTGGCCAGGCTTAATGAAACCAGCCCCAGGGCTGGCATGGTGGGCAAACCCCCATGATCTGCTTGCTAGCACCCCCCAACCCTCCAGAACCACTCATAGAATCATAGAATCATTGAATAGTAGAGTCGGAAGGGGTCTCTAAGGCCATTTAGTCCAACCCCCTGCTCAATGCAAGAATCCACCCTAAAGCATCCCTGACAGATGGTTGTCCAGTTGCCTCTTGAAGGCCTCTAGTGTGGGAATCATAGAATGGTAGAGTTGGAAGGGGCTTCTAAGTCCATCGAGTCCAACACCCTGCTCAATGCAGGAATCCACCTTCAAGCATCCCTAACTGATGGCTGTCCAGCTGCCTCTTGGAGGCCTCCAGTGTGGGAGAGCCCACCACCTCCCTAGGTCACGGATTCCATTGTCGTACTGCTCTAACAGTCAGGAGGTTTTTCCTGATCTCCAGCCAGAATCTGGCTTCCTGTAACCTGAGCCCGTTATTCCGTGTCCTGCACTCTGGGAGGATTGAGAAGAGATCCTGGCCCTCCTCTGTGTGACAACCTTTTAAGTCTTTGAAGAGTGCTATCATGTCTCCCCTCAATCTTCTCTTCTCCAGGCTAAACATGCCCAGTTCTTTCCGTCTCTCCCCATAGGGCTTTGTTTCCAGACCCTTGATCATCCCCTGAACCCCCTCCAGCTTGTCTGCATCCTTCTTGAAGTGTGGTGCCCAGAACTGGATGCAATACCGTTACCCACCGCTTTTTAACGCCATGGAAAAGGCACCTGCGCAAGGGAGACAGGGACGGTGCTTCAGCACAGCACAATCTCCCATGCCTGTCCCTTCGGCCAGCTGGCGCTATTGCGGTCTAACAGTAAATCACTTTTTATGGCACATGGGACCAAGGCCAATCTGCTTTTGGGGGCAGTAAAGAGAGCTTCGGCTATTGGGCGGTATAAAAATGTAATAAATAAATAAATAAATAAATAAATAAATAAAATAAATTACACCCAGCATTATGAATCATAGTATAATGCCAGCAATTCCTCAATAGCACGTTTCTGACCTCACCTACCGTATTTATGCAACAATTTTGCAGTAAGAAAGAAAACAACCTCTGATGAAGTTACTTGATTGTAAATTAATTTTAGATTTATTTTATTTATTTATTACATTTTTATACCGCCCAATAGCCGACGCTCTCTGGGCGGTTCACAAAAATTAAAACCACGAAGAGCATAAAAACAACCCACAATCGAAAAACAAAAATACAATATAAAAAGCACAACCAGGATAAAACCACACAGCAAAAATTGATACAGGTTAAAATATGGAATTAAAACAGCAAAGTTTAAATTTAAGTTAATAGGTGTTAAAATACTGAGAAAATAAAAAGGTCTTCAGCTGGCGACGAAGGGAGTACAGTGTAGGTGCCAGGTGGACCTCTCTGGCTGGAATCTGGCTGAATCTGGCTGGAAGCCAGATTCCAGCTGGACATCAGGAAAAACTTCCTGACTGTTAGAGCAATACGACAATGGAATCAGTTACCTAGGGAGGTTGTGGCCTCTCCCACACTAGAGGCCTTCAAGAGGCAGCTGGACAACCCTCTGTCAAGGATGCTTTAGGGTGGATTCCTGCATTGAGCAGGGGGTTGGACTCGATGGCCTTGTAGGCCCCTTCCAACTCTGCTATTCTATGACTCTATGATTCTATGATTTTGGGGAGCTCATTCCACAGCTGGGGTGCCACAGCAAAGGAAGCCCTCCTCCTAGTAGCCACCTGCCTCACTTCCTTTGGTAGAACGTTATTAATCCAAACAGGCTGCTATGCAAAAATATCTTGTGCTGTGGGCATTCCAGGGAAGGAACTTTAGAGCAGAGGAAGGCCAATGACACAGGGGAGGAGGCCTTGGTGGAGGAGGGTAATGTGGAGCCAGGAGGCAGAGTGAATAAAAATGGACCGTAAGAAGACAGCATGACCAGGAGAGGTTGGAGTTGAAGATGAAGGACAGGAGTGGGAGGAAGAGGCATGGGGGCTAGAAAGATTGAGGTGCAGAGCTACAAGAGTGGGTTGCTCTGCAGAGGGGCCCAGAAAATAAGGCGAACCAAGCCAGGCCTGCACAAGGTCTAGACCAGCCTTCCTCAACCTGGGGCGCTCCAGATGTGTTGGACTACAACTCCCAGAATGCCCCAGCCAGCTGCTGGCTGGGGCATTCTGGGAGATGCAGTCCAACACATCTGGAGCGCCCCAGGTTGAGGAAGGCTGGACTAGACACTGGCACAAAGATGGGGAGCATCAAAATCCAACAGTGAAGAGAAGATCCCTCAGTGGAGAAGATCTAGAGGCTGGTGGCATAAGGAAGGAGCTTTGTTTCCAGATGATCAGGGGTCTGGAAACAAAGCCCTACGAAGAGAGACTGAAAGAACTGGGCATGTTTAGCCCAGAGAAGAGAAGATTGAGGGGAGACATGATAGCACTCTTCAAATACTTAAAAGGTTGTCACACAGAGGAGGGCCAGGATCTCTTCTCGATCCTCCCAGAGTGCAGGACACGGAATAATGGGCTCAAGTTACAGGAAGCCAGCTGGACATCAGGAAAAACTTCCTGACTGTTAGAGCAGTACGACAATGGAACCAGTTACCTAGGGAGGTTGTGGGCTCTCCCATAGTAGAGGCCTTCAACAGGCAGCTGGACAACTATCTGTCAGGGATGCTTTAGGGTGGATTCCTACACTGGCCTTATAAGCCCCTTCCAACTCTACTATTCTATGATTCTATGAGCCAGTGTGGTGTAGTGGCTAAAGTGTCGGACTGGGAGTCGGGAGATCTGGGTTCTAGTCCCCACTCGGCCATGGAAGCTCACTGGCTGACTTTGGGCCAGTCACAGACTATCAGCCCAGCATACCTCACAGGGTTGTTGTTGTGAGGATAAAATGGAGAGGTGGAGGATTATGTACGCCGCCTTGGATTCCTTGGAGGAAAAAGGGCGGGATATAAATGCAATAAATGCAATGATGATGCGTAAGAATTCTGATGGATTTCAGCCAGATATTCATCAAACACCGCAGCTAAAATGCCTGCCACCGGCCAAACAGATAAGGAATCAATATGGCTAGCCTCCACCCTTTCTTTTCTCCTCTCAGAGCACAGCACACATTTTTCCTCTGCTGGAGTCTCTTTACTACTATGGAGGAATTCAATAAAAAAGAGATGTAAATAATGAGCTGCAACCTCAGAGAAATCCGACATGACTCTGCTGATGAATCAAAAGTTGCCTTCTTGTAACCCGGACGGCAAAATGCCCGTCCTATTGATGTAATTATATGCTGACTTGGGCAGCAGATTTATGGAGGCCTGCAATGAGATGGCTTTGGGGTTACAGGCGACAGACGTGAAAACAACAACCTGCTTCTGTGATTCACTGCCGGATCAAAGTATTTTGATCAGCGCTGCAAGAGTTCAATCAGAAGATTAAACAAGCGGAGTTCCATTTGATAAACTCAGTGGCAGGCAAGGTTTAAAATCAGCAAGAGGATAAGAGCATAGAATAATAACGTAGGGTGCAGAAAAAGGCAAAGGGAAAATGATGAAGGGGCTGGAGCATCCCCCTTATGCAGGTTACAACAGCTGGGATCGTTTAGCTTGGAAAAAAGGAGGCTGAGGGGAGACAGAATAGAGAACATAAGAAGGCATTCAAGAGGCAGCTGGACAACCCTCTGTCAGGGATGCTTTAGGGTGGATTCCTGCATTGAGCAGGGGGTTGGACTGGATGGCCTTGTGGACCCCTTCCAACTCTGCTATTCTATGATTCTAAGAGCTCGGATGCTGGATCAGACCAATTTAAAGAACAAGTAATACGAACGCATAGCAAAAGGAAGTAAATCCAGACTCCTACAAAGACGATTTTGCCAAAGTTCATTGGAGAGAGGGGAACAGTCTGTACATACTGGAAAGAGGTTGATCATTGAACACATGAAAAGAGACCCACTCCACCACCTCTGCTAGGAATACCATAGGCCTAACCTAAGAACGTAAGAAGGGCCCTGCTGGATCAGACCAAGGGTCCATCTAGTCCAGCACTCTGTTCACACAGTGGCCAACCAGCTGTCAACCAGGGACCAACAAAGCAGGACATGGTGCAACAGCACCCTCCCACCCATGTTCCCCAGCAACTGGTGCACACAGGCTTCCTGCCTCGGATACTGGAGGTAGCACACAACCATCAGGGCTAGTAGCCATGGATAGCCTTCTCCTCCAGGCATTTATCCAACCCCCTTTTAAAGCCATCTCAATTGGTGGCCATCACTACATCTTGTGGTAGTGAGTTCCATAATTTAACTATGCAGTGTGTGAAGAAGTACTTCCTTTTCTCTGTTCTGGATCTCACACCAATCAGCTTCATGGGATGTCCCCACTGGGTTCTAGTATTTTGAGAAAGGGGAAAAAGGTCTCCCTATCCACATTCTCCATACCATGCATAATTTTGTATACCTGTATCATGTGTACAGCATTATGCATGGTGTGGAGAATGCGAATAGGGAGACATTTTTCTCCCTCTCCCATAATACTAGAACCCAATGGGGTCCTCCCATGAGCTGATTGGTGGGACATTCAGGAGGAATAAAATGAAGGACTTCTTCACATAGCGCATAGTTAAACTATGGAACTCACTACCACAAGATGTAGTGATGGCCACCAATTGGGATGGCTTTAAAAGGGGGTTGGATAAATTCCTGGAGAAAGCTATCAATGGCTACTAGCCCTGATGGTGGTGTGCTACCACCAGTATCAGAGGCAGTAAGCCTGTGTGCACCAGTTGCTGTTGCACCATGTCCTGCCCCAAATCCCTTAAACCGTGAGTGGGCAACTCAGTGCCCTCCAGATATTTTCTACTACAACTCCCATAATCCCTGACTGTTGGGCATGCTGGCTAGCCTTGATGGAAGTAGCAGTCCAAAAAGTCCAGGTATCTCTCAGGGTGGGGTGGGTCTCCTTCTTCTGTTCCCAAGAGAGAGAGAAATAAGATACATTTTGGAATTTGTTTAAAAGATGAAAATAACGCCCACCTGAATATTTATTTATTACAATTATATACCGCCCCCATAGCCAGGGCTCTCTGGGCGGTTTACAGAAATTCTAAAATTAAGATAAAAACAAGTATACAATCCAAACATACTGAAGTTTTGGGTTCTTTCCTTTTCTTTTTCTGAGCTATTAAGATTACGTCATCATTATTCCTTATGGATTTTTGTTTACTGCAGTCTTGATTGCTAGAATTAATTCATGTCGGGAGGAAAGAAGGAAAGGAAAGAAGGTGGGTGATGGGGGAACTGTCTAGAAATCTACATGCAGAGAACAAGAGACTTCAGGGGTGTGTGTGGGAGACAGAGAGAGAAAGAGAGAGAAGCAACCCTAGGGGGGAAAAACTCTGATAAACCCCAAACGCTGCCCGTGGTCTCTGTTCGGTCTTTTGTTTAAGGAGCTGTGAAAATTCAATAACACCCCTGCTGCCCTCTGGAGTCCCTCGCTGTGCTTCTCTGCACTTCCTAGCCTACCACATCCGACAAAGAGCCCGGACTGTTCGCCATCACCTGCTCTCTAATATAGCCGGCCCGTTTGCTTTCTCATCAAAGCTAGCAGTTGCAGCCCTGATTACACATCACAGCCATCTCGCTCGCCGAGAAACAGAAACGTCAAAACCCTGGAAGACTGTTCGTTTCTTCACTGCCTCCTCCCGCTCCCAAGGAACTGCTGATTCCGTTCAGGCTAGGAAGGAACACTGCACCTGCCAGTTACCTAGGGAGGTTGTGGGACAAGCATCTGTCAGGGATGCCTTAAGGTGGATTCCTGCATTGAGCAGGGGGTTGGACTCGATGGCCTTGTAGGTGCCTTCCAACTCTGCTATTCTATGATTCTATGGTGGATGTGTGGATGTGGATGTATATACACACACACACACACACACACACACTTTAGTAATGCATTTTAAAGCATTTGCAAGTATCTGGAGGGCAAAACACATAGAATCATAGAATAGTCAAGTTGGAAGGGGCCTCTAAGGCCGTTGAGTCCAACCCCCTGCTCAATGCAGGAATCCACCCTAAAGCATCCCTGACAGATGGTTGTCTGGCTGCCTCTTGAAGGCCTCTAGGGTGGGAGAGCCCACAACCTTCCTAGGTAACTGATCCCTAGTTAACCAGCAAGATTATACTTTGTGGATCTGATGAGGTGGACCGTAGCCTGTGATAGCTTCTCCAGCCTCATGGTGCCCTCCAGAAGTGGAGAGGGAGACATTTTTCTCTTTCACGCATAATATTAGAACTCAAAGGGGTCAATCCCATGAAGTTGATGGGCGGAAGATTCAGGACAGATAAAAAGGAATTCTTCACACAGCACACAGTTAAATATGGAATTCTCTACAAGATGTAGTGATGGCCACCAACTGGGATGGCTTTAAAAGGGGGTGGGTGGATAAATTCCTGGAGGAGAATGCCCACTAGTCCTGATGGTTGTGTGCTACCTCCAGTATCAGAGGCAGTATGCCCATGTTCATTCACCAGTTGCTGGGGAACATGGGCAGGAGAGTGCTGTTGCACTCATGTTCTGCTTGTGTGTTTCCCATGGGCAGGTACTGTTTGGCCACTGTGTGAACAGAGTGCTGGACTAGATGGACCCTTGGTCTGATCCAGCATCAGGGCACTTCTAATGTTTTCATATGTTGGAATACAACTCCCACCACCCCCAGTCAACATGGTCATTGGTCATAATGGCTGGGAATACTGAGACTTGTAGTCCAACACGTCTCGGGAGCACCGTGCCGAGAGAGCCTGACCTTCTGCCCATCATATATACAAGGTGTCTTGAGACTCATTATTATTAAAGAATGCAGAGCCAAGACGAAGGATGGACTGATCTGTCATTTCCACTTTCTCTCATACTGAATTTGTTTAAAATCTCAAGTAATTTCCATCCCTTCTCTGAAGACATTTGTTCATTATGGCAAGTTCTTTTCAAAAGTGAAGGGAACTAAAATCCTCGCCCCTCTGCACTGGCCAAATTCAATAGGTCTGGCTATTCCCAGCATAGAATCATAGAATAGTAGAGTTGGAAGGGGTCTATAAGGCCATTGAGTCCAACCCCCTGCTCAATGCAGGAATCCACCCTAAAGCATCCCTGACAGATGGTTGTCCGGCTGCCTCTTGAAGGCCTCTAATGTGGGAGAGCCCACAACCTCCCTTGGTAACTGGTTCCATTGTCATACTACTCTAACAGTCAGGAAGTTTTTCCTGATGTCCAGGCTTCCTGTAACTTGAGCCCGTTATTCCGTGTCCTGCACTCTGGGAGGATCGAGAAGAGATCCTGGCCCTCCTCCGTGTGACAAGCTTTTAAGTATTTGAAGAGTGCTATCGTGTCTCATGATGAGGATTGTGCTGAACATGAGCCATTTAGCTGTGAATGATGCAGAGTATCAGGAAGAAAAAAATGAGGTGGCCACCCACATTTAGCAACACAACCATGGTTGAATACACCAAGGTTCAGAGTCAGCCTTTAAGAGCTAAAGATTCAACACCCTTTGCCTGGATGGACAAACCTGTCGGTTTAGGATTCTCCTACATTCAATTGTTTTAAAATCTTGAGTTCTTTCAGTCTCTTTCATGAAGAAATGTGTGAAGTTTAGAAAATAATAATAATAATAATAATAATAATAATAATAATAATTAAAATTCTCATCCATCCCTAGCCACACCTCACTTTTATCTGTACCATTTGAGAGGGATCTTTTAGATCAGTGATCTTCAACTGGTGGGTCAGGAGATCAGTCCAGATGAGTCGCAGCAAAGCTGTTGCCGTCACGTTGAGCAGTTGCGTAAGTGGGTCCCATGTTGCAGGTTGGGAGTCCGAGGTGGACCTCGGGTCTGGACCAGTTGAAGACCACTGCTTTAGATGAAGAAGCCGTGTCAGATCTTACAGCATGGGGTCATAGCTCCGTGTGATAGAGCCCTGCTGAAGGTCTCAGGTTCGATCTCCAGCTAGGGTTGGAAAACTCCTGCTTTAACCCCTGGAGAGAGCAGCTGCTGCCAGTCAGTGCCAACAATACTGGGCTAGACGCACCAAGGAACTGAGTCAGTATAAAGCAGCTTTCCATGTCCGTATGGGGCGCTCAAAGCAGCTCTACAATCTGTGCAGCATGTTGAATTCCAACGTATAGGGACTCCCTTACAAATGTTCTCAGGAGATCAGACAAGACAGACAATTTAGTTCACTCTGGACACGGCCCATTGGGTGACTTTTTTCAAGGTTATCCTGGCCCATAAATCCTGGAAAAAACCCTGTTTCCTCCTGCCATCTAACACACACACACACACAAACACACACACACACAAAGAATTTTGCACCAATGCAAACACGACAATGGAATCAGTTACCTAGAGAGTTGGTGGGCTCTCCCACACTAGAAGCATTCAAGAGGCAGCTGGACAACCATCTGTCAGGGATGCTTTAGGGTGGATTCCTGCATTGAGCAGGGGGTTGGACTCGATGGCCTTGTAGGCCCCTTCCAACTCTGCTATTCTATGATTCCAAAGTGTTAAGCCGGAGCTAATTTCTAAACACCGCTTTGAAATCATACCCTAAAACCAGGAAGCTCATACGGAGGCCCAGCCTGTAAGGAACACAATCGATGCATCCATTTCCCATTCTCGGCGTAGGAAGCTGCAAGCGGACAACACCCGCCCCCGCGACATCAGGTTCCTAAAATAAGATTTATCAGATGGAGTTTGGGGGGGGTCGGTATTGTGCGTGGCGACATAAAACAGACCCTTGTATTAATACGAGGAAATGCAACTATTGTGTGTGGAATGGTACCCCGTTCAGAGCCAGACCACTTGTCTCCGGACGGAGTTCTCTCTGGAATTCCTTGGCGCCACTGCAGTGGATTCCTCCTCATGCCCTCACGCCCCCCCCTTAAACAAATTACCTTAGCAGGGGGGCCACGCGGCATTTGGAAGCTCTATTTTGCTGGTCAAGCTGTGTGTGTGTACGCCTGCGTGTGTCTGGAGTGCCTTTCAGGAAACTGTTGACTTGGTATCTAGGAATGATCTATTGTGTCGAGGGCGGGACAGTCCGTATAAACTGGCATTTGTGTGCAGAAGTGTAAATTCTGCCCCATTATGACAGCTAACGAAAAGCCGCATCCTGCCTTCTAACTGGCTTTTCACCAAATCACTAACCACTAACCGGGGGCGGGGGGCGGTGAGAAGATGGTGGGGAACTACCAGACTTCGATGGTCCAGGCCCCCCCCCCCTTGAAATTTGGCACACTGAGAAACAGTTGCTGTTAGCAAACACACAATTAGTGAAAGGATGGTGAGCACACTGGGAGGAGAACTTAAAAGAGAACTAGAAACTTAGGAGACCGACACCATCAACGTCAGACCACTGGTGCATCAAGGTCAGCATTGTCTACCCCTGGGGTGGGCAGAAAGTATATTTCCAGATATGACGGACTTCAGCTCCAATTTTCCTGACCACCGGCCGTGCTGGCAGCAGCTTCTGGGAGTTGATGTCGTAGAGGTTCAGCGGACAAGCGTTTTATCGTACGCTCACTACTGCCCACTTACGGATGTGCGTGCGTCCTTTAGACAACGACGTCCGCCTTCCGCTCGTTTTTCCATCGCAAAAATAGACTCCTTTTAATCCGACTTTTTTTGTTTTTAAACGGAATGTGCCGCGATCTCTTGCCGTCTTTGTCTACTTCCTCTTTCCCCTCAGGGCTGAATGAGGAAGCAAAGAGGGGCAAATGCGGGAGCAGAGAAGCGACGATAAGGAAACGCAATTCCCCCACACACACACACCGCCCCGTGTGATGATGCTCCAAGACCTATATAATTTGGGAGGTAAGGCAAGAACTGAGCAAGCGAAAGCCAGCCCTGCCACAAATAAGAACCAGAGTGCAGGACAACAACAGCACACAAAAAGAACCCTCTCTCTTTTACAATTGCAAGGTACATTTGGCAGGGCAGTCTCGGTCTCTCAAATTCCTATCTCCCATTTCAGGCTGGAGATACGATGGCAGATTTAGGTCAAATTTTTGAATGCTCTCGCTGGTAAAAAAAAAAAAAAAAGCAACCCTAAGCCTTCCTGCATAGGGTCTGGTGTAGCTCTCTTCCAAATGCACATAATTCCATGAAGGGGGGGAGAGATATTCAAAAATATGATGCACCCCCTTCCTTCTCTCAAATCCCACTGCCCCATTCATGATTCTCTCTGAGAAATTGTGCAAGGTCAGGGTTTCTTTTCCCCCGCAGGCTGGCTTATATGCTCGAGCAAATTGGCAGTTTTAAAAATAGCGCTGTAGAGTGCGAGATTTATTATCCTTGCATTACGTACATGCATCCAACTGCCTTGAGGCCTTGGCCATGCTTTCTAAACCTAATTAATAATAACGGAACAGATTCCTCACCACCAATGGCTTTTTCCCCCTTCTTCACAGCATGGATGAGCCTGTTATGATCAAGTGTTTCCAGATAGCTCAGTGGAGAGTGCAATCAGATCATAGTTTTAAGAGGGATGAAAATTAATAGAAATACTGCCTTGGGGATCATTAATTTGATGGGCATGCCAGCAGGGAAGGCAAAGAAGGTGCTCCCTTAAAAGAAATAGGACCAATGCTTCACCATCCAGGCCTATCCGTAAGCCTGGTTTCAGTATCATGCACAGTGGTGCAACTAGGTGGTGGGGGTTGGACTCGATGGCCTTATAGGCCCCTTCCAATTCTACTATTCTATGACTCTATGACTTTAGACACCTATGTGTATTGATTCTGGGAAGCCTCCAATGAACCTTCCTTCCCCCCCCCCCCCATCACTGCACTCCATGCGTTACAACTGCACGAGGGGGTTCAGAGGAGGGCAACGAGGATGATCAGGGGTCTGGAAACAAAGCCCTATGAAGAGAGAATGAAATAACTGGGCATGTTTAGCCTGGAGAAGAGAAGACAGAGGGGAGACATGACAGCACTCTTCAAATACTTGAAAGGTTGTCACACAGAGGAGGGCCAGGATCTCTTCTCGATCCTTCCAGGGTGCAGGACATGGAATAACGGGCTCAAGTTACAGGAAGACAGTTTCCAGCTGGACATCAGGAAAAACTTCCTGACTGTTAGAGCAGTACAACAATAGAACCCATAACCTAGGGAGGTGGTGGGCTCTCCCACACTAGAGGCCTTCAAGAGGCAGCTGTCAGGAATTCTTTGAGGTGGATTCCTGCATTGAGTGGGGGGTTGAACTCGAAGGCCTTATGGGCCCCTTCCAACTCTACTATTATATGATTCTACATGCCCGATCTATTAGAACAAAACAAAACAAAAATTGCCCACCACAATAAAAGAAAGGAATAACTCTGAGCACGTGCATTTTCAAACTCTTAAACCACCCTAGCACCATCATATGGACTATACGAATGGTTTTAAACTGTTGTTTTATACTATGAATGGTTTTAATTTTTGTGAACCGCCCAGAGAGCTCTGGCTGTTGGGCGGTATAAAAATGTAATAAATAAATAAATAAATAAATAAATAAACTGTTTGCCACTGTCCCCATCATCTGCTGCTCTCTGAGTGGTCATTTGGGGGTCCCCGGGGCTGCTGGACCATGGGCCGCATTCCAGCCCAAGCAGAGCCACTGATAATGCAACCCCACGGAGCTCGAGAACCAGTCACCGTGAACCTTTCCCATATGGCCTGGACCATCTCAGAAATGTGCACCTAAGCTGAAGGCAACTCACTTGGGCCCCAATTGAATGTGTTCAGACGAAGTGGTAAGCTGTTCCATGGATGAACTTCACGAAATCCCCTCTCCTCCGGTGCAAAGAGGAGACCAGAAGTTTTCACTTATGTTTCTAACTAATTGTAGATCACCATTGTGTCCAAACCCAGACAGGCTGTGATTAGCCTTAACTATGGTTTACTGAAACAAGCCAACTTCAATCTGGGATTGGCTTGTACAAGCAGCAGCCTACCCCTTTTAAAACATTAATCGGCCTAGGTGACTATCACCTCCCTAACCGCTAGCCATTTTAAAGCAACTGGAAGTAGCACATGAAAACTAAACAAACTGGATAAATTCCTGGAGGCAAAGACTATCCATGCCTACTAGCCCTGACGGTTGTGTGCTATCTCCAGTATTCGAAGCAGTAAGCCTGTGTGCACCAGTTGCTGGGGAACATGGGCGGGAGGGTGTTGTTAAACCACGTCCTGCTTGTTCATCCCTGGCCGATGGCTGGTTGGCCACTGTGCGAACAGAGTGCAGGGCGAGATGGACCCTTGGTCTGATCCAGCAGGGCTCTTCTGATGTTCTTATGGATGTTCTGCCATCAAATGGATGTGCTTCTCACATTCAAAACCCAAAAGGTCTGCCTAAAGGGGCTTTTGTACATTAGTATCCCTTTGCCGTAAGTATGCACAGCGTTAGGTTGGCTCTATCTACTGAAATAGAGGAATCGGCATGTGGAAAATGAGAAAGCCCCCGATGGATGTTTCATAATTCAAGCCGCCAGGCTCACTGCAGCTGGTCCTCAGCTGACACGGCTCTGGTATACCAGAGCCGCCTGTCAGGCAAGAAATCTAAGCGCTGAGCAAAGAGAAGTCAAGCATTCTGGACGCACATTTAAAAAAATCAAAGATTAATTCCGTGAGCCAAACTATGCAAAGGTTTTTTCGCAAATGTCGTCAGTAATGCCGGAAAATGCCTCCCTCTTCTTGGCAACGGTCCAACACTCCTTGTGAATATTTTGATTATGTAATTGTGTACAATTACCTTCACTTGCCCTTAGTGATATCACCATGTGCCTACTATCAGCTTCGGCTGATACGCCAGCTGCGCCCCTTCCTAGAGTCGGAGGACCTCAAGACGGTGGTGCACGCGCTGGTAACTTCGAGGCTCGACTTCTGCAATGCGCTCTCCATAGGGCTACCTTTGCGCCTAGTCTGGAAACTTCAACTAGTTCAAAATAGGGCAGCCAGGCTGGTCACCGGTACACCTACGAGTGACCACATTACACCAGTCTTAAAATCTCTTCACTGGCTGCCAATTAGTTTCCGGGCGAAGTATAAAGTGTTGGTTATCACCTTTAAAGCCCTACATGGTTTGGGTCCAGGGTGCCTGCAGGATCGCCTTCTCCCATACAATCCGCCCCGCACACTCAGGTCCTCTGGGAAGAATTTACTCCAGTCAACCTAAACAAGGCTGACAACTATTACCCAGAGGACCTTTTCTTCTGCCGCTCCCAGTTTGTGGAATGGCTTGCCGGAAGAGATCCGTCAACTTAACAGTCTTCCAGAATTTAAGAAAGCCATAAACACTAGTCCCTTCCGGCAGGACTACCCAGATGAATTTTAAACCTAAGAATTTTAAGATGCTGTGATTGTTATTTTAATATTGTATTGGTTTTATATGCGCTTTTAACTAATTTTATGTATTGTGTTTGGCGTAGTACTCCGCCTTGATCCAGACGGAGAGGTGAGTGATGAAATTATTATTATTATTATTATTATTATTATTATTATTATTATTATTATTATTATTTAAATAAATTAATACATATTCAAAATCTGGCCTGAAAGAGTTTTTTGTGTGTGTGTTGCCCCAGGTGCATGCTTTAAAGACAACTCCCAAATCCATGTCCGCAGACCAAATAAAGATTAACAATATTGAAGGGAGAAGGCCACTCATTAAAAGCCGCCCTAAGTATATACAGAGGGCTACTGATGCCCACAACATTGAGGATCCACCATCCCACCCACTCCAGCCCTGGTAGGCCCAATAACCCACTATGCTTAGGGTGCCCATCCAACTTTCTTTCGGAAGAGATACAAAAACAATAGCAACATCTGCACCTACTCCAGAGGAAAGATGTGCATTTGCTGAACTCCTTTCCAGATGTGGGCCGTCTCCCGCATGTTCTGCCAGCCTGCATGTTCCGCCAAATCCTGTCAGACTAATTTGATCTCATTTTTTGATCGAGTAACCTCCCTTGTGGACTGTGGGAATGCTGTGGACGTCATATATCTTGACTTCAGCAAAGCTTTCGACAAAGTGCCCCATGATATTCTGATTAACAAACTAGCTAAAAGTGGGCTATATGGAACAACTATTAGGTGGATTCACAGTTGGCTACAGAATTGTACTCAAAGAGTATCAATTGAACCTTCTCAAACTAGGGAGAGGCAATGAGTGGGGTACCGCAGGGCTCAGTCCTGGGCCCAGTGCTCTTCAACATTGTTATTAATGATTTGGACGAGGAGGTGCAGGGAACACTTATCAAATTTGCAAATGACACAAAATTGGGTGGGATAGCTAATACCCTGGAAGACAGAAACAATCTTCAAAGTGATCTTGATAGGCTGGAGTGCTGGGCTGAAAACAACAAGATGAAATTTAATAGGGATAAATGCCAAGTTCTACATTTAGGAAATAGAAACCAAATGCACAGTTACAAGATGGGGGATACTTGGCTCAGCAATACTACAAATGAGAAGGATCTTGAAATTGTTGTAGATCACAAGCTGAATATGAGCCAACAGTGCGATATGGCTGCAAGAAAGGCAAATGCTATTTTGGGCTGCATTAATAGAAGTATAGCTTCCAAATCATGTGAGGTACTGGTTCCTCTCTATTCGGCCCTGGTTAGGCCTCATCTAGAGTACTGCGTCCAGTTCTGGGCTCCACAATTCAAGAAGGACGCAGACAAGCTGGAGCGTGTTCAGAGGAGGGCAACCAGGATGATCAGGGGTCTGGAAACAAAGCCCTATGAAGAGAGACTGAAAGAACCTGGCATGTTTAGCCTGGAGAAGAGAAGATTGAGGGGAGACATGATAGCACTCTTCAAAGACTTAAAAGGTTGTCACGCAGAGGAGGGCCAGGAGCTCTTCTCGATCCTCCCAGAGTGCAGGACACGGAATAACGGGCTCAAGTTATGGGAAGCCAGATTCTGGCTGGATTTTAGGAAAAACTTCCTGACTGTTAGAGCAGTACGACAATGGAACCAGTTACCTAGGGAGATTGTGGGCTCTCCCATACTAGAGGCCTTCAAGAGGCAGCTGGACAACTATCTGTCAGGGATGCTTTAGGGTGGATTCCTGCATTTAGCAGGGGGTTGGACTCGATGGCCTTGTAGGCCCCTTCCAACTCTGCTATTCTATGATTCTATGTTTCAAGCACGCTTCTCCCCTTCAGAGACTTCCAAACGGTGGGAGGCCCCCTTGCCAAACGCAGCAGGGGAAATGGCCCTAAGGCAGCAGGGAAGGGTTCGAGCGAGGTACAGGCAGGCCTCTATTCAATCCAGTGGGGCGTTTTCTCTGGAACGGAACAATGGCACACACAAGGGCAAGAATTCTCAAACAGCTGAGAGGCAAATAATGGCACCATGGATTGCGTAAACAATAAAAACAAGACACCGGCACAATAAGGAGCCGGCATTCCTCCACCCACTCCGGTCCCCAAATTGCCATGTGCTAAATTTAGTTACTACTAGTCTTGCCTCGCATCACCCCCCTTCACCCTCCCCCTCTTCCCTCCGGCATCAGCCTTATTTCATTGTCAACTTCTACATATCTCAAGGTGCAGCAGAGAATTGGATATTCAGAGACAAAATATTTTGTGTGGTAGGAAGATGTGCTTGGAATATTAGGTGGAATTTTCCAAAGAGTTGTTGGAGGAAGACGAGAGAAATGCAGCAAGAGAGCAGCAATGAACCTGTCCCCGGTGCGAAGGGCATTGAACTAGAACAGTGGTTCCCAAAGTGGGCGGTACTCCCCCCTTGGGGGTGGTGGGATTGCATAGGGGGGTGCTAAGAGGCAAAGGGGCGGCAGGAGGACGCTTGAGGTGGTCTTTTCCGAGAAGCGCCTCTCCAGAAGGTCTTAAAACCCAGGGACATTTTTATGGGAGAAGGTAGTTTGGTCCCAAGCCATGTAGGGGAAGAATCCACACATGTATTAATACCGTTTAAGAAGAGTCCTTTTAACGGTGAATTGAAATGTTTCAAAAGCACCAAAATGCTAATAGAGTGACATACCCTGTTTGGTGTGCCCTGCCACGCCGGCTGCAAAACAGAGGCGTTTGCTCTCTTTTCCCTCCCTTCCTCGGCAAGCCTGCGGCGGGTGCTTCCCATTTAAAGGGTCCTGGTGCAGCACAGCCCCTTTTTCATTCTCAGATCCTCAGCTCAGTTCCTCTGCCTGGCCGCCGCTGCTCAGCCTGGGTGCCCAGACCAGCAAGACCCAGAGGAGCGCGGCCCCTTTGAATGGGAGACACCCGCCCCGGGCTTGCCGAGGAAGAGAGGGAAAAGTAGTAATTGGATTTTGAATAAATATTCAATTAATTGTTACTGTTTTGAATGTTATTGTTATTATCTTCCTTAGTGGGTCGGTGAAAACGGCTATTCTGAATAATGATTTTTATAGTGTAGGGTAGGGGGCACTGGGCATGAGTTTGTGGAACCAAGGGAGCGGTTACCTGAAAAAGTTTGGGAACCACTGAACTAGAAGAAACCACCACTCCCAAAACATGGTTAGCGCTTGCTAGGGCCGTGGGGAGGAGCAGCAATCCCTGCTTTTCCCCATGGCTCTAGCAAGCACCACTTATGTGGAGCAAGAGCTGGTTGACACCAACACAACGTCACCAGAACTGAAACACGGGCGGATGCTACCCTTAATTATGACAGAAGAACCAAAGAGATGGGCTTCCCTAGAGAGGCAAGACCAAATCTGGGAGTGTGAGGGCAGGAGAAGACGCGCGACCCATTTTCAGGGCCCATTTTGAGCCCCCCTAAAAGGTCATCCTTGCATACAAAATATTGGCACAATCTTAAAATATTGGTAGGTCAGTGGTGGTGAGGCAGGTGGCTACTAGGAGCAGGGCTTTCTCTGCTGTGGCACCCCTGTTGTGGAATGAGCTCCCCAGAGAGGTCCGCCTGGCGCCTACACTGTACTCTTTTCGTCGCCAACTGAAGACCTTTTTATTCTCAGTATTTTAACAATTTTAACTTAAATTTAAACTTTACTGTTCTAACCCTGTATTTTAATCTTACATCAATTTTGCTGTGTGGTTTTATCCTGGTTGTGCTTTTTATACTGCATTTTGTATTTGTGCTTTTAACCTCTTGGTTGTTTTATGATGGTTTTAATTTTTGTGAACCGCCCAGAGAGCTTCGGCTATTGGGCGGTATAAAAATGTAATAAATAAATAAATAAATGGGCAGATGAAGAATAGGTTCTCCAGTGGTCAGGGCCACGTGGCTTGCACAAAGAATCAAAATGCTGCACTTGGTGCCTTAGAATACATCCATCACCGTGACACCGTTTCGTGTTTGAGAGAGAATGTGGCATCTTGCTCCATCTCAGGAGACATCAACGGAAGGGCCATTGGCAGACGAATTCCTGGACCATTCTGCACAATATGCGCAATGCATGACAACTTGTTGCCAACCAGCCCCAGATTGGGGTGTTTTTCATTCATTTCCTGTTCACCTCAAGTGGGTCTTCTATAGAATACCTTCCCAGTGGCTCAGGCATGTGTTGTTACACCAACACAGCCAGCAGATATACAGATGCAAGTGAACACAAGTGGAACGGTATGAGAGAATTATGTACCATAAAAGTTCTGCCAACCAGGTTTTGTGCGTTTGCTCCAGCTGTGTTGTTTTTCTGTTTACACGATCAACTGTACTATTATGAATTTTATATATTGTATTATCGATATATATATATATACACATATGCATACAGAGAGAGAAAGAGAATTTCAAATCAAAATCCAACTACAGTTCCTCGTAGCACTGTTGCGATATAAAGCCGCTTGCGTTTTCAAAACCGACTTCCACCGAGTCCATCAGAAACCCGTCCGATACCTGACACTTTTGAAAACCAGGCAGAGAGTTCTGTTAAAGTCATCACAACATCATCATCATCACAACGTCAAGACACGCTGGTTCATGCATTCTATAGGGTGGACATCGACACAACATTGCAACCGGACAGGATTTTATGAGAAAGACAGAAAGCTGGCACAACACTGGCCACACACCGCCAAAGCCAACGGCATCCTTACCTGTATCATTCTGTTGTACATCCAAGTTGACATTCACAAAGAACCTGATGCTGTCCCCAGATACGATTGAGGAATTTACAGTGTCAAAGAGTTCTTCTCCTCCTCCTTCTTCTTTGTTCTCACAGCCATCGTCCGTATCGCATTTAAGGTAACCTGCAACAAGAGAATCTTTTTTTATTATTGTCCGCTCTCTGTTATTTGCCTCAAGAAACCCAAGCAAAGCCTTATCAAGGTCTTTCCGCAGGCAGAACAAAACGGCTATTTTGCTCTCTGTGGGTTTTGTTCTTCCTGACAGGCAGGTTCTCTGAGCAGGCCAACGGAATATCAGACTTTGGGGGGGAAAGAAGGAACAGGCAATGTCCTGACCCGCTCGTGGAAACCTCATATTCAGCTTGTAGATCGCAAGCTGAATATGAGCCAACAGTGCGATATGGCTGCAAGAAAGGTCAATGCTATTTTGGGCTGCATTAATAGAAGTATAGCTTCCAAATCGCGTGAGGTACTGGTTCCTCTCTATTCGGCCCTAATTAGGCCTCACCTAGAGTATTGCGTCCAGTTCTGGGCTCCACAATTCAAGAAGGACGCAGACAAGCTGGAGCGTGTTCAGAGGAGGAAAAACCAGGATGATCAGGGGTCTGGAAACAAAGCCCTATGAAGAGAGACTGAAAGAACTGGGCATGTTTAGCCTGGAGAAGAGAAGATCGAGGGGAGACATGACAGCACTCTTCAAATACTTAAAAGGTTGTCACACAGAGGGCCAGGAGCTCTTCTCGATCCTCCCAGAGTGCAGAACACAGAATAACGGGCTCAAGTTAAAGGAAGCCAGATTCCAGCTGGACATCAGGAAAAACTTCCTGACTGTTAGAGCAGTACGACAATGGAATCAGTTACCTAGGGAGGTTGTGGCCTCTCCCACACTAGAGGCCTTCAAGAGGCAGCTGGACAACCCTCTGTCAGGGATGCTTTAGGATGGATTCCTGCATTGAGCAGGGGGTTGGACTCGATGGTCTTAGAGGCCCCTTCCAAGTCTGCTATTCTGTGATTCTATGATTCTATTTTGCAAGAAAATGACCCAGAGAAACCAGTTTCTGTGATTTAAGTCATATCAAAACCCAACTTTTCAATTTTCTCCATGAAGCCAAGAGGCCTAGAAAGTTTAAAAAGGAAGTTGAGAGTCTCACTGCTTCAACAGAATCTTGTTTCAGGCTCCGAGAAAGGCCCAAGAGGAAGAGGCAATAACATTCACATTATAAAGAGGGGCGGCCAGCCCGCCCTTCCCCAACCTGGTTGCCCTCCAGTTGTGATGGGCTACAATAACATGCTGGCTGGACATGATGGGACTTGTAGCCCAACACATCTGGGAGGCAACCAGGCAGAGGAAGGTGGCAAGAGAACAACTAACACAGGACTGTCATAGGAAGCTGCCTTATCAACGAATGTATCTATGCATTCTGGTACTATTCTACCCTATTCTGACTGCCAGCAGCTCTCCAAGGTCCTTCAGCAAAGGTCTCTCACATCAACGACTATTTAGATTCTTTCAGCTGAACTGATCTCGGGGCATTCGGCATGCAAATCATCTCCACCATCATTGAGGTATGGCCTCTCCCCATAATATAGCGAGGCATAAGGTGACGGGTTGTGCCTCCAGGCTTTCAAGCAGGGGTTTTTCCAACCCTACCTGGAGACACCGGGAACTGAACCTGTGACCTTCTGCACGCAAAGTAGGTGCTCTTCCGCTGAGCCACAGCCTCTCTCTCCAATTTCTCATCACAGACTGGAGATAAAGGGATCTAGCAAGGGGATCCCTTCCTTTATCTCCGATGTCTTTTGAGAGGTAAGCAGTACTTTCATCGGGGGCTCTGGCACAGGACCAGTGACTCCGAAACAGCCAGATCGCAGCTTTACCACCACTAAGGGTTAGTGTCTATACAAATACAGCATACCATTGCTACAACCTGAGGTCCTTCCTGTCACTGTTGCCAACTTACCAGTTGTCTTCCTAAAGTAGAGGTGCTAGGAAGGGGGTGGTTCTAATTGCACAGGACCTGCTCTCTACTGGAAATAGGTCATCTCCCAATGTTGGCAATCAGAAGTATACTCTAGTGCTATACATAAACGCAAGTACAGAGCTGGGCATGTACACAAAGGTGCAGATTCAAAGCCCTACTAGGGAAACATTGGAAGCTGAGTCAAACCATTGGTCCATCTAGCTCAGTATTGTCGACACTGACCGGCAGCAGCTCTCCAGGGCTTCAGGCTGGATGTTTTTTCTTGCACTACCTTCCTGACTGTTAGAGCCGTACAACAATGGAACCAGTTTCCTAGGGAGGTGGTGGGCTCTCCCGCACTAGGGGCCTTCAAGAGGCAGCTGGACAGCCCTCTGTCAGGGATGCTTTAAGGTGGATTCCTGCACTGAGCAGGACGCAATGGCCTTAGAGACCCCTTCCAACTCTACTATTCTATGATTCTATGATTCATTTTGGTGTTTTCTGGCCAAATTCTGAGCGTGTTTTGATAAATTATGTTGCTTAGCTGCAAGATTTCCTTTAAAAGTGTCTCGCTTGCCCAAATTACTGCCTGTTTAGTACATGGAAGTCATTACATTGATGGTGCTATATAAATTAATAATAATAATAATAATAATAATAATAATAATAATACTGCAAGAGGTGTTGATGATCACTTCCAGCCAATATGGCTTTAAAGGGGTGGGCGGAGGCTGGATTAACTCATGGTCTTTCAGCCAGGATAGCTAAATGTATCTTCCATATTCAGAGTCAGAACACCTCTAAGATGCTGTGGACAAGCAACAGAAGATAACTATCTCCCCACTTCCTCTGCATACAAGTTTCCCCAGGGGTATCTCGCTGGCCACTGGAACAGACAGCCGGTCTCATGCAGCACAAGCGGGACTTCTAAGGGCTCATCTACACCAAGCAGGATATTCCACTATGAAAGTGGTATGAAAGCGGTATATAAAAGGCAGGAGCCATGCTACTGCTTTATAGTGGTACTGAAGTGCACTGACAACTGCTGGGGCCCATGATGCATCTACACCAAGCAGGATATAACACTATGAAAGTGGTATGAAAGCAGTATATGGTCTGTGTCAATGGGCCCCAACAGTTGTCAGTGCACTTCAACACCACTATAAAGCAGCAGTGTGGCTCCTGCCTTTTATATACCGCTTTCATATCACTTTCATAATGGAATATCTGCTTGGTGTAGATGAGCCCTAAGTCTGTGGGCTGAACAACAGAACCCCAAAGTAGCAAACAGGGGATCCCCCTGACCACCAACTATGAGGAATTTCGAAACACTCACACGTGGACTTTTATTGCAGGACGAAACTGGCGATGAAGTGTCACACACCCCAGAAAACCACCCAAATCCTCCTTTCCCCTTTCAGTAGGGGTTCCGCAAGGCTCGGTGCTTGGCCCGTTGTTGTTTTCTTTATACATGCTGCCCTTGGGTAAGCTTATCCAATCTCATGGCCTCCAATATCATCTGTATGCCGATGATACACAATTATATCTCTCATCTCCGGAACTTTCTCCTGATGTTCACGATCATATCTCGGCATGTCTCTCAGATATCTCAGCCTGGCTGCTTCATCGTCGTTTGAAACTTAATATTGCAAAGACTGAATTGCTTGTTTTTCCTCCTAAACCTTCTCCTCATCTCTCATTCTCTCTTACTGTCAACGATGTTACGCTTACTCCGGTCAATGAAGCTCGTAGTCTTGGCTTTATATTTGACTCCTCGCTCTCCTTTATTCCTCATACTGAGGCAGTAGCTAAATCCTGTCATTTTTTCCTGTATAATATTGCCAGGATTCGATCATTTTTGTCTGTCTCTTCTGCCAAGACGCTTGTTCATGCACTGGTTATCTCTCGGTTGGACTACTGCAACCTTCTTCTCTCTGGCCTTCCTTCTTCTCACATCAGTCCGTTGGTCTCTGTCCACCACTCTGCCGCTAAGATCATCTTCTTGGCTCGCCGCTCTGACCATGTTACTCCACTTCTGAAATCTCTTCATTGGCTTCCAATCCACTTCAGAATCCAATATAAACTTCTCCTGTTGACCGTCAAAGCTTTTCACGGTCTAGCTCCTTCCTATCTCTCCTCTCTCATCTCACACTATTGCCCCGCTCCTGCTCTTCGCTCCTCTGATGCCATGTTTCTCGCCTGCCCAAGGGTCTCTCCTTCCCTTGCTCGGCTTCGTCCATTTTCTTCTGCTGCCCCTTACGCCTGGAATGCTCTTCCAGAACATTTGAGATCCACAAGTTCAATCGCAGCTTTTAAAGCTCAGCTAAAAACTTTTCTTTTTCCTAAAGCTTTTAAAACTTGTTGTTCTGACTTTATACTGTTAGTTTTACCCTACCCTGTGCCTGTTTACCCTACCCTGTGCCTGTTGGCATTCTCTTCCCCTCCTTATTGTTCTACTACGATTTTATTAGATTGTAAGCCTATGCGGCAGGGTCTTGCTATTTACTGTCTTACTCTGTACAGCACCATGTACATTGATGGTGCTATATAAATAAATAAATAAATAAATAAATAATAGTTAATTAGAAGTCTCAACTGCATCTCTTGTGACCTCGAATTATTGGCTTAATCGAGACACGCAGCAGTAAGCTGGCGATTAGCAGTTTAAGAAAACTTGCAACGTGCAATTCTTCTAATACAAGGTTTACAGGCTTTTCCATCAAGAAAGCCCTTCCAAGAAAAGCTCGCTAGCGTTTGAGCTTCATTTAGTTTTAAATAACACAAGAGAGCGAATTGGTTGGGATACAACAGGAATATGTTTAGGTATGAGTAGAGATGTGAAGGTGTGTGTGTGGGTGGGAGTTTCTTTTACATTCCTCAGTTTTTCCTAATGCTTTGGGGGAAATAAAACTCCCCCCACCCCATGCCAAAAAAAAAAAAAAGAAAGAAAAATCCTCTCCCCACCCCAGAAGTTCATATTCAGGTAGAATTAATCGACAACTGATTGCTGGTAGTTGTGCGGATTATTAAGTGAAAACGTAATGTTTTAGAATTGTATATTTATTCTATTTTATATGTATGATTTTATGTGTATGCTGCCCCAAGATCCTTGTGATATAGGATGGGATATAAATCTTTTAATAAATAAAATAAATAATGTTCAATGCAGTATCAATGGCTACTAAATATGATGGCTATACATGAAGTGGGCTGGTTTGCATGGTCGTTGGAGTCCACTGTGGCTTATTTAATCCAAAAAGATCCCATGGGTTCTGAGTTAACCATAGCAACAACCCCCCCATCACGATAAGCCACGGAATCCACACACCGACACACACTGCAATCCACTGCGGCATAATAAGCCGTGGTGAGCTCTGGCGTTCATGCAAACCAGGTCATTATGACTTCATTCGCACAACACGCTAACCCAGAGGTTGAGTGTGGGTCATTGCTGAACCATGGGCTGCTTGTTAAACCGGGGGTTAGCGTGCTTCCTGAACCCAGGACATTTTCTGCAGGGTGGTTCGTTAACCATGCCGTGTGGCTTCGTTTTCAAACAAGCCACCTTGAGAACCCATGGTTTGTTGCTGGGTTGTTGAAGGTTGTTAACAAGCCACATTGAAGGTGGTTAACAAGCCACATTGCATGATTAACGAGACACCCTGCAGAAAATGTTCTGGGTTCAGACAACACGCTAACCCATGGTTCAACAAAACAACCTACACTCAACCACAGGGTGGGTTAGCGTGTTGTGTGAACAGCCACTACGTCTCTACATGCCAGTTGCTGAAAATATGAGAGCGAGGGTGCGACTGCCCTCATGTTCTGCTTGTGGGCTTCTCATAGGCATCTGTTTGGCCTCTTTGGGAACAGAATGCTGGACTGAATAGGCCTTGGTCTGGTCCAGCACAGCTCTTCTTACCTTTTTTATGTGAAATTAAGATGAAATGGTTTGGTGGCACAATGTGCAGATTTCGAAAGAAGCTAAAAAATACATTTTCAATTACCTTAGATGGGAAATGACTGGAGAGCTGTCAATTGATTCTTCATGGGACTCTGCTAGTAATGGTACTTGTATGTGTGAGGGTTATTTTTCAATTAACTAACAAGTAGTACAAGGGTGTGACCTCTTGTATGGAGTCTAAATGGATTTCCTTTTTATACCAGATACTCCTTTCTCTATGGGACCCAGAGCTCATTTTGCTTTGAGCTTACAATTTAAGAAAGCAGCCTATTAGGGAATTGGATTATTATTATTATTAATTATTATTATTATTATTATTATTATTATTATTATTACTACTACTACTACTACATTTATATACCGCCCCATAGCCGAAGCTCTCTGGGCGGTTTACAAAGATTAAAACACTGAACATTAAAAACCGATATACAAAATCTAAAAGCAGAAAAACAGATTAGATAATATCCATTTAAAACAACTATTCTGGGTCAGGTTAAAAACTCAACATATGCTGTTAAATGCTTGGGAGAAAAGTCTTGACCTGGCGCCGAAAAGATAACGACGTTGGTGCCAGGCGAGCCTCGTCGGGAAGATCATTTCATAGTTGGGGGGCCGCCACTGAAAAGGCCCTCTCCCTTGTTGCACTCAGAGGAGGACCTTAGATGTTGAGCGCAGTGTACGGGTAGGTTCATGTCAGGAGAGGCGTTCCATCAGGTATTGTGGTCCCAAGCCGTGTAAGGCTTTATAGGTCAAAACCAGCACCTTGAATCGGGCTCGGAAACATACAGGCAGCCAACGCAAGCAGGCCAGAGTTGGTCTTAAACGTTCGAACCTTCCATGATGCAATAATTAAGCAACAGCCATCTGCTAAACTGCTTATTGGCACAGAGGGCTTTGCCACTTCCTCAAGTTTTAGCGGGTTCAATGTTTGACTGGATCTCCCTAACCCATTCCTTAGTAGATTTTTTATTTATTTTTTGCCGGCAAGCAGATTATGTTTGCTTTCCGTCCTGGTTCAGTAATCACAAAAGTTGACTTAAAACAAAGCCAAACACTGGCCACAGTCCAAAAGCCGTGAGTGACATTTCCTACCCGGCTTGCAAGAATCTACATGACACAGCAGGAGGCAGAAAAATGCATTGAATTCTTTTGGAACTTGGGATGAAAGGGGGATTTTTTTGTTTTGGAATCCAGCAAAGTGCCTTGGGAGAGGGGAGGGCTTTGTGATGGGGGGGGGGGGGCGGAGGAGAAGACATTTAACCCTTCTCATGCCAGCTGCTTTCCTCCTAAACTAAACACACACACACACACACACAGAGAGAGAGAGAGAGAGAGAGAGCTGTTCCACCAACCCCATAAGGTTAGACAATGATATTACCAGATGAACAACAGTTCAAAACACTGGTGGATGGTAAGTGCAGATGACAGGTTTTCAGGGGGTTCACCTACTCCTTCTCCACAGAAAAGCATGAAGCTGATTGGTGGGAGATCCAGGACAAATAAAAGGAAGGACTTCTTCACACAGTGCATAGGCAACTTATGGAACTCACTACCACAAGATGTAGTGACGGCCACCAATTGGGATGATTTTAAAAGAGGATTGGACAAATTCCTGCAGGAGAAGGCTATTAATGGCTACTAGCCCTGTTGGTTGTGTGCTATCTCCAGTATTTGAGGCAGTAAGCCTGTGTGAACCAGGTGCTGGGGAACATGGGTGGGAGGGTGATGTTGTACCATGTCCTGCTTTGTTGGTCCCTGGTCGACAGCTGGTTGGCCACTGTGTGAACAGAGTGCTGGACTAGATGGACCCTCGGTCTGATCCAGCATCAGGGCACTTCTGATGTTCTAATGTTTTCTCCAAGTAGGATGGTGTAACAGCACCGACCTCACACAGAAGGCTTTGCCTAGCACACCCTTCTCAGGCCAAGCACCACCTCTTGAAAAGCCTGAGGAAAGGGTAAAAACAACACAACCTTTCCCCTATATGTGAAGGAACAAGGCAAAGGGTTTTGGAAAATAGGTTCTATTACTGAGGTACTGAACTGCAGGTGTATTGTTAGATGTTTTTACCCTGTGTAATATAGCAGGTAATAAATCCAAGCTGACGTGTGGTTTGTGGTAACAGAACACAAAGTAAAGTTCATTGAAATTTAACACATCTTTAGTATTTCAATTTAGATGAAACCTGCATATTCTTATATTTAAAACAACAACCCCAAGTCCCTTAAAATTCTCTCTTCTCACTCCTCACACCAAACACTCTCACAAAGCACAAGCCAGACTAAAACTCCCAGACTAAAACTCACAATCCCCTCAACCAACCTATTTATACTCCTCCCTCCCCCTTTCTCACCGCATCACTAGCCACACCCACTCAGTCAAACATTCCGCACTCACTAGACATACAAACTCAGACATACCTAAGGGACAGAAAGGTGGGTATCGCCACAGATGGCCAGGTGTCCTAATCTGAAGAGGGCCATACTCTATCTTGGAGAGCTGGCAGGGGACAGTCTTCTATTTGGAGGTGTCCTCTATTTGAAGAACTGTTCAGTCCAAGTCTGCTTTAAAATCACAGAAGGAGGGAAAACCAGCAGGGGCCTTGAAGTTGTCCATCAACAGTTAATAGCACCTGGACAGCCGACACAGTAAACTGTTCTAAATGTACAAGCCAACCCCTAACATTTGGCCATCGTCGGCCTAGTGCAACCAGGAAACAGAAGGCAGGATCATAAGAACACAAGAAGAGCCCTGCTGGATGAGACCAAGGGACCATCTAGTCCAGCACTCTGTTCACACAGGGGCCAACCAGCCATCGGCTAGGGACCAACAAGGCAGGACATGGTGCAACAGCACCCTCCCACCCATGTTCCCCAGCAACTGGTGCACACAGGCTTATTGCCTCGAATACTGGAGATCGCACACAACCATCAGGGCTAGTAGCCATTGATAGCCTTTGCCTCCAAGAATTTATCCAACCCGCTTTTAAAGCCATCCAGATTGGTGGCCATCACTACATCTTGTGGTAGTGAGTTCCATAATTTAACTATGGGCTGTGTGAAGAAGTCCTTCCTCTTATTTGTCCTGGATTTCCCACCAATCAGCTTCAGCCTGTGAAGGGAGTGACAAGACTTTCAAGGGCTTGGCTTACCAAGGGCAGGAAGCAGGGATGTCACAAGTGTCCAGGAGTCCAGCGGACACACACACACACACACACACACGTCCACACCACCGGATCCTACCAGGCACACTTGGTGTGAGCGCAGACTCCACTCGAGCACTCGCGAGGCCCTTACAAGCACCCGGCAGCCGGCCACCCTCGCTGGCGAAATGCCGCACTTCTGCCCCTGTGTCAACGGCGGCCACCATTGATGCTGGGGCGGATGTGCACAATTTCGCCAGCAAGGGTGGGTGGCTGCCGAGATTTCACCGGGCCAAACCAAGCCTCAGAAGAGGATTGCGTGGCCTGACAAGTGGTGAGTGTCCAATGAGGCTGGCGCGGCAGGGCGAGCGTCCAATGAGGCGGGTGCGGGTGATTTCATCCATGCCTAGCAGGAAATGGGTTTAATCCCCAACACACTGGGATCCCAGAGCAGAGTCATCAAAGCAAATGATTCAGTGGAGGCTGGCGACTCTGATGTCAGTGGGGCGGTGAATCCACTCCAGGTTTCAGCCAGAACTCTAAAGGACCTATCCAATCTTCACACCTTGGAGCACGCCTTAGAATCATAGAATCATAGAATAGCAGAGTTGGAAGGGGCCTACAAGGCCATCGAGTCCAATCCCCTGCTCAATGCAGGAATCCACCCTAAAGCATCCCTGACAGATGCTTGTCCAGCTGCCTCTTGAAGGCCTCTAACGTGGAAGAGCCCACAACCTCCCTAGGTATCTGGTTCCATTGTCGTACTGCTCTAACAGTCAGGAAGTTTTTCCTGATGTCCAGCTGGAATCTGGCTTCCTTTAACTTGAGCCCGTTATTCCGTGTCCTGCACTCTGGGAGGATCGAGAAGAGATCCTGGCCCTCCTCTGTGTGACAACCTTTGAAGTATTTGAAGAGTGCTATCCTGTCTCTCCTCAATCTTCTCTTTTCCAGGCTAAACATGCCCAGTTCTTTCAGTCTCTCTTCATAGGGCTTTGTTTCCAGACTCCTGATCATCCTGGTTGCCCTCCTCTGAACACGCTCCAGCTTGTCTGCGTCCTTCTTGAATTGTGGAGCCCAGAACTGGACGCAATACTCTAGATGAGGCCTAACCAGGTACTGGTTCCTCTCTATTCGGACCTGGTTAGGCCTCATCTAGAGGCTTAACCTTCAGAGTTCTGACCGAAACCTGGAGCAGATTCACCGCCCCGCCGGCATTGAAGGCACTAGCCTCCACTGCAACAGGCTTCATCTATGCCACATTTTCCCCTTTGTTCCCCTAGACCTCACTGCACAACATTTTAGGCGCTGAACCCAACCAGCGTCGAAACGATACACAAAAGTTGTTTAGAAGATTTTGCATGACTCCAGAAGAAAAAGGACTAAAAACATATACATCTTTTTAAATGCTAGGAATTCATCTCTGCCAAGACGCAGCGGGAGCATATGGCTGCTTTGCGTCTTGAATGTCACTGTAATCTGAACATATCGCAAATGCCACGAATGTTTACGCCAGTCGCTTTTACCCATTCCTTCCACGCTGCCTTTTACCCTTAAGCATTCCAAGAAAATTAACACTGATGAAAAGAAGTTCACTTTTCGACAGGAGTCTCGAACATTGCTGTGCCTAGAAGAAGGGTTGGTCAATTAACACAAAAACTGTAGGCTACAGGCTAGCCGCGTTAAAGCCAGCTGTAAATGTATTTTTATTTTTCCAAATGCTCATTTACGTGCTGAAAGTTCAGGACAGGAATCATCCAGGTTGTGTCTAGCATGGCACCCAGTGGCTTCACGTAACCCAAGCCATGAGTAAACTTGCAACATCAACTTGGGACTCGTTGAACTGCTAATTTAGCCATCCCATCTGGTTTTCCTCTCAAACACTGTTGTGTGCCAGCGTTAGAAGAAGAACTAGGATAGAGATCTTTCGGTGAAATCGTAGCACTGGACTCGTACTTTTAAAAAGGTCAGGCTAAGACACGGTTCCGTTCAATGCAAAGAGTGGTCTTTCGCCACCTCGGTGCCCTCAGGTTTGTATGCGTTGGACTGGAACACCTATCATCCCCAGCCAGCTTAGCCCAACACATCTGGAGGACACTCAGAGAGCGCCTTCTCCCCTACCAATCTGCCCGGTCACTGAGGTCATCCGAGGGCCTGCTCCTGGTGGTTCCACATAGGTCCATCCTCCGATTGGAATCCACCAGGGGAAGAGCCTTCAGCGTGGTGGCCCCCCTCCTGCGGAATTCCCTGCCTCTGGAGGTCAGGCAGGCGCCAACCTTGTACTCCTTTCAGCGCCTCCTGAAAACATCTTTATTCCAAGAAGCCTTTCTTTAACATGCAGCCTTGGATTTCTGTTTTTGCTTCTTTTAAATTTTGTTTTAACTGTTTTATTCTGTTTTTATTTTCATTTTACCTTGTACACCGCTCCAAAATTTTTCAATGGGGAGAGGTATATAAATATTATAAATAAATAAATAAATAAATAAATGGGGTCCCGCCACTAGCAATATCTCTGATACAAACTCCACCGAAGAACATCATTCATTTCACCTAACTTCACTTTAGGTCTGTTATCTGGAGGTCTTCTTCATGCACCAGATTATGTGTGAGCAAGCATACGCACATGATCATTTGGATCAGTGCTTCCTGAGCAGTTGGCAAGCCAATGCAAAGTAGAATCGTAGAATCATAGAATAGCAGAGTTGGAAGGGGCCTACAAGGCCATCGAGTCCAACCCCCTGCTCAATGCAGGAATCCACCCTAAAGCATCCCTGACAGATGGTTGTCCGGCTGCCTCTTGAAGGCCTCTAGTGTGGGAGAGCCCACCACCTTCCCAGGTAACTGATTCCATTGTCGCACTGCTCTAACAGTCAGGAAGTTTTTCCTGATGTCCTGCCGGAATCTGGCTTCCTGTAACTTGAGCCCGTTATTCCGTATCCGGCACTCTGGACACGGAATGACTGTCACACTGCTGGAAACTAGACCAGTGCAAACATTAAGAACTAGGGAGCGTGAGTTCATGGCTGCGCCCAAAGGCATTTGGTGAGTAAATAGAGCTTTGGCTATTGGGCGGTATAAAAATGTATTAAATAAATAAATAAATAAATAGCAACATGAAGGCAAGGCAACTCAAGGCCACACTCCCATACACACACTTATTTGGAAGTAAATCCTACTGGACTCAATGGGGCTTACTTTTGAGTAAACACACAGGATTGCACCATAAATCCATTTGACAAAACCAAGACAAAGAAAAGCTCTTCTGTCCCACAGTGGTTATCTCAGCTACAGGTAAACTAGCATCGTGGGCAGGTTAAAACTCACAGAGGGGTTTTGCTTAGTGATGTAGAGAATTTCCTTTTATGCTCTCCAAAGGTGCAAACCCGCCCTGTTCAAAGCGCTGAACGTGAACGCAGGCACCCATCCGGGTTAAAAAACTATTCAAATTGTCAGACACACCCTTGCGTTTGTCTCATTCCCAATTCTGAGTTTGATTTGCGCAAGTTTCCTCGGTACAGATAATCGGGAGATTTGCACAAATTCGGGAAGGTCTCCACAAATTTCCCATTCGACTGCGGCTCAGTTTCTGCAGTGCGTGCAGCAACGGCCAGTGTGAACAGGCATCAGGGACAAGACGACATTCGGACAATCCTAGTGCCCCAAACATTGCTCATTCACCCAGCCCCAGTTTTGCTTAAATAAACGAGTTGGATAAATGAGATGGATAATGCTATAAGAATATAAGAAGTACCCTACTGGATGAGACCAAGGGTCCATCTAGTCCCGCACTCTGTTCACCAGCCATCAGCCAGGGATGAACAAGCAGGACATGGTGCAACTAGAGATGTAAAATTTCCAGAAACACTACGTTCAACATCTAAGGTCCTCCTCCGGGTGCCTACTCCGAGAGAGGCTCGGAGTGTGGCAACGAGGGACAGGGCCTTTTCGGTGGTGGCCCCCAGACTATGGAATGATCTCCCTGACGAGGCTCGCCTGGCGCCAACGCTGCTACCTTTCCGGCGCCAGGTTAAGACTTGCCTCTTTGCCCAGGCATATGGCAACACATCTTAATCACCCACATGTTTAGTTTTTTAACAGTTTTTAATGCTTTATGTGTGTATGTTCTGTGTTTTAGAATTTTAAATTTTGTATACTCGTTTTAATCTTAATTTTAGAATTTCTGTAAACCGCCCAGAGAGCCCTGGCTATGGGAGTGGTATATAGGTGCAATAAATAAATAAATAAGCCATGGGAAAAAACTGGTTTTTTTCAGGGGGAAATGGAAATTTTTGGAAAAATTGAAATAATGCAATATTAGCACTTTTTACAGGTTGAAAGTCACTTTGTTACTTCAGGAAAATAAGATGTAATTATGTCCAAGTTGCTTTGGCATAAAATTATTACATTTGGTACTGTTAGGAACACCTGAACTATAGGGAACCTCTTTGGTTCTGCCAGTTTATGAGGAGCAGGCAAAAAACAATTTTAAAACACAACAACTGAAGAAACCACCAACATTAGTAACAAAGAAAATTATTTATGTCTCCGCTAGTCCTCCAGTGTCAAGACATAAATCCCCCATTCCCATAAAAAGAACTGAGAAAAATGGGGGGGGGGGGGAGAGAGAGACACACACCAAGATTCAATGAATATGTGAAATTTAATCAGACTCATTTTCTGACCTATAGTTATTAGTTTCAGTCTCTGCTTCAATGGCAGTGCTGCCCCCTAGAGGCAGAAATGCATCTTTCTCTTGCATTTGAGAGTTGTAGTCTCCATTTGCAACCTAGGACTTGCTTGTCCTTGGTGCACAGAAATTGTAATAATCTGATGCTGTATAGTTTTTAGAAATTATTTGGAGAAGTAAAAATCTGAACACCTTGTCTTAGACATTTTATTCATCATGCTAAAATAAAACATCCCGTAATCCGTTTTTTCTTCATTTTTTTCCAATTTTTCGGGAAAAAACCTGGATTTTTCCCGATTTTTTCTGGGCGTTTTCCGGGCCTTCACATCTCTAGGTGCAACATCCCCCTCCCACCCATGTTCCCCAGCAACTGGTGCACATATGTTGGGCTCTATATGTTGGGCTATAGCACAACATATAGAGGGTCTCAATTATGACCTGCAAGGAAGACTGAGACTATGGTATGTTTATACTGGCGGTGAAGGGGGGGGGGTTAGAATCAAGGAATGTTGATCCTGGGAATAACTCTTGCCAATTCCGTCTGATTTGTATTTAAAACATCCCCCCGCCCCCAGTGAACTGACAAGTTTAGACAAGGCAGAGAGAGAGAGCACCGGGGAGCCGGGGGGAGGGTGGAAGAGATACACACTGGAACGGGCAAAAGAGAACGCCGTCTGATATAACAGGCTGGCATGCAATTCATTCTCCATATGAAAACAAGATTATAGATTCATACAATACCCTACCATCAGTAAAATAATAATAATACTGCAGAGTAGAAGCTCTGAGACAATCACTAATGGCCCAGGCAATTGAAGTTTGCATGCTTCTTCAAAATACCTGGCACAGCAGCAGTTATTTTTGAGATTAAAAAAATGAAGTGTTGCAGGGATTTTAAACTAGTTTATGCCCAGCAGCAGCAGCAGGATTTGATGGTGCAGGTTCTGCTCAGGGCTCTACATTGAAGATCTGCAGTCTTATGGGAGGAAGTTGCTTGACTCCATCCAGGCAAGGTGGAACTAAGACCCAGGGTTTAATACTCAAAAAAATAACAATCCTAGAACAAAACTTGCAATGGGAGCCACTGAATCTATCCCTCGGTTGTTTAGGGTGTGTTTAAACCACGCCTTATACTGGGGATCATCCTTGTGCATCTGTATGACGCACAGAGGATCCCGGGGGCAGGGAGAAATAATCCCTCGGTCTTGGGATCGTCCCAAGACCATGGGAGGTGTGGGCGGCCATCCCATTTTTGTCCTGGCTCCTCGCAAGTAAACGCGAAGAGGCGGGATCCAGGCACAGGGCAAGGAGCTCTTCAGGTGCCTTACATTTGTGCTAGAGCGCACGTGCACTCATCGTCTGTTAAAAAAATGGCAGGTGCGACATCCCTCGTTCCTCCAAAGATGTCGCGCGTGCATCTGTCCAAAGGGGAGGATCTCGTGAGCAGAATATCACAAGTTCCTCCCCCCTCCCTCCGGGAATGCCAGGAGATGTAGAGTTGCATTTCAAGTCAGACCTCTGGCTTGTCTCTTCGCCAACAAGCCAGAGAAAGAATGTCTGGTTTGTTCTAGGATTGTTTCTCTGGCTTGTCGGGGGAGATGCAAGCCAGAGGTCCGGGTTTGGATACGATACTAAACAATCGAGGGACAGAACACCTGGGCTGTTTAGCCACTCCTGCTTCCAGTGGGAATAACCATGTAGCATCACGGTTGCGCAAGAATGTCGTTCCTGTTCGCAAACATGTCCTGCCTGCAACCCCAAACGCACCTGCAAGGCAATCCTTGGGAAATTTCCACAATTTCCTGAACTTGCATTTACATTCAAAAGTGTGCACTTCTGAAAATACGCATTCACCTGTCCTGACAGCTATGTGCTACCTCCAATAGTTGCTGGGGAACATGGGTGGGAGGGTGCTGTTGCACTATGTCCTGCTTTGTTGGTCCCTCGATGACAGCTGGTTGGCCACTGTGGGAACAGAGTGCTGGACTAGATGGACCTTGGGTCTGATCCATCAGGGCTCTTTGTATGTTCTTAAGTTCCTCATCATTCTCTCCATTTTATTTTCACAACAACCCTGTGAGGTAGGCTAGGCTGAGAGTCAGTGATGGGCCCTTGGTCTGATCCGGCATCGCTGTTCTGTGTTCTTATGTTCTTAAGTGTGTATTCTCTTCCCCCAAATTTGCATTTTCAAGCTTCAGCCTATAGCGGTGGATGCACGTTTTCAATCAGTGGAAATATGCCCCTTTTTAAAATGGATTTGATTTCCTATTAGGAAAGGGAGAAAGGTGCTGGGCTGGAGCATCTCTCCTATGTGGGAAGGTTACATCAGCTGGGATTGTGTAGCTTGGAAAAAAGAGGCTGAGGGGAGACCGGATAGAGGTGTACAAAATTATGCATGGTGTGGAGAACGTGAATAGGGAGACATTTTTCTCCCTCTCCCATAATACTAGAACCCGGGGTCATCCCATGAAGCTGACTGGTGGGAGATTCAGGACAAATAAAAGGAAGTATGTCTTCCCACAGCGCATAGTTAAATTATGGAATTCACTACCACAAGATGTAGTGATGGCCACCAATCTGGATGGCTTTAAAAAGGGGTTGGATAAATTCCGGCAGGAGAAGGCTATCAGTGGCTACTAGCCCTGAGGGTTGTGTGCTATCTCCAGTATTTGAGGCAGTAAGCCTGTGTGCACCAGTTTCTGGGGAACATGGGCGGGAGGGTGTTGTTAAACCACGTCCTGCTTGTTGGTCCCTGGCCGATGTCTGCTTGGCCACTGTGCGAACAGAGTGCTGGACTAGACAGCATGGCACTTCTCATGTTCTCATGTTCTTATTCAGGAATGGAAATGAGGCAAGCTTTGAAGAAGAATTCAGAGAACTTCAATGAGCAAGTACACTGCCAATGCTAGAAAAATTGGGGGTGAGGTGCGAAACAGGCCATTCTTAAGGCATCCTCACAAAATCAATTACTCTACAAAAAGCCTCCTCAAAAAAACAAAAAAAGCCCCTGCATCCATTTCAGGGTCCCTCCCTGACAAACTGCACCCACCCTGAGTAAATTCCAGGTGCCTGTTGCTTGCTGTAGGAGCCACACCAAGCAGGATATAGCGGTATATGGCAGGTGTCAATGGGCCCCAACAGTTGTCAGGGCACTTCAATACCACTATAAAGCAGTAGTGTGGTTCCTGCCTCTTACACCGCTTTCATACCACTTTCATAGTGGAATATCCTGCTTGGTGTAGATGAGGCCCAACAGTGCAATTTGCAGGAACCCCGGATCAATATGCGGATGATACCCAGCTCTACCTTTCCTTTTCATCAAACCCAGGTGAGGCAGTGACTGTTCTGAACCAGTGCCTGGGCACGGTAATGGACTGGATGAGGGCTAACAAACTGAGACTCAATCCAGACAAGACGGAGGTACTGTTAGCGGGTGGTTCATTTGTCCGGCAAGGTGATGTTTGCCCTGTCCTGGATGGGGTTGCACTCTCCCTAAAGGATCGGGTCCGTAATTTGGGGGTGCTCTTGGATCCAGAACTGTCACTTGAGGCACAGGTGAACTCAGTGGCAAAGAGCACCTTTTATCAGTTTAGGTTGATATACCAACTACACCCTTATCTGGACAGAGATAGCCTAGCTACAGTGATCCATGCTCTGATAACCTCTCGTTTGGATTACTGCAATGCGTTATACGTGGGGCTGCCTTTGAAAACGGTCCGGAAGCTTCAGCTGGTACAAAACAGAGCAGCCCGTTTACTAACTGGGACTGGCTGGCGAGATCACATTACGCCAGTCCTTCTACAACTTCATTGGCTGCTAGTGCAGGTCCGGGCCCGATTCAAAGTGCTGGTATTGACATTTAAAGCCCTAAATGGTTTGGGGCCAGGTTATTTGAAAGAACGCCTCCTCCCATATGTACCTACCGGACCTTAAGATCATCTACAGGGGCCTTTCTCCGTGAGCCCCTGCCAAAGGAAGTGAGGCAGGTGGCTACTAGGAGGAGGGCTTTCTCCGCTGTGGCACCCCGGTTGTGGAATGAGCTCCCCAGAGAGGTCCACCTGGCCCCTACACTGTACTCCTTTCATCGCCACCTGAAGACCGTTTTATTCTCTCAGTATTTTAACACTTAATTTTAACTTAAATTTAAATTTTACTGTTCTAACCCTGTATTTTAATCTTATATCAATTTTGCTGCGTGGTTTTATCCCAGTTGTGCTTGTTATACTGTATTTTGTAGTTGTGTTTTTAACCTGTTGGTTGTTTTATTATGGTTTTAATTTTTGTGAACCGCCCAGAGAGCTTCGGCTATTGGGCGGTATAAAAATGTAATAAATAAATCAAAACTGGAAGAAAAGATGCTTGCAGGAAGGGGGGGAAGAAAGCTATTGGTGTGGGAGGAAAGTGCAGAGGCCACATAAATTCCATCTTGTGGTTCTTGACCATATGGAGACTTTTGTCTGCATGTTCTTAGGCGTAGGAATTTTGGCCACTCCTGTCCTGTGCCATTATCCAACAACATTAGCGATGCAATATTTGTGTACAGCGTTGCCTCTGGTTAATTTTTAAAAAAAATAATTTATGGAGTGAACAAGTTGAATTCGCCCTAGAAGCAAAGAGCGTCCACTACGAGATGCTTCGACAATCCAGTTTGCCTATTCGTTCAATAAATGGCCAGACTAGCAATACAGCAGGGAAATATCCTAGCCCCCCCCCCCCCCCCAATCTTGAAAGGATTTGTTTCAGCAAAGCGTTTGGACTGATTTCACAGTCAGGCAAAGAATCTGGAAAGCTATAAACAAGACACAAATACCAAACTCAAATGACAAAACTGAAGAAAAACAACCACCAGGAAGCGAGGCGGGAGGAGACAAGAACTGGTAACCATCTGGGGACCTCTATGCCCTGGAGCAAGAGAGCAGATTACTCTTGCCAGCAAAACCAATTAACGGGTCCCCCGGAGTGTACACAAGCTAGAGAGACACAGCCCGTTCTGACTTATATGGCAGCACAAGGGACGTCTTTCAGAAACTGGATTGTTTATTGACCCAAAGCAACCACGATTCGGGGTCGCCCCGAGCAGAGCCTCCGTATCTGTAACCCGCTCCTCAGCATAGCTTGGCTTGGGCCACCCCCGTCCATCCTTTACAGGCGGTGACACACATGGATGCCGTGGGCAGGAAGCAGCAACTAAGGCGTGGAAGGGCGTTTCCCTGTAGGGAAGAATGTCTATCAACCCCACTCAGGTGAATCGAAGGAGCAGACTTATTCTGACTCAGCCCATTAGTTCGCCTGGCACACTCAGACACAAGACCTACCACCGCGTCCAAGCGCAATTTAACCGGAGAACGAAGCCAGGGCCGAATGCATATGCAGGGGTGGAGCAGAGCCAAGGATCACACAGATCCAACACCAGCATTTTCTATTAGCAGCGAGGCAGACGTCAGATGCCATCCCTAGGGATATCGAAGGAAACCATCTGGGAGATGGAGTCCACTGAGCTTTCATTAACTCAGCCCGACGGATTCCCGCAAGCTGGCTTGACCCAATCTGCATTGAATCAGGCCAATTCGCAGATTTTTCCAGGTTTTTTTTTAATTGGCGGAGATAGAAATTTGTGCAAACTGCAGCCATAATTTGCGTCAATCGGGGCTGAAATCTGAGCAAATTTCAGACACCAATTGTGTAATTTGCGTAAATTATCCACCTATGACACAAATACCGGCCATCATTTGTGCAAATTACAGAAAGTACCAATGCAATTGAAAATTTCTATTTAGACAATGTTTTTTTAAAAAAAATACAAACAGAAAAGGTTCTCAGATTTCAGGAAAAGCCCGTGACTCGCCTTGCAAATGTAAGATGAGTCAGGGGCGCCGTGCAAATCCAGCAAGCCCCAAAGGCACCGGATTTCCTGTTCTAATGCAAAGTATTTTGGGGCGACCTGGTCTTGAGTAGGCAATTAAGACTCAGCAGCTTTACAAAGAACCTGCTTCGGGTGGAAGCGAAAAATGCCAGAAGTGGTTTGTTGACACTGATTAACACAAATGACTGAATGTTTGGACTGTCTTTGAGGGCGCGGCTGTGGGGACCATCATAATGAGAGCCTGCACTCCAAAATTCGCCACTACACCGCTGTGCATTTGTGCTCTACACCGAGCTCTCCTTCATTATCTATTTCTGTAAATCTACAAGCATCTTTGCCCAGGATGCTGGCAGCCACAGAACACACTGAATATCACGTATATTTCCAGGGCTTCCAGAGACACAAAAATCAGGATGCTCTTTGATGTATCCAGTCTGCCAGAGACAGCTAGAGCCACCGCCTTTTAATTAACACATTGATCCTCCATCTTCTAGGCTTAGGCAATTGTGGGCCACAGACCACACGCATCCTCCTGGCCTCTAGTCCAGACCTCACCAAAATTTGGCAACATGGCAGCAGGAATGGAAAGTGGCCCCCAGATCTCCCAAAACTGCCCACCCGTCCTATCCCAAAAGATGAGAAGAGGTACCATTCCTCTGATAGGTGAAAATATTAATTCATGAAATCTATAACCTGCCTTCCCGCCAAAAAAAATGCACTGAAAATCACCCCTGTGAAAAGCTTGTAATTGTTATCATGATTCTGCGTTGCTTGTTTTCAATTGATGTTTTTTAATCTTTTTTATTATTTCTGTAACTGATATATCTTTGATGTAGATGTAATTGTTTATTAATTGAGTAATTTAACAGGGATGTCAATATTTTTGCATGTAAAGTGCTTAGAGTTTTTGTTATATCAAGCATTAGGGTGCAATCCTATGCATGTTTAGAAAGAAAAAAGTTTTACATGGCTGAGGCATGCTGGGACTGTGGGACTTTTTTCTGTCTAAACATGCATAGGATTGCACCCTCAATCAATCAATAATCAATCAATAAAATAAGTTCTGAATGAAGGAATATTCAAGACCTCCCCCATGAGGTTCTTCCTTCCAGCAGGCTGGACAGATGGAGAGGAAAGGAGAGGCAGGACCATTCCACCAGCTGTGCTGAAAGACTACTTCTTTTTTCCTCTTCCCTCCCCATCCCTTTTTCCTTGTGTGTGGTTTCGGGTTATACTGACTACATGTCAGCCACCTCGGAAGCCTTGTTGGCTGAGGAGTGGGATAAAAATACTTTAAACTTAATAAATAAAATTTGCCTCCAGCAAAGAAGCACTTGGGAACTGTCCCTTAACAGGGAGATGGTTGGAATTATTCAGTACACACAATGCAGCAGCCACTGGGAGATAAAATCGGACAAGTGGGATCAGCCAGCCATACCATCTTCCAGGAACTCTATTCCATTCTCCCTCCTCCATGGCCGGGTTTTCCATTCCCCCCTCATGAACAGTCAATCAGCATGCTTAGTCCTTTTTGCACTGTTTTTGGAGGTTTTTGGAGGTTTCCCTCTCTAAGTGCTTTTTTGAACTTCTGCAAAACATGGGCTTTTCCTACAGCCTGCTGAAACCACCCTCTTGCGGGTACATGGCTGCCATTTTGCTTCTGTAATGGTACACACACAGAGAACAAATGTATTAGTACACAGAATGCTACTTGCCTGTTTCTTCAAAGAAGTACCCATTTCTGGACATCGCTGCCGGTGGGCTTTCTAAGGGGGAAAGAAAACAGAGGAACGTAAGTAAGATCATCTTTTGTGGTTTTTATTATCTTGTTCTTTTAAAGGAGCAAAACATTTATTCTTCAACACACTTAAATTTCTTTCCAAAAGATCACAATGTGTTCTATGCACAGGCTATATATTTAAGCGTGTTTGCAACTGCTGCTTTCTCCTGGTCTATGGGCTGTTCAATTTCAAGTCCACTGAAATTCTTTACAAGCGGGAGAGCTTCTGAACGCACCTGCCCACCGCTGTATGTGCCAGTCCCCCTATCCCCCAAATTCTTCCACTCTTTGAGGGGTGCAAGGATGGCAGGACTGAGGTCAATCTAACCTGCAGTTGCACATCTTCAGCTTCAGAGGCGCCACAAGGGTCGGATCACAGGGCACAGGGCTAGGGTGACCATATGGAAAGGAGGACAGGGCTATTGCATAGAAAAGGGAAGATCAGCAGGTGTCATTTCACTTGGTGAAATGCCCTCTTCATCACAGCCCTGTTCTCTTCTGTATCTGGTCAAGAGGGCAGGGCTCCTGCAGCTTTAACTGTTGTGATGAAGAGGGCATTTCACCAGGTGCTGCATGCATACCAAGGACACCTGCTGAAATTCCCCTTTCAATACAACTATTAAAGATACAGAAGACCTGTCCTGCTTTTCATAGGGTCACCCTACACAGGGCTACATTCCACCACCACATGAAGGCAGCCATGTTCCCTCCTCTTCCTGCTGGGCTGCTAAAGTAATGTGCCGCAGCAGCAGCTGATCAAGGCTGCAGCCCTGCGCTGTGCTTTTTAAAAATTCTAGCGTTTTTCTTTACAAACTTTCATTAGCAGCGTGTTGAACCAATCTGACGTTGCTTTTGTAGGTCTGCAGCCAATGAGGGAACAGGAGCAGTGAGGGGGCGGTCCTCTTGGTGCTCCAGTACCCTCATTGGCTGTGCCTCCTCCCCCAGCAGACAGGTTCTGCAAGAGCTCACATGAAATAGCATCCATGCAACAGCAGGCAGGTTCATTGCCATCTGCATTTTCAAATGCCCAAGTCCTCAATGATTTCTGCCACATGGGCCTTCAAGCGGTGCAATGCTGCCTCAGTCAAAAATAATTTGTCGGAACATGTGCGCGATACAATGCCGCCTTAGCAGTTTTAGAATCCGCCGATCGATTAGCAACGCTGGTGGAGAAATACATCCATTTTTGAGTCGAGACAGCCAGTTTTGTGTCAGTATGCACACACCACACAATATATCCCTAGGCTTGCAGAATTTATTTTGGATGCCTTCTGATTTGGATGCCTTCTGATTCTAGAGTACTGCGTCCAGTTCTGGGCTGCAGATCATGAGATCTTTACCCCTCCGTCCCACTAGACCGTTAGGTCTAGGTAAGGCAGTTGTGTTGGTTTATGCTAATGCAACTACATTAGTACTAGGTTTGGGAGAACCAAAGATGCTTGAACTCGTGAGATCTTCCGATCTCCCCTTCGAAGCTTGGTTTGCCTTGGTCCGAGTTTTGTTTGTGACTTTATTTTTCTTTTCATTTCGAACGGGGAACGTGCCCATTTCTTTGCGCTTTCAAAACCATACAATTTCCCCCACACTGACTAGAATGAAAATGTAGTTTTCAAAGAGCAAAACAAACTATTCAAACGTGACGGCAAGTTCCAGAAAATACTAGCTTTCCCCCTCAAAAAAAACACAACCTGTGCTCCTGTTCGCATTCACTTTCTCGAATGGGACAAGGTCTGATGATTTGTGAACTGAAACAAAGTTTTCATACATCCCTAATTAGCTGGGATGTCATGGGTGCCTGGCAGGGTCTGGGAGTCCAAGGGACTCTGTCCACTCCCGCCCCCTCTCAAACCACACTCATTTGGCCATGGCACATTTGCGGGCCCACTCTTTGAACTCCCCACGGATCGGTGACCACCCAACAACCATCTACCCCCATCTGGAGTCCCCACCAAGCACAAAAATGGCAGCTCCAGAAATTGCCTATTTCCAAAGCCATTTACACAACTTGTGAAATACTCAAATTCCAGAGTGGCCACAATTGCGCACAATGTAGGATCCAGATGAGGGAAGGCTGCCTCATGGCTTCATTGGGCACTCACTGGGCCCCAAATTAGCTTACGTGGTGGGTGAGTCCATCCATCCCTACTATTTACTCTCGGCGCTGAGATGCCGTTGGGACACTCCCCAGAACCAACACCGGAAATCCAACCAAAACCAGTAAGTCACATGTTCAGGAGATGACACATGCATCACACCAAACTTGCGGAACTGAGCATCCATTGGCCGGGAAATCCCTCCCAGTTGAATCATAGAATCATAGAGTAGCAGAGTTGGAAGGGGCCTATAAGGCCATCGAGTCCAACCCCCTGCTCAATGCAGGAATCCACCCTAAAGCATCCCTGACAGAGGGTTGTCCAGCTGCCTTGAAGGCCTCCAGTGTGGGAGAGCCCACCACCTCCCTAGGTAAATGATTCCATTGTTGTACTGCTCTAACAGTTTTTCCTGATGTCCAGCTGGAATCATGGCTTCCTTTAACTGGAGCCCGTTATTCCGTGTCCTGCACTCTGGGAGGATCGAGAAGAGATGTTGTTTAACATGCCCCTGTGTCTACACACAGACCTCCTTTCTAGTTGTAACTGTTCCCAGAATGGGAGCGCAAAGGATTCCACATATGAAGCATTCCAAAGATGGTTACAAGAACAGAGCCTTTTGCAAGTGTTTAGTGGCATCATGCACGCTGAGAGTTCAACATGCTGAGATCATGCATGTTGCAGTTCAGGAGTCATAAGCTCAGGAAGAAAACAGAACACGGTAGGCTTGTTGGACCAAACCCGTGAAGGATGCTTCACAGGAACATCTTTAAACCCTGACCCCATCCAGGTAAAGAGGTCAAGTGCAGCTGAGTGAAACTAGAAGGATGCTACATCTCTCTCTCTCTTCATTTCTGAGATTCTTAACATGTTCACATTTGCATGAAACAACATTCTGTTATTAAATTCCTCAGAACATGCAGCCCGATCACTCTGCCAGCCAATTTCAACTTGATATTAAAAAGAAAAGGTAATGAACTCCCTTGAGCTTTGCAATAACTCTGACTTTAAAAGACAACCTGGCTTTCCCTGAATACTTGATCAAAAGCATTCCATTTCAGGGGCACCCTTTAGGCGATGCCCCCCTTTCCCCCCACCCCCCGTGTTATTATTTGTACACCACACACCTTTTCATTCTGATAACCAGAATGTTTTACAGCCATCAAATTCCTCCAAAATTGGTCACGGTTAACCCCTTCAGTTCCCCCCAAACACTGACCACTTCTTAGCATAATGAGGGGGAAATAACCATGAACTACTCAGGAACCCGGTAATTGCTGTGAAGAACAGAAAAATGGCATTGGCTTTTCCAGGAGTCAGGATATCACTGTATATTTGCCTGTAGCTAAGAAGTGCCCTGATGCTGGATGAGACCAAGGGTCTATCTAGTCCAGCACTCTGTCCACACAGTGGCCAAACAGCCATCTGCCAGGGATCAACAAAGCAGGACATGGGGCAACAGCACCCTCCCACCCATGTTCCCCAGCAAGTGGCAGGCAAGGTTTAAAATCAGCAAGAGGATAAGAGCATAGAATAATAACGTAGGGTGCAGAAAAAGGCAAAGGGAAAATGATGAAGGGGCTGGAGCATCTCCCTTATGAGGGCAGGTTACAACAGCTGGGATCGTTTAGCTTGGAAAAAAGGAGGCTGAGGGGAGACAGGATAGAGAACATAAGAAGGCCTTCAAGAGGCAGCTGGACAACCCTCTGTCAGGGATGCTTTAGGGTGGATTCCTGCATTGAGCAGGGGGTTGGACTCGATGGCCTTGTGGGCCCCTTCCAACTCTGCTATTCTATGATTCTAAGAGCCCTGATGCTGGATCAGACCAATTTAAAGAACAAGTAATACGAACGCATAGCAAAAGGAAGTAAATCCAGACTCCTACAAAGATGATTTTGCCACAGTTCATTGGAGAGAGCGGAACAGTCTGTACATACTGGAGAGAGGTTGATCCTTGAGCACATGAAAAGAGACCCACTCCACCACCTCTGCTAGGAATACCATAGGCCTAACCTAAGAACGTAAGAAGTGTCATGCTGGATCAGACCAAGGGTCCATCTACTCTAGCACTCTGTTCACACAGTGGCCAACCAGCTGTCAACCAGGGACCAACAAAGCAGGACATGGTGCAACAGCACCCTCCCACCCATGTTCCCCAGCAACTGGTGCACACAGGCTCACTGCCTCGAATACTGGAGATAGCACACAACCATCAGGGCTAGTAGCCATTGATAGCCTCTTCCTCCAGGAATTTATCCAACCTCCTTTTAAAGCCATCCAAATTGGTGGCCATCACTACATCTTGTGGTAGTGAGTTCCATAATTTAACTATGCGCTGTGTGAAGAAGTCCTTCCTTTTATTTGTCTTGGATCTCACACCAATCAGCTTCATGGGATGTCCCCACTGGGTTCTAGTATTTTGAGAGAGGGAGAAAAATGTCCCCGTATCCACATTCTCCATACCATGCATAATTTTGTACACTTCTATCATGTCCCCCACAGCCTCCACTTCTACAAGCGAAACCATCCCAGCTGTTGTCACCTTCCCTCATAGGGGAGATGTTCCAGCACCTTGATCATTTCAGTTGCCCTTTCCTGCCCTTTTTCCAGCTCTATAATATCTTTTTCCAGGTGTGGTGACCAGAACTGCACACAGTATTCTAAGTGTGGTCGCACCATAGATTTGTATAAGGGCAGTACGATACTGGCCGTTTTATTCTCAATTCCTTTTCTTATAATGCCTAACATGGAGTTTGCCTTCTTTACAGCGGCCGCACACTGGGCGGACATATTTCCATCGAGCTGTCCATCACAATCCCACTCACTACACTCATGTGAATGATCATAGTTTTATTCTATTCTGGATTCTCTTGAAAGGTTCAATGAGAATATTCTCCCCGGTGCCAAACATCAATGTCACTACACCTTTATCACAAAACTTCAAGCCATAACCCACTTTTGCTCCTTTGGCCATTGGAAGAATGGACAGAAACAAGGGGACGGGGGGGGGGGGAGAGAGAGAGAGAGAGAGAGAGAGAGAAGACACCCTTAATGAGAAATGAGCAGTGCTATATAAACTCACAAAGTAGGTCAGAGCTCCTTATATTATGCAGCATCACTCCGCGCAAGAGCAAGCAGAAAAACCCAACAAAAACGGATAGGAAGCCGTTTTTCCCAGCCAGGGGAGCCTGATCCTTGCAAGACAAGGAAGAATGCCTGAAGAATCTGATCAGGGAATAGGGATTCAGCTTGTGTTGGAACCTTGGATAACTCCTTTGGGGTTCTGACTGAAGCCCGGAAGAGATTCACCACCCCGCCGATCTCGGGGCCACCAGCCTCTACTGCCCTCATATTTCTCAACACGTCGCTTGTTCTGTTCCTCCTACGTTTGCAATGCGATTATCTTTCTAGCCACCCATTTTTGCTGCAAAATTCTTCTCCCCAGAGAGACTGCCTTCAAGCAAAGACCTAGACCATGTGCCATCTCTTTGAGTTTGTAGCTTTAATTGCATTTCTGGATATTTTATGAATTGTTTGATTGCTTACCTAAAGCATTTACGTACTGCCCTTCAAAAACATCCCTTCCCAGGCAGTTTGCAATGCAATTTAAATTCCCAAACACTAAAACAACAACACTAAAATATACAACAGAGCGTATAAAAAAATAAATTAAGATGCTAAAACAATGCCTGCATTTGGATGTAACACTAAACTATGGCTTAGTGTTATGTGAACAAGCCTCAGGTCCATGTGTTCCTTCTCTTTCTCTGGTACAGTCGTGAGAACGAAATTGGAAACTTTGGCTTCAATGAACCATACTTTAATGTCACATCTGAAACATAAACTGTACATTGATGGTGCTATATAAATAAATAAATAATAATAATAATAATAATAATAATAATAATAATAATAATAATAACAATAATAAACTGTGGCTAGTCTTAACTATGGTTTATTGAAACAACAGCTATAGTTTGGAGTTGGCATTTTCCAGCAAACCACAGTTAAGACTAACCATGGTTTGTCTGGTTTTGGATAGAATGCGGCAGTAAACTTAATTAAAAATTAAAGCTTCCAATCTCCTCCTCACTTTGTTAGCTACTTGAACTTTATTTGGGGGGGAGACTAGATATAAATTACTTTAAATAAACCAAAAAAATAGTCTAGACTTCTCAAGGTTGCTTCAGCACTGATACTTGCCCAGGGAAGGCTGGTGGCATATCTCTCTCCAAAATACCGCTGCCCCCTCAGGGACCCTCACAGCATCTGAGCTGGGGACCCAGAAGGCAATCTTGACAGCATCCCAGAAAATTGGGGATCAGGCTTCCTCTGTTTTCATGCTCCTTCTCTGTGGAACTCTCTCCCAAGGAGAGAGTTAAAATCATTTGATTTTCCCAGGGTTTTACCATCCAAATACATTTCCCCCCTCTTTTTATTGTTTCATAGTTCCTGTTACAAGGGTCAAATAATACATCCCCAACGTACATTCAGAGTTCATACAAATATATCTACTTATTTATTCATTTATTCAAGCTTGGATATAAGGTGTTTAACATTGATTGATTTAATTTAATTCCATTTAAATTCAATTCAATTCAATTTAATTTAGGCCCCTCCGGAACTAAATCTCAGTACCCATCCACCTATGTTTTCAATATTTAGAATCATAGAATCATAGAATAGCAGAGTTGGAAGGGGCCTCCAAGGCCATCGAGTCCAACCCCCTGCTCGATGCAGGAATCCACCCTAAAGCATCCCTGACAGATGGTTGTCCAGCTGCCTCTTGAAGGCCTCTAGTGTGGGAGAGCCCACAACCTCCCTAGGGAACTGGTTCCTAAGTATGCCAGTGGGGGTGTTCTCCCACCTTCTTTATTCGCATAATTAATAAATTTCCACCATACCCCCTCAAATGTATCTTCATTTTGTTGTCCTCTTACTTTCCTCATTTTTTTGCGTCAGCTTTTCTAAGAGGGCAATCTGCCAAACGCTTTGAAACCAGTTTTCAATCGTAAGGCCTTTGCCATCCTTCCAATGTTTACCTATCAACCATGTAGCCACCAGTAATAGGTGGCTTATTAATTCCTTATTTAAGAGCTTGGCATCAAGTCCCCTATATAAATTGAACAGAGCTAAATGAGAAGATGGGTGGACCCATTGTCCAGTTATCAAACTGATCTCCTGGAACACTTCCCCCCCCCCCAAAAAAAAACCCACTCACCTTAGGTCAAGACCACCACATATGTATGTATGTCCTGACTCCAGAACATCCCCTCCCTGAATCCATTTTTATCTTGGGTCTGTACTGCTGTTGTTCCTCTGCTGTTTTTATGAGGTTGCTGATAGTGGTTCCCAATTAGCGAAGTACTGCGGACCCTTTGTTTTTCAAATGCCAAGCCAAGGACCCCCTACTTTTGAAAAAATTGTTATCTCCATGGCAGTTACCTGCGCGAAGCAATTTTAGGGAGAAAATAAGGGGTAGCCCCTAATAAGCAAAGGATTTTAGGTATACTAAAATAAAGACCATAAAATTTGTGATATTTGTGATATTACCACGCAAAAATGACAATGATTTAGTTAGGAATATAAAGACGAATTCAATTTTACTAATGTCTAGTTTGCAATTGAACAAATTATGACATGCCTAACAGCTATTAAACCTAAATGTGATGGGAGAAATCATGCCTCTTTTTGTCCCGAACAATCCCTTCCACATCCGGTTCAATATTTCCTACTTTTAATCTCAAATCTGGATCAACATCGAGCAGATTTCTATGCTTGTTCTTTATATAACAAAATGTCGAAAATGTTTGTTCACAAAGATAGGTGGAATAAAAGGGAATTAGATGTTTCAAAGCTTTTTCACCTAACTTCTTATAATCAGGAAAAACCTTCACCCAGAATTGGTCCGATCTATATTCTTTGAAAAATGATTTCAATGAACCACCACAAGTCACGTCAATAAGTGCATCTCGCTCTTCCGCACATAGAGTTGTTAGTTGTACATCACCACATTTAAAAGGATTCCTTCTCCATGAGTTTTCAGGATTAGGTGCAGGGAAGTAATCTCTGAAGCTAGTCGCAGGTGCTCAGTGATGTAATATTTTACTTCTGGTAGGAATTCGTTGTAAATGGACTCCAGAAATGAATGGTGAATATGTGAATGGTGCCACGGACCCCTGGGGTCCACGGACCCCCAATTGGAAACCACTCTTTTAGGGTATTTTTATATCCCATCGACTTTTGTAAACTGCCCTGGTAATTGCATGCTGAAAATCTGATCAATGCCTCTCCCATCTGCTGTCACTACTCCTGTTCAACCAAACAAGCTATCACAGCAGCAGTGGGCATAGAGGATTCCTTAGAAGCCAATCTCTGGTTAGCACCACTTTCAAGGATGACCCTAAAACTGAACCAAGAGAAGGCTGTAACCGAATTACTAAGAGTGAGACAGGAACCTGAAGCCCACTGCCACCATATCTGTGTTCTACATTCAGAAGATACCCCCCCCAAAAAAAAACCCAGACACATCTTATGACGAGAGAAAGCTGCAAGAGAAAAGAGAACACGCTATAAGGCAGGAGGGAACAGAGATTTGAAAACTACTACAAGCTAAACCCCTGCGGGCATGTCGGTCGTAGACATAAAAGGAAATGAAGAGGCTTTGGAAGAAATGCTTCAGAAATCCCACTCAATGAAGTACAGAATGGAGGGATCCTCGCCTGCCTAAATGCCAATGAAATGGGGGTAGGAAACACATTCTGAGCTGACTAGGACAACGGGGGACAGGGGAAGTAGGAGCAGAAGGAATCTCTAAAGAGAAGAGAACTTCTATCAGATGGCTGACGTGGTCAAGGCAGCTGACAACCAGGGGGGAGCACGGAATGAAGGGATGCTTGCAGTTGAAGATATTTGGTGAAATGACAAAGGGACCAGGTGCACCTTAAAAAAAATCTAACAAATATGTTGTGGAGCCCATTTATTCACATAACTTAAGCGTTGTAGAAAGTTGCTAGGTACATATTCACACATACACATGCACGTGTAGGTATCATTATACAGGAATCTACTGATCCTTGGAGGCTGTCCTCCAAGTTCATATTCAGCATGACATTACCCATGTGACATCATGAACGGCCCCAGAGCTGTGGGTTCTGCGGGATCGCCTTCTTCCGTACAATCCGCCCCGCACACTCAGGTCCTCTGGGAAGAATTTACTCCACTTAACAAAAACAAGGCTGACAACTAGTACTCAGAGGACTTTTTCCAATGCCGCTCCCAGATTATGGAATGACCTGCCAGGAGAGATTCGTCAACTTAACAGTCTTCCGGATTTTAAGAAAGCTATAAAGACTGATCTCTTCTGGCAGGCCTACCCAGTTGAATTTTAAGATGCCTTTTAATAATGTGCTGCTTTTAATAATGTATTAGTTTTAAATGTTTTAATTACATGTATTTTATGGCATTTGCATTTATGTTGTACCCTGCCTCGATCTGGAGGGAGAGACGGGTAACAAATAAATAAATAAATATATTATTATTATTATTATTATTATTATTATTATTATTAGAAATTTTTGTCCCAGTAATTACCAGATTAACACCACTGATGACTATACAAGTTGACCCTGTGAACGCCACTGACCATGAGTCAAAGGTCTCCATGGCTGGCGTACCCAACAACCATGTTCCATCTACTCTTCCCATTGGCGGTAGCTTTAAGATCACCGCCAAGGAAAAGGTTGCGACTGTGAGAACGACAATCCAGCAGCTGGACCAGAATCCCAGCTACCTCCTCTGCTGTGCCTTGTTTGACAAGCTCAGTTATTTGCACACATACACATCTCTGGGAACCATGTCCAAAAAAGCTGTTGACTAATGTTGTCCCAGGTCTGAGAGAACACACACCAAACTCCCATTCCGTCTTCATACATCTGCCAAAATGGAAAAGATTAGTCGCCCAACCACTAGCAAGGGACTGAATTCACCAAGGTTTATTAATGGTCTGCAATAAAGCTTCATTGCAGCAACTGACTGCTCTGAAAATATGAAGATGCATGACAACATCATCAAAGAGACCTAGTGGAACTGAAGGGGCGTAGCTTTTCCCCTCTCCCAATAATTATGCACAAGAAGCAGATTAACACACCGCCCTCTTCCCTGCAGGACCCATCCCTTTTATATCTAAAGGTCATGCTCCTTCTATGCCCTTTTCTTTAGAACAAATGTGCTTGTGACCTTCAGAGGACTCACCAGGTTCGTCTGTTGCAGCGAAACCAACAAAGAAACTTGTGGGGCCTAAAAGCTTAACAAATGTATTCTGGCACAAGCGTTTGTGGACTGTAGCCCCCTTGAATGGAGTCTTATGGGCTTCCCATTTTAGGGAATAGACACATTTGTATGCGTGCAACTGACCAGCAGGATATTCTGTGAAATTGATGTGTTGCCTGCATGGCTCTCTTTGCCACCCTCTGGGCTGCAGAGAACATAAGTGCCCTGATGCTGGATCAGACACAGTGGCCAACCAGCCATCGGCCAGGGATGGAGGTTGTGGGTTCTCCATCTCTGGAGGATTTTAAGAAGACACGGAATAACGGGGTCAAGTTAAAGGAAGCCAGATTCCAGCTGGACATCAGGAAAAACTTCCTGACTGTTAGAGTAGTACGTCAATGGAATCAGTTACCTAGGGAGGTTGTGGGCTCTCCCACACTAGAGGCCTTCAAGAGGCAGCTGGACAACCCTCTGTCAGGGATGCTTTAGGGTGGATTCCTGCATTGAGCAGGGGGTTGGACTCGATGGCCTTGTAGGCCCCTTCCAACTCTGCTGTTCTATGATTCTATGATTCTATAAGAGGCTGGACTGCCACCTCTCATGGATGGTTTATTGCAGAGGGTTGAACTAGATGATCCTTGTGGTACCTTCCAACTCCAAATTCGATGCTTCTAAAGAGACTTCTTTGTCTTCTTTGTCTCCCAATATCACATAACTCGGGCAAGTGCTAGGAAAAATGGGGCCGACTCTTATAAAAACATCCGGATCAAGACAAAGAATAGCCCTGTTCCCAGCAAGGGGGAAAAGAAAGCACACCTTCCAGCATGCCTCCTCTGCTCTTTAACCTTGCCACAGTCCTGATTCTCACCGTGCTTGAGACACTAAGAAAAGGCTTTCCCTATAAAGCACCAAAGGGAACATCCCTTGTAAACGACAAGTTTATCCTCAGTTATTCCCGGGAAGGCATGAATGCCAATACTCACTTGACATCCTGCAGTCATTCTACAACGATGAAGGCCTCGATGTCCAAGCAAAACAAGGCCAGTGATTCTTCTGGAGTCCAACCCCAAACTCACTCGGAGTAAACAACTGTGAAGCTTGGGAGAGGGACGAAGCGCTGGTCTGGGGGTTGGCTTCGGGAAACTGAAGTTGAGAGTCACCCAAAATTGGCCGTTCAGAGTGAGAGGGACCCTTTTTAAGACAGCACAAAGACTTTGAGCTGCTAAATCTCTATGGCTAATCTATATTTCACACCAAATGCAAATGAATCCTCCTCTTCTGAGGATGAAGCTTCCTGCTGACATATGTAGCAACTTCTTCTACTCACGATCCAGGGATAGTGGCTTAACATCACCAACATCTACATGGGATCATGTATTTAAGCAACCCAGTTTATTCCAGGAATTCGCAGCACTGAAGACTATCTTAGGAATTAGGGCTCTGGTCAGGATGTGTAAGAACATAAAAAAACATGAAAAGAGCCCTGCTGGATTAGGCCAAGGATCCATCTAGTCCGGCATTCTGTTCTCACAAGAGCCAGCCAGTGGTTGCACACAGGAAACCCATAAGCAGAACATGTGTGCAACAGTACCCTCCAACCCCATGTTCTCCAGCAACTGGGCACATAGGCATCCTGCCTCTGATACTGGAGGTGGTCTATAGCCAAGAGGAGTATTAGGTGTTGAGCGCTTCCTCCTCTGTAGCAGATGTCAGACCAGACATATGCGGAAACATCAACACTCCAAGCCCACTTCCAACAGAAGCTTAAGAGACACCGACTGAAGGTAAGAAATAGCCCCCAAAATCAAATATCCAATCTCCCCAAACTATCAGGATTAGGAATTCAAAAACTGGCTGGTATTCCCCCCCCCCCCCACACACACACAAATAAAGGAAGTGGAATTAGCTCCCTTCCAAAGACAACCCCTGTATCAAAATTACATTGAGGCTTCCCTGAGAAGAACATCAACACTGCCTTGACTGGCACCTTCTACAGGTGTAGGTACTGCACAGCGAAAGACAACACCTGCTACCACACCTTGGGGTAGTGCCAAGCCAGGTAGAAAAGAAGGTTGAAGTACCGTAACAAAATGAAGACAAACACTCAAAACAACACCCTAGAAGTGCTACAGGACAGCTACAAAAGCCCGACTTAATCTTCAACAAGGACAACCAAGTGATTCAATACAAAAATTCTTAAAGTAGGGGTCGGCGATCCAAGGCCCGCCAGATATTTGGGACTACAACTCCCATAAATGGAACGCCTCTCCCGACGTGAATATACCCGGTCACTACATTCAACATCTAAGGTCCTCCTCCGGGTGCCTACTCCGAGAGAGGCTCGGAGTGTGGCAACGAGGGACAGGGCCTTTTCGGTGGTGGCCCCCAGACTATGGAACGATCTCCCTGACGAGGCTCGCCTGGCACCAACGCTGCTATCTTTCCGGCACCAGGTTAAGACTTTCCTCTTTGCCCAGGCATATGGCGGCACATCTTAATCACTCACACTTTTAGTTTTTTAACGGTTTTTAATGCTTTATGTGTGTATGTTCTTGTGTTTTTAGAATTTTAAATTTTGTATACTCGTTTTTATCTTAATTTTAGAATTTCTGTAAACCGCCCAGAGAGCCCTGGTTATGGGAGCGGTATATAAGTGCAATAAATAAAATAATAAATAAATAAATAAACACTGGCCATTGGCCTTGCTGGTTTGGCCTGGTGAAAGTTGTAATCCAAAGCACCTAGAAGCCAGCAGGTTGCCTAACATGGTTCTGGACGATCCAAACATAGTTAAATGTTACAAAATCTAGATTACCACCAGTGTCAAGACAGAACTTCTGCTAACTATCCAGTTCCATGGTTATTACAGTATCACTCTCCCTTTCATTGCCTTGGCCATTGGGAACTGTCATGGCAGTCCTCACCAGACTTTCAAGCATTGTTCGACTTTTTAGCCCTGCCTAAGCTGGTGTCCTCTACCATAACTCCTATCATGGGGCCATGCTGGCTAGGAATGTTGGAAGAGGTCATCCAGCCCATCTGGAGGCCACCAGCTTGGGGGAGGGCTGTCTTAATGGGCCACCCAGAGTCAAATCTGGCTTCCTACTGACTCAAAAAGGGGGAGCCAATAAAAAAAAAGAAGCTAGTTGAAAGCTTTTGTCTTGCGTGGAATTTGTTTAGCGGTCAGCACCACTGAGCTCTCTGACGTAAACTAGTTTCACCAACAGAGCACAAGAATTGCCACTTATCCTATTTGGGGAACAGGTGCCATTAAGTATGGAGCAAAACAAACCATGCCAAGTAAAAAAAAATGGCTCTTTCGCTTGCTATTTTTACCTCCGGAGGGCCACAAGGCTTAAAACACCTGCAATGTAATTCAGATCTTCAGCAAAGGTCTCCTGTTCTTTTGTTCCAAAGAGCAACAGACTCAAGACATTTAACTATCATCTACACGGCAAAAACAACCTCTTTTTTAAACACACACACACAGACCCAAATAAAGAAGCTACACCCCAAAAGCCACCAGCTGGACCCATTAGAAAGTATCATTCTGGTCGCTTTATGCTTTGCTTTTGTCACAGAGAAAGCTGGCACCCCGAAGGAAGTTGATGACAACAGCTGTTGTACGTCTGCAAACGAAACCCGCAGGAGCGGAAGAACGGAACCAGCTTTTTCCGTGTCCGTGGACAGAGGCTCAGCAGAGAAGGGCAGCCTCACAGGGAAGAGGGCGCTGAAAGGTGCGTATGTAAGGGACCAACGGGAAGCATAAATACTCAGTTCTTATTGCAACAAAAACAGAAAAAAAGATGTTCAGCTTTCAGAGTGAAGGGAGGGTAGAGGCTTCCTGCAGATGTCTGGTGAAAAATCACAAAGAAAGACGTACCAGGGAGCAGAAAAGGAAAGCGCACCAAACATAAAGCCATTTTAGGCTTATGCCAATGGTCCATACAAATTGAAGGCGGCAAGAGGCAGCAATCCTAGATAAATCGCCCTCGGAACAGGCAATGAGCCTGTCTCCCGGACTCGGGAACCACTCACCCACAGGGCTTCCGTCTTTATCTATTTATAATATTTATATACTGCTCCCCATTGAAAATTTCGGAGCGGTATAAAAGATGCAAATAAAAACAGAATAAAACACTTTTAAAATAGATTTTAAAAGACGCAAAATGTACAGTGAATCACGGCTGGTGATTAAGGGAAGGCTTCCTAGAATAATGATGTTTTCAGGAGGCGCCAAAAGGAATACAAAGTTGGCGCCTGCCTGACCTCCAGAGGCAGGGAATTCCACAGGAGGGGGGCCACCACGCTGAAGGCTCTTCTCCTGGTGGATTCCAATCGGAGGATGGATCTATGTGGAACCACCAGGAGCAGGCCCTCAGATGACCTCAGTGACCAGGCAGGTTGGTAGGGGAGAAGGTGCTCTCTCAGGTATCTTGGTCCCAAGTTGTTTAGGGCTTTGTACACAAGTACAAGAACCTTAAACCTGGCCCAGTAGCGATTAAGCAGCCAGTGCAGTTCCCTCAGCAGAGGAATCACATGGTACATGAAAAGAAAGCAAGGGTTGAAGTGACACCAAAGTAGACCAGACTCACAAAACCAGGGAAGTGAATACTTCAGAATAACATAGGAAGAGGCCTGCTAGATCAGAGAGCTTCAGCTAATGGGTAGTATAGAAATGCAATAAATAAACCAATAAATAGGTCATACCAAAGGCCCATTCTACGCTGACATCCATTTATTCCAGTGGCCAAGCAGATGTGAACTGCTTAGCAGTAAAGGCTTTAAGCCAAAACAGGCCTTTGGCTCCACCCCCTTTTGCCCACCACTGGAATGTGGCCCCCAAGAGCGTCTCCGAAATGGAATTTGGCCCTCGGATTGCACGTTTCGAAATCTCTGGCACAAAGCGATTGTTGTCCTTGTAGGCTCAGTTTAGAGGATTTGGCTCAAGCTTCCATTGCGTCCAACGCGTTCACCGCTGTACGCACGTCCAGCCCCCGGCCTTTTGCAGCGCCTTGAACGCCACGCTATATTTATTTATTTATTTATTACATTTCTATACCGCCCAATAGCCGGAGCTCTCTCAGCTACCTCGTCCCCCCCGTTCCTCATCAGGACAACTAGAACATTAAAAGGCATCCTTCACCTTGGGGTTGTGAGGCTGAACACAGTGAAAGGCTGCCGAACAAATTAAAGGCCACTATAGGAACTAGTGACGACGCAGACCGCAAAATTAATCTCATCCTCTTTGGCAGCGACGGGAAGCCAGGGTGGGGGCTTCAGGAGGAGGAGGCGTATCCCAGGCAGCACGCCGACGGCTGAGCGTTTGCAGGCGAGCGTCCGCCCACACACTGGTGGGGAGATCAGCCGTGTCTAGAGTCAAAGCCGCTGCTTTTAATTTCCTTGCGATCGTACCAATAGATGCCACTGAAACCCACTAACAGAAGCTGCCGAGCACCAGGGATGCTCGTAAGCAGCACCATAATAAGCAAGCCAGGAAACGCATACGGAGACCCCAGGGCTTTGGAGGGGTGTAGGAAACCGGTACCACAGTTTAAGCCGTCCAAAGGGATCAACATACAAGGCAGCCTTCCCAGAGGTGAGCCTACAGAGGAATGCTCTGATCACCCGGCGGGCCCGGCAGCTGTCAAAATCAGCAGGATGCAGTGGGTTTGGGGGGTTTGTTTTCTCTCTTCGCCCCCTCCAGTTTCATACCCTTGGCCAGCTTTCCCTTACAGGTGTCACGGAGAAGCAAAAACCGCCCGCCCCTTCCCACCACTCCGGAGGGAGGAACTATGCCCCCAGACACACACTTCCTGCACTTTTTTTTTTTTTTTTTTTTTGCAGCGAAGAGTTTTGTGCACAACAACAGAAGTGTTTGTTAAGCTGATCAGGAAAGGAAGAAGAGTCAGGGAACAATGACATTTCGGGGTTTAGCTGACAGACAGGCAGGCGTTAGTTAGCATGTGTCCAGTAAATGGGAAAACACTGGTCACCTTCTCCTTTTTTATTTATTTTTTGAAAGGGAAGATTACTGGAAAATACATCTGCTCGTGGGCATTAGCCTTGACAAATCATGGTTAGGGTTAGTATATTTCTGATGGCTCGAAGTAAACAAGTGGACCAGGATGGAATACTACGCTAGATGAACCCTTGCAAGACGTTCTAATCTTTCGTATAATCGTCCATATAAAAAATTCAAAACTGAGCCATATTTAGTTAGGTCCTAATGGGCTCATATTGCATGATTCTTTCAGCCACCTTAATCTTCTCTGTATCTCTCTCTGTGTGTGTGTGTGTGTGTGTGTGTGTGTGTGCTTTAAAACGTGGCTCCAGCCATCACAATTCCAAAGGAATCTCCAGGTCTTTCCCTTATGATGCTCACATTATAATCCCAGACAAGCAGCAGGGAAGGAGCATCATAAAATCCGACATTGGCAAATTAAGCCTAAAGTACTCCCCAGATTAAGAGGTGAAGCTTTGGAGATCTGGGATAGAATCCACAGACGAAAAGATCTCTGTGAACAAGCTACATTTAGGTCATCTTCTTTAACCTCAGTGTTCTGGCTAGAAAATGGGAATAATATCAGCTCGCTAACTGGTGATGCCCAAGGAGGATTATGTAAGGGCCCCACAAGAGCTTGCAAATTTAAGGGCAAAGTAAATTGTAAATTATACTCTGAATATGATTCACCTTCTAACGACGCTCTGCTGAACAGAACAGAATGAGCATCAGCAATCAAAGACCATTCCAGCCCTAAACGTTTTCGTATTTTTAAAATCATGGGAAACTTCACCAACACTGTCCTCAAAATTGCACAGGATCATCCAGGAACACCGTGACGGGAACGTCTCGCCCCCAAATACAGTCATCCTATGATCCGTTCTGCTGACTGCGCTCCCTTCACCTTGTAACTCCACCGCAAACTCTATCTTGAAGAAGGTGGTATGCAAATAAATAAATAAATAAATAAATAAAATCACAAGAGCGTGCCACGACCGTTGGAGAACTTCACTCTGACACCAGGACTTCTAGATGGTATGGGGCTTGTCACACCACGGCAATAGGTTCTCTCAAAATCAACCTTCCTCAAGCTGGCGCCTTCCAAATGTGTTGGACCGAAACTTCCATCATCCCCAAACTGGGAGTTGTAGTCCAATACATAGGCACCGAGTTGGAAATGGCTGGCTCAAACAAAAACAATCAAGAATTTAAAACAGCTGACAAACTTCACTGCCCGGACCCTAAGATCATCTTTAGGGGTCCTTCTTCGTGAGCCCCTGTTAAAGGAAGTGAGGCAGGTGGCTACCAGGAGGAGGGCCTTCTCTGCTGTGGCACCCCGGCTGTGGAATGAGCTCCCTAAAGAGGTTCGCCTGGCACCGACGTTATGCTCTTTTCAATGCCAGGTGAATACCTTTTTATTTTCCCAGTATTCTAGCAGCTTATCATTTTAACCTTTTAACTTTGCCATTTTAAATCTCTATTTTAAAACGGTATAAATATGCATTGCTGCTCAGTTTTTCTCCCAGTTGGGCTTTTATATTGTGGTATCATATTGGGGTTTGTTTTATACTGTGGATTGTATTTGATGGTTCGAATTTTTGTGAACCGTCCAGAGCGTTTCGGTCCTTGGGCGGTATAGAAATGCAACCAATCAATCAATCAATCAATCAAAAACACATCATATTAAATTTTGGACCAAACACACACACTCACACACCCCAGTGTTGCTCTAAGGGTAGGAGATTAAAAACTAGGAACGTAAAATGCTACTTTATATTGAGTCAGACCCTTGGCCCATCTCTTGTAGATGCTGAGTGGCAGCAATGACTCTCCAGCGTTTTAGGCAAGGGTCTTTTCTATCCCTACGTGGAGATGCTGGAGATCAATCCTGAGACCTTTTCCATGTAAAGGTGTCTATTGATGAGCTGCGGCCTCCTATATGCCCCTGGAACGCTTAAGCAGGAGGTGGGAGGCATAAACCCAAAGGGAAAAAGAAAAGGGCAGAATACCTGGTCCAAACTTGTCGCTATTTTAACTTGGGCTGAAGAAGTAAACTACAAAGCCTGGGGGTTGGAGGGAATAGAGTTTGATTAATGGGAATTTAGGGAGGATTAACACCCAGCAATGGTGCTGCTGTAGAGCTAAATCAACAGACCCCATCAGGATAGGCTGCTGGAGCATTATAGAATCATAGACTAGTAGAGTTCGAAGGGTCCTACAAGGCCATCTAGTCCAACCCCCTGCTCATTGCAGGAATCTACCTTAAAGCATCTTCACTGTGCTTCATACCTGGGGGAGGAATAGATATTATTCTCAAAGAGGCCATTCCCTCGTACTGGCAAGAAACATGGGAACAGAGGAGGAGGAGGATTGTTTTTAAAAAATCATTATTATTTTAAATGTAACAAAAAGTAGAACAGTCCCCTAACAATTGACGTCTGAACAGCTGTTAATGATTGATGCAGTTTTAGGAGAGAAAATATGACAAAAAGGAGGAGGAAGATCTCTGGAACTTCAGCACAGCCCAAGAAATGGGATACGGCAGCAGTGATGGAAACCGATCCATCAGGTCAGATAAATACATAGAGAGAGATTCATATACACAGAAATATATGCCTGAATGCACACAGACCCTCATGTCATGGATCTCAAGAAGGAATTTTGAACTATTCTAGAACAGGTGTGGGATATGTTGGCATTTAGGTTCTGCCAGGCAGACAGGTAAGCCTCGGGGCTGGCATCTACCTCCCTGTGCGCCAACTCAAAGCTCTATACCTTTCCAGCAAAAAGAAAACCCAGCCAGGTAGTTCAGCGTTTTCTTCCTCCGCCTACGTTCCCTGTGCAGACTCATTAGATGGCTTGCACAGCTGTGGAGCCACGGGGGCAGCTACATGGCCCTAAGACTGGCACCTTACATGCAGCTGTCCATCAATTAATCCCATAATAGATAGTTTATTTTCCACGCCGTCGTGGGCAGCCTCAACAGCGTGCAAAAAAATCTGTGTGGCAGGCTGTTCAAATGTATTAGCAGAAACACTTTCTCTTCCTGCCACAAACACACACACACTGCACTCCGTTCGGCAACTATTTAATGACCTAAATACATGTTCTTTTCCATGGCGCACCCCAAAATCCTACACACATGCACACACACACACACACAGACAGGCAACCCCAGATGCTTCATTATTAAAGGAGCAAGGGCCAAACGAAAAGCCCAACGAAGTATCGTCTTACTTTTTGAGATTAAATATTTACAAAGCGGCCAGATTACCAGCGCCTGACATTCGCTGTCGAAAACCATCGCCCAGCAACAGCGGTGCCCGAATCAGAGATGGGACTGCGATTATTAAATATATATGTATGTATGTATGTATGTATCACTTACCGAGGCTGCAACTTTAAAGGGAGATGCTTTCAAAGGGAGCACCAGATGTGTTTTGCCGGCTGGCTTTCCCTAAAGCGAACAGCACTTGTTCCTCTGGTGCCAGTTCGCACTCAGGTGGCCAAGCGAAGCAGTCGCTTGTGGTCTCGGTGGCGGCTTCAATATGACTATCAATCGAGCCGGGGTACCTTCCCACCGCCACCCCTCGCTTCCCATTGGCGAGTCAAAAAAGGGTGGGGACAGAGGACGACCCCGCCAGATTGGAGAAAAGGCAGCCTTCAATTCCAGTTGCAGGCAGAGGGAGGAAGGACTAACTTCTGGATCAAGAGGGGCTCAGAAAGCGAGGAAGCCGGTTGATGCCCGGGGGTTCGCTGAGCTGACTCCAAGCCAATCTGCATTCCCCGGCATGGTTGTTCACTCAGTCCAGAAACCTGGGATCTCTCTCCTTGCCTCTCGCCCTGTCTCTCCGTACCGCCTCTGAGCTCCACCGTGGCTGAACATTATTTTGCCGCTGCTGGTATATAGGAAAGGGAGGGGGGAAGAGAACAGTTAAAGTGACCCTGCGCTTTTCGCTGGATGCCTTGGATCAAGGGAGCTGGGGGCTCCTAGAGAAATCTTGCAGCAGGGAGGCAAAACGCCGAAAGGAGAGAGATCACACCGACCGGAGGAGAACACAGCAGCGCCGACAGAAGAGGATGGAGGGGCGGAGCTGCTCCAAAAGGCCCCTGACCCTGGTACATTACAACTCAAAGCACACACAGAAGCCCCCCGTGTGCTGAAGACGAGGACAGCCGGCTCGCGTTCCCAAAAGCCCTGTGCATCGCGTAACGAGCGGCGCAACGCAGCGGAGGAAAACACAGCGCTACGCCTCCTGGTCAGCGAGCCACTAACACACACTCGGCGCATGAGGAACCATCTCGCAGACTGGAGGGAAGCTCTGAGCCGCCCAGGGCGAATTCAGCCCGGTGAAAACCTTGCGATGCGGATGCAGCTTGCAAAGTTAAGGACCGCTCGCCTCCAGCCACTCTTCAGGATGCACGAATAAAGCTGACAAGACCCAAGAACAGCCTTCCTCAGCCGGGCACCCTCCCGAGGTGTTGGACTGCAACTCCCATCATCCCCAGCTGCTCCAATGTCTCATGAGGACAAGCCCGGCCCAGATTGTCTGAGGTCTCTCTCACACTCATGCACGCAGCCCCACAAGCCCTCTCTGACTGGAGCAAGCAGGCACCATCAGAGCCTGCTTCAGTTGGACCTCCCCCCCACCCCCCAGGGCTAACTGCCATCTTCATCCTGTGGGGAAGAAGATGCGAGGGAGACTGGAGCAGGCAGGCACCATCAGAGCCTACTTCAGTTGGACCCCTCCCCTACAGGGCTAACATCTTCACCTTTTGGGGAAGAAGGAGCTGTTGGTTTGCCCCTCCATTGGGAGATGAGAGGACGGAGAAGGGCCTTCCCACCAGCCTAAGCAGTCTCCTTAATTTCTTTTTATTTTCTCCCTCTTCCCTCCCCATCCACTTTTCCTTGTGTGTCATGTCTTTTTTAGAATGTAAGCCTGAGGGTAGGGACTGTCTTCTTTATTGATACATTGTAAGCCGCTCCGAGAGCCTTTTGGCTGAGGTGCAGGATAAAAATACTCTAAATAAATAATAAATAAATAAATAATAGAGCGGGCAAGGCTCTCCGCGCATGCTCAAGGAACTCTTGTGCCGGTGAGCTACATCCTGAGAACAGAAAGCTGGTGCTGGGGCCCAGCCCCAAAGAAGATCACGTTTTTGAGAAGTCAGCGCTTGTTTTAACACAGTGGTTCTCAACCTTCCTAACGCTGCGACCCTTTAATACAGTTCCTCATGTTGTGGTGACCCCCAACCATAAAATTATTTTCGTTCTTCTCTACATGATCCATTGTCATGGAATAGTTTGCTAATGAAAATAATACATAACAATAGCTTTAATAATACAAAAGATGATACATGACATAGTTCAGTCAATACAGTTTCCTAAACCATCGGAAATATGTGTTTTCCGATGGTCTTAGGCGACCCCTGTGAAAGGGTCATTCGACCCCCAAAGGGGTCCCGACCCATAGGTTGAGAACCGCTGTTTTAACGTAATTTCACAAAAGTCACCCACAGCCAAGCATCAAAGCCAAAAACAAAACAAAACCCCTAACCAGGGCCGAAAAGAGAGGAACCAGGACCTCACGTGATTTGGAAGCTATACTTCTATTAATGCAGCCCAAAATAGCATTTGCCTTTCTTGCAGCCATATCGCACTGTTGGCTCATATTCAGCTTGTGATACGGCTGCAAGAAAGGCAAATGCTATTTTGGGCTGCATTAATAGTAGGGTGACCATATGTAAAGGAGGACAGGGCGCCTGTATCTTTAACAGTTGCATAGAAAAGGGAATTTCAGCAGGTGTCATTTGTATATGGGGGGAACCTGGGGAAATTCCCTCTTCATCACCACAGTTAAAGGTGCAGGAGCTATACTAGAGTGACAAGTTTTAAAAGAGGGCAGGGCACCTGCAGCTTTAACTGGTGTGATGAAGAAGAAATTTCACCAGGTTCTCCATATATACAAATGACACCTGCTGAAATTTCCTTTTCAATACAACTGTTAAAGATATAGGAGCCCCGTCCTCTTTTTCATATGGTCACCCTAATTAATAGAATTATAGCTTCCAAATCGTGTGAGGTACTGGTTCCCCTCTATTCGGCCCTGGTTAGGCCTCATCTAGAGTATAGCGTACAGTTCTGGGCTCCACAATTCAAGAAGGACGCAGACAAGCTGGAGCGTGTTCAGAGGAGGGCAACCAGGATGATCAGGGGTCTGGAAACAAAGCCCTATGAAGAGAGACTGAAAGAACTGGGCAGGTTTAGCCTGGAGAAGAGAAGATTGAGGGGAGACATGATAGCACTCTTCAAATGCTTAAAAGGTTGTCACACAGAGGAGGGCCAGGATCTCTTCTCGATCCTCCCAGTGCAGGACACGGAATCATGCGCTCAAGTTAAAGGAAGCCAGATTCCAGCTGGACATCAGGAAAAACTTCCTGACTGTTAGAGCAGTACGACAATGGAATCAGTTACCTAGAGAGGTTGTGGGCTCTCCCACACTAGAGGCCTTCAAGAGGCAGCTGGACAACCTTCTGTCAGGGATGCTTTAGGGTGGATTCCTGCATTGAGCAGGGGGTTGGACTCAATGGCCTTATAGGCCCCTTCCAACTCTACTATTCTATAATTCTATGATACGAAACCCCAAATTCCAAACTAAGATATATATGCTATATATGTATGTGGATAGATGAATAGATATAGATCAGATAGATTTCTTGCATAGCTGTGTTATAAACAGAGTTATGCACAAACACCCTCTCAAAATTCCCCACCCTATTTGTAGACAGAGAAACTGGGCGAACAATTTCAACAAATTTCTCCAGCGGGAGAAGAAATTCTCCCAACAGTTTCTCCCAGGGAGGGGTCAGTGCTTCTTTCATTTTTCCTAAAGGTTTTTTTTTTGGGGGGGGGGGTTGTTGCACTGCAAGTTGCAACCGCATCGGCTAGCCCCAATTCTGCATTCTCGACAATGCTGGTTGAGGAAGTCAACGTAGTGTCCAGCTCCAAATCTGTCTTCCAATTTCCTGAAAGTTTTCTTACCCCGTGAAAGAGGCTTCAATGTTCTGCCTCATTCATTTCGAATTGATTTGGGGAGTGTTTTTGAGCACACCTGATCACTGCGAGGTGGCTGAGGGTGTTGTGTGTATGTGTGTGTGTGCAATCTTTCGACCATATATCTGTCCATTGTTCTGCAGCCACCCAGGCTGCCTGCACTTCCTGGCATGAAAAAGGCCCATGGGAGAAATTACCTCATAATGTCTGTCCCTGGACTTTCATTAAAGTACAGGAAGCTGAGGAGACTACAGGCTGCCAGAGATATGATTGTACACTGAAAGACAGGACACCTCACACACACACACACACACACACACCCCTCGGCCACCTCATAAGTAAGGTCAACGCAAGAACCTAGAACTCAACCCATGAGGAGTACCCCAAAATTTTCTTCTCCTTCGCAATTCTTTTCGAAAGCAATCCCTTTTCTATCAAATTGAATGAGAATGGAAAGGGGAAAATGCAGGAGAAATTTTTGGCACAGCGCTAGTTACAAACGTTAACCAGATAGGAATCATTGCTTACCGCCCTTGACAAATCATGACTTACAAGACGATCAAAGGATCCTGTGTTTACTTTAACTGTACACTCATTTCAAATATGGATGTTAGCTATTTAAGATGTTGCGGGTGTGAACCTTAAAAAGGGCAAAATGTTAGCAATTAGGAGGTTTTGACAGCTTCTCTCTGTATAACCAAGGTATGTTATTCAGAGGAGTCGAAATAACAGTTCTCCTCCAATGCAGACTGGCTTCTTGCTTGGTTGTTTTCTCCTTTCTTCCCGCCCAGCACCCCAACATGATGTATAACTTTGGAAGTCACAACCACTTCCAAAACTGGGGCATCAGGTTCGAAAGTCACCTGTGCTACATTCCACTACATCTTCCTCAAAAAGCCACAAGCAATTAGAAGCTAATTTGGATGGCAGGGCTTCATAAGAACATAGAATCATAGAATAGTAGAATTGGAAGGGACCTATAAGGCCATCGAGTCCAACCCCCTGCTCAGTGCAGGAATCTACCCTAAAGCATCCCTGACAGATGGCTGTCCAGCTGCCTCTTGAAGGCCTCTAGTGTGGGAGAGCCCACAACCTCCCTAGGTAACTGGTTCCATTGTTGTACTGCTCTAACAGTCAGAAAGTTTTTCCTGACGTCCAGCCCAATCTGGCTTCCTGTCACTTGAGCCCGTTATTCCGTGTCCTGCACTCTGGGAGGATGGAGAAGAGATCCTGGCTCTCCTCTGTGTGACAACCTTTTAAGTATTTGAAGAGTGCTCTCATGTCTCCTCTCAATCTTCTCTTCTCCAGGCTCAACATGCCCAGTTCTTTCAGTCTCTCTTCATAGGGCTTTGTTTCCAGACCCCTGATCATCCTGGTTGCCCTCCTCCGTAAGATGAGCCATGCTGGATCAGACCAAGGGTCCATCTAGTCCTGCACTCTGTTCACAAAGTGATCAACCAGCTGTCAACCAGGGACCAACAAAGCAGGACATGGTGCAACAGCACCTTCCCACCCATGTACCCCAGCAACTGGTGCACACAGGCTTACTGCCACAGATACTGGAGATAGCACACAACCATCAGGGCTAGTAGCCCTTGATAGCCTTCTCCTGCAGGAATTTATCCAACCCCCTTTTAAAGCCATCCAAGTTGGTGGCCGTCACCACATCTTGTGGTAGTGAGTTCCATAATTTAACTATGCGCTGTGTCAAGGACTTCCTTTTATCTCTCCCAGATCTCCCACCAAACAGCTCCATGGGAGGACCCCATTGGGTTCCAGTATTATGAGAAAGGGAGAAAAATGTCTCATTAAGCCCCCCACCATGGGCAAAAGCAGTGTGCTTCCTCCAGAGTCCAGCTTAACGTAGGCATGTGTGAAGACAGACCAGCAACGCTGGGGGAAGGCAGGCATTTCTGTACATATCTGTATGAAGAGAAGGTAAGCCACACCAAGAAGGCCAGTAACAGAAAGCCACAAGGCAAGGACGTTTTGCCTTCAATCCTGGCATCTTTGGTCCTCAGCATGCCTCTTCCAGAAACCCCAAAGGATTAGACGAGGGATGTGCCGCCTTTTTTTTGCCCCAAGTGCTGAATGGTGAATGATCTGGACCTCCGTCCGTGCCAAGGACTTTTAAAATTGTCATTTTAAATGTTTTAATATTGGAATATGTTTAATATGGTTTTAACTTTTGTATATCTCTCTGTATAGGTTTTAAATGTATAGGTTTTAAATTTTGTAATGCCGCCTTGACAAAAGGTGGGATATAAATCATCATCATCATAATCATCATCATCTATATATAAAATGCTTAGGTATGTTTCCGTACAGGCTTCAGCTGATACAGGTTGCTAAGCAACAGTAAAAACGTGTAACGTCAGCTGATACAGGTTGCTAAGCCCCTCGCCTGACTCCTCCCGGATTTCCAAGGTAATGCCACCCCCCTTTCTGCTTCTTCGCTCCCTTCCCCACCACCACCACTATGAAGGGGGCAGCGCCACAGTCCGGACCATGAGCGAGGCGCGGCCGGGGCCCTTGGTGGCTGGGTGAGAGGCCGCTCGCCTGCTGCAAGCCGAGGCCCCGGCCTAATCTCATGCGAGCTGGGCAGGCGGCCCAAGGCTGACAAGAACCCCGGGGAGAGGGGGACACCTGCTCCCCCTCCCCCCGACCTCCCTGCCCCCCAGGTCTGCCAGACGGCGCTGTATCGGCGGCCTCCAAGCAGCCCGCACCCCCGCGATGATATTGAATTAATAAACTTTAATTAATTACTATGATTTTAATAGAATGTAAGCCTATGCGGCAGGGTCTTGCTATTTACTGTTTTACTATGTACAGCACCATGTACATAGATGGTGCTATATAAATAAATAAATAAATAATAATAATAATAATAATAATAATAATAATAATAATAATAATAATAATATGCTACAACGGTGTATGTTACGCCGGGTACAGCTAGTAATATTATAGCAGTAGTAGTAGTAGTAGTAATAATAATAATAATAATAATAATAATAATAATAATAATAATAATAATGGAGTAAGACCAGGAAGCTGAACATAGACAAACACAACTTCCTTATGTCCAATTTCGGCTGAGAGATCAGCGATAAGGGAACGGATTCCCTAGCAAGCGGTAGCGAGGAAACCCCTTCCTTATCTTCGATGTCTCAATAGAGATCGCAAATAAGGGCAGGGTTTTTTCTTGCCAGCACTAGCTAGGGAAACTCCAGGCAGTGCTGCTTCCATTTTCTTCAGCAGCAGCAGCAAATGCAGGGTGTCCACTAGAATTGCCTCAGTGGGCCGCATGTGATCCACGAGCTACGTTACTTTTTGCACCCCAGCATTAGGCAAAAAAGCTAGGTAGAAAGCTATTCTCAGGCATGCCAGTTAAATGGAAACTCCGGGTTCTACCTGTGAAGCCTGGTAGCTGGGGGTGGGGGGATTAGTTATTTTTTTAGCAACTGCCCTGCCTGTTGGGCAACCAGGGCAGGGCACTGGCCCCCATGCACCGCTGGTGTGCATCCTGGTGCCATCAGGCTGTGCAGGTGTGGGAAGAAAGGCGCTTGCTCTGATCGAAAAGGGTCAGATTGGGGGCCCCCGGTGTGCTAAATTGGTCCCCAGGCTTGAGGCTCTGCACCCCTGCTCTATACCAACAGCAAACTCATGATGTAATTGTGGATCCTCATGGAGCAAAGTGGCACCGTCCACACACCTATCAGCCAACATTTGCAGAAGTACAAAAACTCGAGGGGGAAAATTGCCAAATGAGAACAGAGCATAGAATGCGAACTGATTGTAGGGGGGAGAGCGAAAAAATGTGGAGAAGGAATGGCATAGCGCGTCCTGGAAGACGGCTGAACAGGACCACTCCATGCTGCAACAATTTGTTGCAGGTCCCACTTGTCCAGTGTTAAAAATGACAAGGGTCAACTACCTCCCAGTGATTTTACCACCATAATAAATTCTGGGCTAAAACCCAAAGCTTGAGATACCAATTACGGACTGAAGGAAGGAAGCAAGTCCATTTCCTTGCTCGAGAAGTTCCTTATTCGCAGAAGTCCAATAAATTGCCTAATTGCTCTGGATACTGAAGCTACGCAGGGCTGTGTCAGCACTGCTTTGAGCTTCCTAAAGGAAGGGCTGTGTACAGATAAACTACATGCATAGGCTCAGTTCAGGCAACACGTTCCTCAACGGTGGTTTTAGAACTCCACGGTGGAGTTTTTACACCACCGTTGAGAAATGTGTTGTCTGGCAGGAAAACTCCACCCCATGCTGGGTTTTTTTTTGGGGGGGGGAACACTCCACGCAGAATATCCACGCTGCGCAGAGGAGAGTTCCTGCACAACCGTTGCATTGTGTGGATGGCTCCATGGAGTTTCCCGATGCACTGAGTTGACTTTTTCCACTGGCTACAGAGTTCCTTGGCAAGAGCAGCCAAAGGAGCAAGTGCAGCTCTAGGAGAGCCGCCGGGATTGTTTTTTCACAGTTGTGGCTGATGGGATACCATCAGGAGGACTGGGGGAGGAGAGAGGGCAAAGGATCTGTCAATCAAACGTCGCAATGGATTTTACTCAACTCCACGGTAGCCCACAGTCACACAACAGTGGAGTTAGAACACGTTGTGCAGTGAGCGACCCCTAAAAACTCAACCATTGAGTTGCGTTTTCACACTACGTTGACTAACGTGTTATCCGAAGTGAGCCATATTTTGGGGAAGCAAAGATACAGGAGCTGGATACAGGCTGGGTTAGTTGTCCTGCTTTTTCAAACACAATGGGCGTTTTCATCAGGGCAACCAGATTACGAAACACTCGCCCCATAGAAAAGGGGTAGGCAACCTAGTGCCTTCCAGATCTTGTGACTACAACTCCCATATACAGAAATTGAAGACATTCGTCCAGGGGCGGTGGAGCTCAATGGGTTTTCGTCGGCTCCCCCCCCCCCCCCCCGACTTTATTCAACCCTCTGCTAGCTGCTGTGATTTGGACTGCTGCATGTCAGGCCAGCTAGCAGATTTCCTACATTTGTAAGGCTGCACTAATTATGGGTGAAATTCACACAAATTTGCACAAAATGCACAAAGTACGGCTGTAATTCGTGCAGACTGAGGCCTCGGTTTGCGCAAATTATGCATGTTTCAGCTGCAATTTGCGCAAATATCATTTAAAAAAACCTAAGAAAAGCCCCTGGAGTTTGGGGGAAATACCCCGCTTGGCTGGAAAATGCAAGTCAGGGGCGCCAGGGCAATCTGGTGAGCCCAAAAAAGGGGCAGATTTCCAGGCAATGAATATCCCTACTCATCGTTGTTCATGCTGGCTGGTGCAGATGCAAGTTGACATCCAAAGCATTTGGACTACAACTCCCAGATTCCATACCCCGGCCACTGAGGACTGACACCGAAAGTGGAACTATCCCGGAAGGCGTTTGTGTTTTTTTGTGTTTTTTAAATAGCCTTCTTCTGCTCCCATCCAGGTCTCTTTGCACTCTTCTGTTTCTGCCATCTTTATTTTTGCCCATTTATTCTGTGCTTATATTTCTGTTCTTCTGTTACTGGCTCGGCTCAGATATCCTAAGCAGTCTGGAGCGAGCATTTTGTCTAGAAAGGCGAGATGAGATGAGACCTTTTTTAATATGAATTATAGAACGTTTTTCTCAGCTTGCAACCCAGCATGGAGCCAACGGTTCCAGGAGAAATGACAAAGCAGCAACAACAACTTCACCCCGCTGGGTTTACGTCGGTCTTCTCCAAATTAGCGCCCTCCAAATGCATTGGATTTACCTTACATCATTTCGAGGGCCCTGGTGGGCAGGAAAGCGATATTTAAAAAACTGGTAATAAGACAGCGAAATAAATACAGCCACCATCACTCCCAGCCACATGGTCATCAACATGGGAGTCGTAGTCGAACACAACTGGAGGTACAACAGGTTGCAATGCATTTGCCAAAAGATGAGAGACCATCAGTCTTCTCCTGCAGAAGAATCTTTTTTAATAGACGCATGGACCCACCCCCAAGACCTGTTTCTTCCAAAGGGGAGTTCTGCTACGATGATAAACAAAGTCACCGAGAGCCGCTGCTTCTTTCTACACTGTAGAACACAGTAACTGCAATCACCATTTTAACACAGGCTGCTCCAGTGGGATTTCCACTCTGGAAAACACAAAATTTGGTTCCAGCCCGCCGTCTGCAGGGCAGAAAACCATCGCAGCGTCGTTTTGCAGCTCTTTGCTGCCACCCAGACATGCGGTATCAACGCTTTTCCCCCCAACCCAGAGCCATAAAAGCAGGGCCTTCTCAGTGGCTGCTCCCAGGATCTGGAACTCTTCACCGAAAGAGGCTAGGCTGGGCCCCCTCTCTGTCGTCCTTACACTGGCAAGCAAAGACTTTTATTCAGACAGCCTTCCTGTTTGTTGGCAGAGGGTTGTTTAAGGGAGTGGGTGCTGAGGATTTCTTCTACTGTTGTGTTCCTTTTAATTCATTTGTTTTTCGTTGTTTTAATTAAGATTTCGTTTCCAATCTGTATTTTATCGGCCGCCGCATTGGGCAGAACAGCAGGCGATGAATTAAAAATTAACCGATCAGCCAGTGCCGCTCCAGGACTCCCATCCTAGGCGCCTGCTGTTCGTGGCAGCTGCTAACATCTATGGTGCAACTTCTACCTTTCCTTCCAAGATTGCACGTGGGGCAAGGGAGCCTGCTGGAAGTGGTGAGGGGGTTGTGGGGGCAAGGGGCATTGTGCCACCAGAGTGCCAGAGAGAACACAGCTTGGTGGTTGGTTGACTAGGCACAAGCTTAGCGAGGAACAGAGCTACACAGGGCAAACCGTTGTTGTGTTGTATTCAGGAAAGAGACAGCTACTGAGAAGCCCAGGGAGAGCTGGTCGCTAAAGACGTTTCTTTAATGGGCTCTTACATCTAGAAAAGTGGTTCCCAAAGTGGGCGGTACCACCCCCTTGGGGGCTGTGGGATTGGATAGGGGGGCGTTAAGAGGCAAGGGGGCGGCGGGGGGACGCTAAGAGGCAAAGGGGCAGCAGGGGGGCACTCAAGGTGGTCTTTTCCGAGAAGCGCCTCTCCAGAAGGTCTTAAAACCCAGGGACATTTTTATGGGAGAAGGTAGTTTGGTCCCAAGCCATATAGGGGAAGAATCCACACATGTGAACCGCCCAGAGAGCTCCGGCTATTGGGCGGTATAGAAATGTAATAAATAAATAAATAAATAAATGTATTAATACCGTTTAAGAAGAGTCCTTTTAACGGTGAATTGAAGTGTTTCAAAAGCACCAAAACGCTAATGAAGAGACATACCCTGCTTGGTGTGCCCTGCCACGCCGGCTGCAAAACAGAGGCGTTCGCTCTCTTTTCCCTCCCTCCCTCCCTCGGCAAGCCTGGGGCGGGTGCTTCGGATTTTGAATAAATATTCAATTAATTGTTACTGTTTTGAATTTTATCGTTATTATCTTCCTTCGTGGGTTGTTGAAAACGGCTATTCTGAATAATGATTTTTATAGTGTAGGTTAGGGGGCACTGGCCATGAGTTTGTGGAACCAAGGGGGTGGTGACCTGAAAATGTTTGGGAACCACTGATCTAGAAGATACTTGTTCAATGGCTTTTGTTCAAGGAGGTTGGACTTAATGGCCTTATAGGCCCCTTCCACCTCTACTATTCTATGATTCTATGACTTGCAGTTAGCTGCAAGCTACTGAGCACACTTGGGTAGAAATTGGACTTGAAGTTGCAGAGATAGCCAAGGAGGAGACTGACATCAGAGACTGGGTTCACACATAACACTAACCCATGGTTTATTTAACCCGTAGTCTGTCTGGCAGATGAGTGAACAAACTGTGGATTGTTTTCTCAATCCCAAGGTTGTTTGTTTCCCTCCTCCTTCGCCCACTCCCTCCCTCTATCTCAAACGCCTTTGCAACATCATAACACTGACACATAGAGAATCTGGGTGGTGGTTGGTTTTTTAACCACTCTTGCCTGCCACCTCTGTAGTTGGCGAAACAACCCACTGTTCTGCATTCACACATAAGAACAACCCATGGTTGAAACACACCCAGAGTTCATATTCCAATGACAAACCATAGCTTCTCTTTCTGAGGAGTTCATGGTGAACAAGCCAGGATTCAACAAACCACAACATGTGCGAACCCGGCCAGTGTTTTGTGTCATGAAAAGAGAGAGGGAGGACTCACAGATGTTTCTTTAAGGGGCACTACAAACTAGAAGATACTCGCTTAAACCGCATTTGATGACTGGTGGCTGCAAGCTACTGAGCACACTTGGGTGAAGGCTTGACTCAAAGGTCCAAGGAAGCCAACGAAGAGAGTAAAGTCAGAATGTTGCAGCTGGTTGGGAACTCCAAGCAAGCGCCATTTGTCTTGAAGAGTTGGCAGGGGACACTAATGTGACCTTACAAACTCATCCTATCTGCCAGGCTGCTGTCGTGCCTGCTCCCACAATTCCAACACGTAGATATGGACAAATACATACCACGAAGAAGGCGATGAGTACTGCTTTCTCCTTACAAAGAGACCAGTCTCGGGCAAACGGGCTTCCTAGGACAGCCCTCCACAGCGCAACGTTTATGTGGACCCTGCTGGCCTGCTTGTTCCGTAAACCGCCCATCTCAGCCCCATGTGTGAGCTAAGCCTTTTCTGCTATGGTCTTCCCAGCTATTCCTAGCTGAGGCTGATGGGGGTTGTAATCCAACACATCTGGAGGAACCCAGGCTGGGAGGAAGCCAATGTAAGCAAACCATAGGAGGGCACCATAAATCTACCGGAAAGGCTCACCTTAAACCCAGCCATCCTGGTCAATCTTGCATATCCTTTCCAAATTATGCTTGGCCGCAGATCCGTTTTTTAACTTATTTATCAGCAGATTTATTTACCATCCTAGCCCGACCTGCAAAGGTGAATTTAGATTGGCTTTCGGCCAGCGGGAGTCTTGTGTTTTTAAAATAAATATCTTGTGTTATTAATTAGGGTGCGTTTAGATGCTGTAAAGTGCTTTTAAGCCTCTAACCAGCCAGCAATACTGGATAGATTTCGCGGCTCCAAGCCAAGCAGGCATCTGCCATTCTTCCCGTTCTGCGCAACTGAAGCCAAGATGCTAAGTAGACCCCACCTGGCAAGCAGAGACTGGAATAGGCATACATGCGAATGTAGGAAAGGTCTGGATAGTAGTCCAGACGAAGGAATACATTTCAGAAACCGGCTGGGGGACTCTTAACGCATGCTGGATCCTTTCACCTGCCGTGAGCATTCTATGTCGCAAGGCTCTTGATTCAAGAGTAGAGGAGGAAGCAAACACTTAGCTATGCTTTCCTACCAGCATCTGAAAGTACCACTTCTCCAACCCGTATCTGAACGCTTCTGAGCATATGCAAAGAAGAAAAAGCCATGCAGGGTAAGGCCAAATCCTCTCTTCCTGTGCCAGGAATCGATTAAGGCATCTTTCAATACTGAAGCAGCAACAGCACTCCAATCTCTTCCAGGAATAACTTGGACAGTGCGTTTTGCTGTGTGTGATATGCATAAGATTCCCAGAATAAATGGGCATGAATCTGACATCAGAAATGGCAATATTCAATAAAACAGAGGGGGAGATTTCAAACTAGCAGGCCGCTCTACAAGTGATCTTGTGGAACCAGCCATCCTTGAACAAAGGAAATTCAATGGAAGACAGCTGAATTATGGTGCATCAAGAGGTTCGATTCTATCAACATCGGCTTGGACTGGGATAAAGGTGTGTCATTGCTTTTTAATCACACTACTTGTGTTAATTAACTTGCCAATGCTAGGACGTTGGCGTTATCACCAAAAAGTGTTTTGTGAGTGGCCTTTGTTTATTAAAAACACTGCCACAAAAGCTTGCACAATTTCTGTGATCTTTTGTTGGACCTAATAAAGGCATTACAATATTTGGGGATTTTTGTTACGCTCAACAAGTCTACTTTTGTGGTGGAAGGGAGGGGGCATTACTGGAAAATGCTAAATTTAACCATTCTACAGTAGGACCCTACACTGGAGGGTGAGGATTTTAGACCACCTGAAGCAGGGACTTTATTCTCTGATGTGCTAGAACTAGATCTGAAGATTAGGTATAGAACTGATTTGACTCTAGAAGGAGTCCTATGGCACTATGGCCACCTCCTCTAGACATCTGTTGGTATCAGTCCCAGTCGGAATATGTGTGAAAACAAACCTTATATCACAGAAGTGCCCTAAGCCTCCAGTGACCTCCTTCTAAGGAAGCTGAACCCCAGAGAAAACCCTGGAACTGCTCCTCTCTCAGAACTGGGGTGCACACACTACAAATAGCTTTCCACTCCCGTAACTTTACTAATAACATTTTTCTGCATACATACCGGGATTTCTGTAGGATCAAAGTGAATACCAACGCTTAAAGAGAACAGCAGCACCAGCCAAGAAAGATGAGCCTTTGATCTTTTCCCAGTTAAAATCCCAATGTCTTCCTTTATTCAAGCTGACAGGCATCCCATATTTTAAAAGCACAGATCTCAAACCCAACTGATTCCAAAGCTTCAAGTAGAAATTTCAAGTAGATTCTACACCTTCCTATTGTGACAGCTTGGGCTCATTAAAAGCATAACGCCTTTTCCTTTTAAGCACCCCATGTAGAGCCCAACTACGCTAACAAGATTATTATTTTCAATCCACAAACCCTGCCCACTTCTGTCACCATAGACAGCTTAATCCTGGTCACTAAAAACCAGCTGATGCAAGAACCTGTTGTGCATCTTCTGAGAACAGCCCTCCTCAACCTGGCCATTCAGGTCTGGGACAACGGAGTTGTATTCCAACAGATCCAGAAGGCACCAGGTTGTGGAAGCCTGGTCCAAGAAGATGCTGCTGAGGAGAACGTCTCAAAGACAATGTTTTCTGAACATGGCTTTAAACATTTTAAAAACAGATAAACTCATTGACACAAACCTGTCATTTTGCAAGCCCCGTCTGTTCACCTGGCGCCTACACTGTACTGCTTTCGTCGCCAGCTGAAGACCTTTTTATTCTCTCAGTATTTTAACACTTAATTTTAACTTAAATTTAAACTTTACTGTTCTAACTCTGTATTTTAATCTTATATCAATTTTGCTGTGTGGTTTTATCCTGGTTGTGCTTTTTATACTGTATTTTGTAATTGTGCTTTTAACCTGTTGGTTATTTTATTATGGTTTTAATTTTTGTGAATCGCCCAGAGCGCTTCGGCTATTGGGCGTTATAAAAATGTAACACATAAATAAATAAATAAATAATTCCAAGCCATAATCCGGAAGGAAAACCCACTGCACTGTCTCTGCCATGCCCATTTCCTTAAAGCACCCTTAAGGGATTATTGTTATTATCTATATTATGATGATGATGATGATGATGATGATGATGATGATGATGAATGAAGATGTTGTAGTGTGATAAGGCATATGTAATAGTTTTTGATATTTGTACTCAACAATTATTCAATATGTATGCAGCAGATATTTGATGTATTTTTTTTTCTTATTGTGTTTGTTTCAGTTATATTTTGGAAATGTTTATCTATGTTTATATAGTGTTGAAAATGAATAAAAATTATTATAAAAAAAAAAAAAAAAAAAAAAGATGATGATGAATCATAGAATAGCAGAGTTGGAAGGGGCCTACAAGGCCAATGAGTCCAACCCCCTGCTCAATGCAGGAATCCACCCTAAAGCATCCCTGACAGATGGCTGTCCAGCTGCCTCTTGAATGCCTCTAATGTGGGAGAGCCCACAACCTCCCTAGGTAACTGATTCCATTGTCGTACTGCTCTAACAGTCAGGAAGTTTTTCCTGATGTCCAGCTGGAATCTGGTTTCCTTTAACTTGAGCCCGTTATTACGTGTCTTGCACTCTGGGAGGATCGAGAAGAGATCCTGGCTCTCCTCTGTGTGACAACCTTTTAAGTTGTCACACAGAACCGCAGGTTCAGACATTTGGTGTATGTGCTTGGCTGAGGAGCCAATGGGGCGAAGCTACCATCTGTGGGATTATGACTGAACGCCTCTAAGTCAGAATCCCCCCTAAACGGAACGATACCCCTAAACGGAACGATAAATAAAACAACCTTTTATTACATTTATATATCGCCCCATAGCCGAAGCTCTCTGGGAGGTTTACAAAAGTTAAAAACAATGAACATTAAAAAGAAATATACAAAATTTAAAACCATAAAAAGCATAAAATACAAACAAAAACAGACAATGTCCATTTAAAAACAACTATTCTGGGGGTCAGTTAAAAAACTCAGCCTATGCTGTTAAATGCCTGGGAGGAAAGTCTTCACCTGGCGCCGAAAAGATAACAATGTTGGTGCCAGGTAAGCCTCGTTGGGGAGATCATTCCATAATTGAGGGGCCACCAATGAAAAGGCCCTCTCCCTTGCTGCCATCCTCAGAGCTTTCCTCGGAGTAGGCACCCGGTGGAGGACCTTAGATGTTGAGCGTAGTGTACGGGTAGGTTCATGTCGGGAGAGGCGTTCCATCAGGTACTGTGGTCCCAAGCCATGTAAGGATTAGCAGCTGCCCAACCAGCAATTTCCAACTTCAAAAGCCAACTCACATTCCTTATTTCATAACAACCTAGATGTAAAAGAAGCGGCCAAGCAACCCTTTTTCTGACAACTCAGTCTTCTGTAATACAACATAGGCTACATCCATTCTGAAAAAGTGTTCTTTATTTACAAAGTGGGCCTTTTCAAATGACACACTAAACCATGGTTAGGCCGCTAGTCCTTTTGCAGGAAATGGTTAGTGAGTGTGTTTAAGCCGTGGTTATGTAGCCACCATGGTTAGGAATAGTTCACAAGACACACTAAGCTGTAATGTTTAACTCAAAATGCTTAACCACTGTGGCATAGTGTGTCGTCTGAACAGGGTCAAAGCCTTCAATGAACACTGAGGCAGTTGGCATAAGCTAACTCACAAGTGACACTAGCCACATACACAGCCCAAAACAATTGCAGACAGTTCCAGGAGCTTCAGGAATAACCAGCAAGACAATATCACCATCACGTCAAGCTTCTACTGTCAGACAGAACTAAAACCAGTTGCATTTGCAGAACTGAAAGTGGGCAGAGTCTGAAATGAAGACACTTCCTTGTAGCAGAGGGACATATGTCTCATTCAAGGCCGGAGACTCCTGGCAAACTCAAAAAAGGTCCCAATCTTCTCACCATCTGCATGGAGCGAACTATATTTGGGAGTTGATTATTCCCATTATTCCCATTTCATAGACTGGAAAACTAAAGTTTAGAAAAAGAGTAACTTCAGCTAATGCGTGACTGCGTATGCAACCATCCAAATTATATTATGGGGCACACCTCGCTGATGCCTTTAATTAAAGGGTGGACAAGTTAATTTGGAACGAAGGCGTTAAGACAACAGCAAGAGAAGAGAGTTCTTGTTTTCTTCCTCTTGCAACTGATTCCTGTACAAGGAAATGACCCCCTCTAAAAGGTGTTCATTGAATCAGAAAGACGCTTGTTTTGAAATGTGCTATTTGCGGAATACTACTAGCCATTAATCCTGCTCAAACACATCGGGTTTACTTCACTACCCGAAGATTTCAAACATTTGCAACCACTATTTTGCAATTATGAAAGACAGAAAAGAAGAAGAAAACAAAAGTTAGACAAGTATAGATCTGCCCTTATGCCGCAGAACTTTTCAAGCGGTATGCTGCATTCCCTCCTCCTTGGTTGCTCCGGGCATATGGATCTAAGGAACAGCCTCACACATCACTTTTGCAAGTGACAAGAACAAGACATTTTGCTATATGCAAAAATATGCAAAGATTTTTATCTCGCACTGTACAAAAACACAAAGTCATAACCATGTCAGATAATGCAGTTTTATTGGCATGCCACGGGTCTGTGGATGTGTTACTCACCAGTTAATTATGCAAACCATCCCCCCCCTCAAAAAAACCCCTAGGTTCAATTAGAAGCTTGCACAAAAAAACAGGTGTTGGCCTTAACCATAAACAGTATACTAGAAAACCAAAGAGGTTAAGGTGATGGATTTCAACAAAATTTTATAGTAAAATAAGATGAAATTTTATTAGATTGTAAGCCTGTGCGGCAGGGTCTTGCTATTTACTGTTTTACTCTGTACAGCACCATGTACATTGATGGTGCTATATAAATAAATAAATAAATAAATAAATAAATAATAATAATAATAATAATAATAATAAATAAACAATCAAGACTATAGAGCACTTACAATATACAATACGTTACACATTTAAAAATACGGTAAAAAAAAAGTGCTTCACAAGCTTTGATTGCCTTGGCCAGACGCGTTTCGACTCGGAAGTCTTCTTCAATGGCCAGTCACACGGCTGATCCACAGTCAGAGAAATAAGTGCAAACCAGGGGCTGACTGAAGAATTTCCAGGTGTAAAGGATAAAACATATGTCACTCCCCTCCAATTGCAAGTCCAGGGTAGCTGAAAAGCTATTACCCTTGACCTGCAATTGGAGGGGAGTGACCGGTTTTAAAGGAACTGCACTGGCTGCCTATACGCTTCCGGTCGGAATTCAAGGAGCCCTCAACGGCTTGGGACCTCGATACTTGAGAGAGCGCCTCTCCTTATATATGCCTGCCCAAGACCTTAGATCTGTTGGAGGAGCCCTTCTCCGCATCCCACCAATGCAGCCTTCCTCAACCTGGGGGGCTCCAGATGTGTTGGACTACAACTCCCAGAATGCCCCAGCCAGCTGGCTGGGGCATTCTGGGAGATGCAGTCCAACACATCTGGAGCGCCCCAGGTTGAGGAAGGCTGCACCAATGCAACATATACGTTATGATGGGACAAGGGAGAGGGCCTTCTCTGTGGTGGCACCCCGACTGTGGAATGCCCTCCCCTTGGAGACCCGATTGGCACCAACATTGACTGCATTTCGACGCCAAGTAAAAACATGGCTTTTTAACAAAGCCTTTGATGGTTAAACTCACTGGCACATTGTCTTAACTGTTTTAACTGCATCTATTGCTTTTTAAATTATATATTGTTTTAACTTGGATCATGGTTTAATTTGTTTTTAACTGTGTATATTTATTGTTTTATACTGTATGTTTTTAATCTGTACGCCACCCTGAGATCTTAGTGATATAGGGCGGGATATAAATATTTTAAATAAATAATAATAAATAATAATACCTTCGATTCTAAGACGCCATCGATTGTAAGACGCACACTAATTTCAGTACCAACAGAAAAAAGGCTTTGATTCTAAGAAATAATAAATGCACCCGCGATTCTAAGACGCACCCCGTTTTTAGAGATGTTTACATGGGGGAAAAGTGTGTCTTAGAATTGAAGAAATACGGTATATTTTATCCTTTACGCCTGGAAATTCTTCAGTCAGTCCCTGCTTTGCAGTTATTTCTCTGACTGTGGATCAGCCGTGTGACTGGCCATTGAAGAAGACTTCCGAGTCGAAACGCGTCTGGCCAAAGCAATCAAGCTTGTGAAGCACTTTTTTTTTTACTGTATTTTTAAATGTGTAATGTATTGTATATTGTAAGTGCTCTGTAGTCTTGATTGTCAATTCGAAGCTTTCCACTGATGATTATTACACAGGTATATTTACTGTGTATTTACTTGCTATTTACTGTGTTATCTGTACAGCACCATGTACATTGATGGTGCTATATAAATAAATAATAATAATAATAATAATAAAGGTTGCTTGGACCATGCCACGGCTTATTTTTGCCCTCATCTTCAATCGACTAGGTTTGTTTTCATCTCTACGCCTTGCAAAACCGTATATGGCTTTGGAACGAAACTGATTTTGCTTTATTAGCATGTTAAAGATTCGAATCGGAGCTGCCCTAGAAAGCAGGAGTGATATTTTTCAAAGATTGCCAGCTGCTAATCACGAATAGGATTGCCAGAACAAAATCACCAAAGGAGAAGAGGAAGTGTAGCCATGGTGGTCACCACACCTAAAAAAAAAGATATTATGGAGCTGGGTAAAGGGCAGAAACGGACAACTAAAATGATTCCGCTGACAGGATGGGGGGGGGTGTTCTACCGGTTCTGGATGGGGTTGCACTCACCCTGAAGGAGCAGGTTCGTAGCTTGGGGGTTCTTTTAGATCCATCATGGTCACTTGAGGCTCAGGTGACCTCAGTGGCACGGAGTGCCTTCTACAAACTCCGGTTGGTGGCCCAGCTACGCCCCTATCTGGACCGGGATAACCTGGCTTCAGTTGCCCATGCTCTGGTAACCTCCAAGTTAGATTACTGCAATGCACTCCACGTAGGGCTGCCTTTGAAGACGGTTCGGAAGCTGCAGCTCATGCAAAATGCAGTGGCCAGATTGATTTCGGAAACCAGAAGGTTCGACCATATAACACCTGCTCTGGTCCGCTTGCACTGGCTGCCTGTATGTTTCCGAGACCAATTCAAGGTGCTGGTTTTGACCTATAAAGCCTTACACAGCTTGGGACCACAATACCTGACAGAACGCCTCTCCCGACGTGAATACACCCGGTCACTACGTTCAACATCTAGGGTTCTCCTCTGGGTGCCTACTCCGAGAGAGGCTCGGAGTGTGGCAACGAGGGAGAGGGCATTTTCGGTGGTGGCCCCCAGACTATGGAACGATCTCCCTGACGAGGCTCGCCTGGCGCCAATGCTATCTTTCCGGCACCAGGTTAAGACTTTCCTCTTTGCCCAGGCATATGGTGGCACATCTTAATTACCCACGTTTTAGTTTTTTAACGGTTTTTAATGCTTTATGTGTGTATGTTCTGTGTTTTAGAAATTTTAAATTTTGTATACTCATTTTAATCTTAATTTTAGAATTTCTGTAAACCGCCCAGAGAGCCCTGGCTATGGGAGCGGTATATAAGTGCAATAAATAAATAAATAAATAATCAAGGGGCTGGAGCCTCTCCCCTACGAGGGAAGGTTACAACAGCTGGGGTTGTTCAGCTTGGAATAAAGGGGGCTAAGGGGAGACATGATAGAGGTGTACAAAATTATGCATGGTGTAGAGAATGTGGATAGGGAGACATTTTTCTCCCTCTCCCACAATACTAAAACCCCTTGAAGCTGATTGGTGGGAGATTCAGGACAATAAAAGAAGCACTTCTTCACACAACGCATAGCTAAATTATGGAACTCACAACCACAAGATGTAGTGATGGCCACCAATTGGGATGGCTTTAAAACGGGGGTTGGATAAATTCCTGGAGAAGAAAGCTATCCATGGCTACTAGCCCTGCTACCTCCAGTATCCGAGGCAGTAAGCCTGTGTGCACTCATTGCTGGGGCACATGGGTGGGATGGATGCTGTTCTACCCTGTCCTGCTTTAGAATCATAGAATTTGGAGTTGGAAGGTACCACAAGAATCATCTAGTCCAACCTTCTGCAATAAACCATCCATGAATGGTGGCAGTCCAGCCTCTTCTTAAAATCCCCCAGAGATGGAGAACCCACAACCTCCATCCCTGGCCGATGGCTGGTTGGCCACTGTGTGAACAGAGTGCTGGACTAGATAGACCCTCAGTCTGATCCAGCATCAGGGCGCTTCTGATGTTCTCTGCAGCCTGGAGGGTGGCAAAGAGAGCCATGCAGGCAACACATCAATTTCACAGAATATCCTGCTGGTCAGTTGCACGCATACAAATGTGTCCATTCCCTAAAAGTGACAATGGGAAGCCCATAAGACTCCATTCATCTGATGAAGGGGGCTACAGTCCACAAACGCTTGTGCCAGAATACATTTGTTAAGCTTTTAGGCCCCACAAGTTTCTTTGTTGGTTTCGCTGCAACAGACGAACCTGGTGAGTCCTCTGAACGTCACAAGCACATTTGTTCTAAAGAAAAGGGCATAAAAGGAGCATGACCTTTAGATATAAAAGGGATGGGTCCTGCAGGGAAGAGGGCGGTGTGTTAATCTGCTTCTTGTGCATAATTATTGGGAGAGGGGAAAAGCTACGCCCCTTCAGTTCCACTAGCAAACAATCTCCATCCTTTTTGAATGGCGCCAAGCCTTTGAGGCACTTTAATATTGCAATACTACCAGTGAAAAAAAACTTGGAATTGTTGTAGATCACAAGCTGAATATGAGCCAACAGTTTGATGTGGCTGCAAAAAAAGCAAATGCTATTTTGGGCTGCACTAATAGAAGTACAGCTTCCAAATCGCACGAGGTACTGGTTCCCCTCTATTCGGCCCTGGTTAGACCTCATCTAGAGTATTGTGTCCAGTTCTAGGCTCCACACTTCAAGAAGGATGCAGACAAGCTGGAGCGTGTTCAGAGGAGGGCAACCAGGATGATCAGGGGTCTGGAAACAAAGCCCTATGAGGAGAGACTGGGCATCTTTAGCCTGGAGAAGAGAAGACTGAGGGGAGACATGATAGCACTCTTCAAGGACTTGAAAGGTTGTCACACAGAGGAGGGCCAGGATCTCCTCGATCATCCCAGAGTGCAAGACACAGAATCATGGGCTCGAAGTCAGATTCCAGCTGGACATCAGGAAAAACCCTGTCTGTTAGAGCAGTACGACAATGGAACCAATGACCTAGGGAGATGGTGGGCCCTCCCACACTAGAGGCATTCAAGAGGCAGCTGGACAGCCATCTGTCATGGATGCTTCAAGGTAGATTTCTGCATTGAGCAGGGGGTTGGACTAAATGGCCTCATGGGCCCCTTCCAACTCTACTATTCTATGATTCTATGTTTTGGAGTAAAGGAAGATGGACTGGCAGCAAGCCCCTTTTGTTTAAAAAGTAAAAACTGCATGTCTGAAAGTGAACATTTACCGTTGTCCCCACATCCCATGCTTGTCTGAAACATATTCCCAGAAGCACTGACAGATGTGAAGTTTTTAAATTTTGTACTACAGACCAGGCAATTTGTGTAGACTGGGTTACTCTTGTGGAAATGGTAATATTGGGGAAAGTGCCTAATACCTAAAACTCCTCATGACTGCAAGTGAGGACAGCAAAACGGTTTGTACAATGCCTTACCTGATGAAGAGATCTGGAGATCTCAAAAGCCTGCACGTTTTCTTGAGATATTTTGGTTGGCCTCATAAAGGTATTACACCAATACAGATTTTGGACTACTGATTTTGGACTTATAAAAGATCACATACTTTAATCTGCTGTTCTGCTAGGAGCTCTAGCTCCAAAAACTTAGCAATCTTCACACTCTGAAACTAAATCCAACTGTACTGTCAATGCCACCACGGAAGCAACAATTTTCTCAATAATAACATCTTAAAAGCAGATTTTGTGAATGGAAGGAACACGGAAAAGATGTGTATTGCAGTGCTGCTTCTGCAGCAGCCTCCCACAACCTGGTGCCCTCCAGATGCTGGCTGGGAATGATGGGACTTGCACTCCAACACTTCTGGAGGGCATTAGGTTAGGGGAGGCTGCTGTATACAGCACTCACACTGGTGGTGCAGGATAGATGCACAGCAACAGGACTGAGTACCCTAAAGGTCTTCTCGTCTTTGTTTTCGTCTTGTGGGACTCTCTCACGGCCTGTGCGCCCCCCCCCCACGTCTAAAGGAAGCAGATGCCATAGAGTTTGACTCCTAGAAAGGAAACAGTTGCGCCCTTGGGGTCAGCAAGGCACCCTAGGATGTGGCAAAGAGAGTCCTGTTCCGGCAACAGGTCTTATTAAAAATACAACATGTTGGAAGAGGAGGCGTACGTACTCCTTCCCCACATCCATTTTAACTCCTTTCCCTGAATGAAAAGAAGTTAAAGCCCAGCAAGAGTTAAATAAACTTAAAGAAGTGCACAAGAACATAGGAAGCTGCTTTATAAACCAAGCCAGGTTGTTTTTCTGGCGTTGCCTGGGCCTGTTCAGACGATCACAGAGGGGGAAACAAGCCACGGTGGGTCATTTCCCCCATTGCGCATGCTGGGGGGATTTTACAAGCCAGCCCAGAACCCTAAATCAGCCCATAGTTTCTGGCAGCTGGTTAACCATGGCAACACCTGACCCTCTCCGCTGGCGAGGGTAATTATTGAAATGTGCAGCTGGGAAATAAACCACCATGGCTTATGGCTTATTCCCCCCTCCCTTCCCTGACTATGAGAATCTGGTCTCTGATTGGCAGAAGTATCCAAGGTCGGGCAATGTAGGCCCCATTTCAAACTACTCATTAAGTATTACTCGATATCACTCATTCATATTCTGCTTAATTTTATCTCCCACCTTTGCCTCCGGGCAAAGATATCACTCATTCATATTCTGCTTTTTGGCTGTCTCAAAATGGAGTCGGTACTGCTCACTCACTGAGCTACATTGTAACAAATCTTTACCAAAGGGTCCCCCTCTGCCTCTACTTTACCAGGGGGACTTGGAGTAGCCCCCCTAAAAAATCGTAGGCCCATGCCAACTGCCACCACCACCTCCGCCCTCTGCCCAGTCCTGCTCATCATCACCTTTTAAGTGGAGATGACCTCTTGTATGTAAAGCAGGTGCTCTCTGGCCTGTCCCATCTGCAGCCTGAACACATAGTGGGAGGACGAAATCGCAAACTGGTCTGGAGCAAATCACAGGTGCTGAAGAGCCCACCTGGAGTCCCACAAAGGACGAGACGCAGAAAACATCATATGATGCCCTCGGAGTCGTCATTCAAACGCTCCACTGGTGCTCATTTGGATAATCCCAGAAGTCCCCCACGATACCAGAAACAAGGATGCTGATACAGAAGCGATGTCAGTGCAAGGATTCTTTTAAAGACGATAAAGAGAACAGATACTTTTGGGGGGAGGGGGTTTGGAAAGGACCTCCTAAAATTAAGGTAACCCTTTGCGCGGCATGCATTGTTCATCAGCACAGGTGCTCAAGACTCGAGAAATGGTTTGTTGCTGTCAAAGTTTGCCAGTTTGCCACCGAGTCGCTCTGCCGCCTACAGCTCCTTTTGCTCAAGAGAACCAAAGAGGCTGGAATGAAGTCCCCGGCAGGGCAGGGGATGGGATTTGTGCAGGGCGCAGAAGCCTAGGCGAGCGCTGGAGAACTCCCTCCACTGCATTATGCCCTTGTCGTTGTGCTTCTAAGAAAAAGGAAAGGGGTGGGGGGGAGGAACCCAGCAAAACAAAACAGACGAGAGGGACTTAAGGAAGTGCTGATAACCGCTTTAATAGCCCCAAAACAAGCCGCCTTGCGCAACACGCGGCCACCCCTCTCTCTCTTGACCGCTTGCAAACAATTCGAAATGGATCGGCCGCCTGCTTGCAAAAGGAGCCTGTGCAGGGCTGGAAGGCGAGGGGGGGGGGGCCTTTAAGCACCAAGTGCAGAAAATACTGGCGGATGTTGCCAAAACAACAGAGAGAGAGCGAGAGAGAGAGCGAGAGAGAGAGAGAGCGCATTAACTGAAAACAGATAAAAAGCCCAGTATTTTTAATGGAATTGTTTTATATGTTGTTGTAAAGCGCCTCGATGCCAGAAATGGTGAGGTGGCGCTATAAAAATGCTTTAAATAAAATAATAAATAAATATGTTGCAGCATCCCAGTTTGCAACCTCGGATCCCTTACGAGAGAGAGAAAGCGCGCTTGCATCCCACTCGCGACTTTTTTTCCGGGGAGCTGCGCCTTGCCGAGAAAAGGCGGCCCCTTTTTCGCGTGGGTCAGTCTCCCCAACCGCAGCCGGCGCGCGCGGGCTCCAGCCCCGGGAAAACGCCGGGGACCGCGGAGCTGCCTCCCACTCTGGTTGTTTACGTGAGATGGGCCCCCACTCGCGTCAGATTCCACTCGCGCGCGCACACACACACCCTCCACGCATCATCTCGGCTTCTCTTTCCTTTGCAAACGCGATCGCCTCCCGTCCCGCTTGCTTACAAACTTAGGAGCGGCAACGGAGCTGTAAACAAGCCGCGCAGCTACCCAAAAAGGCAGACGGGGAAGCCCGGGGGGGGGGAGGGAAGGAGAGAGGGTGGGGGGGAGAGAGAGAAAGAAACTTCAGGCTTGGTTACTTTTTTAAGCGTGGGGGGAGGGGGGGAGGAAGGCAGCCAGGAAGGAAGCCGGAACCCGCGCGAGGTTGGGCGGCTGGGGTGAGAGAAGCGGCGCACGGGCAGCCCGGTGCGCCCTCGGGGCGTCTCCGGAGAGCTCCAAACGCTCCGGCGGCAGCTGGCGGGGGACCCGGCCGGGCGCAGGGGTCGCTTGGCCGGCTGCCGTCCCTGCGCGCAGCGCCCACCCACCCACTCCGGCCCCAGCGCGCTCACCGCATGGCTGGAGGTGGAAGACGCGCCTCGCCGTGGTCGCCATCATTGCCGCCGCTCTGCCCGGGCTGCGCGCTTCACACCATTGCGCTGGCGGCGGCGGCGGCGGCGGCTCCTCGTCTCCGTCGGGAGGAGGAGCGCAGCCCGGAGTGAGCGCGGCCGCGCATCGGCCCGGGGGAAAAGGGGGAAGGGACGGCGCCCCAGCGACACACCTCCCGCGCGCCCTCCCGCGCCGGTCCTAGCGCGCTTCCCCGGGGAGGCGGAGGAGAGCCGCGGCGGCGGCGAAAGGGGCCCCTCCTGGACGCCCCCGCCTCAACTGCTGCTGCTCTGCCCCGGGCCACGTGGGGGCGCTTTCCGCGGGGGCAGCAATTGCGCGGCGCAACACCGGGCTGGTCTCTTCCCCCCCCCCCACACACCCCGTCGAGGCTCTGCCTTGCTCAGGCTGCAGCGCGGCACCCGCTCAGCTCAGCCGACCCTCTGTGTGTCTACTCAGAAGTAAGGCTTGCTTCTGAGTAGACACGCGGAGGATTGGCTGCCCGGTACTTTTCAGCTCAGACTCCCCCAAGCTGGTGGGCTGCAAATCCCACCATCCCCAGCTGCCATGGCCCAGAGTTGGGGGTTATACCCAACACGTCTTTGGAGGGCACCAGGTTGAGGAAGGCTGAGCAACCACAGTGGAGCGCCGAATCTCAAAATGGATGGACACTGAATGATCCGAAGGGGTGGCAGACCCTTGCTTTAAAAACAACAACAGGGTGAGAACACATGAAAGAGAGGCCATCCCTTAGTGGCGGAGCAGATGTTTTGCACGTTAAAAGGGCTTCTTCACAGAGCACATAGTCAAACGATGGAATTCACTTTCACAGATGTGGCGATGGTTTTAAAAGGGGGTCAGAAGAGAAGGCTATCAATGGGAAGAGAAGGCTATCAATGGCTACTAGTCCTGATGGCTATGTGCTATCACCAGTATGCCTAAGTACACCAATTGCTAGGGAACATGGGTGGGCAACTGTTGTACTCATGCCCTGCTTTTGGGGGGTTGGACTAGATGGCTTTATAGGCCCCTTCCAACTCTCCTATTCTATGATTCTGATTCCTGTGGGCAGCTGGTTGACCGCTGTGTGCATAGAATGCTGCACTAGATGGACCCTTGGTTTGATCCAGAAGGGCTCTTCTTATGTTCTGTTAATATATATTTAAGTGGAAAAATTGGCAAGGAAGTCACACTTGACTTCAAAAGAGGAAACTTCTCTAAAATGAGGGAACTGGTGAAAAAGAAGTTGAACGTTAGAGTCAAGATGGTTAAATCCCTTCAAAATGCTTGGAGGTTACTCAAAACCACAATAATAGAAGTTCAGCTAGAATGTACACCACAGGTTAGGAGAGGTAGCACGAAGTCCAAAGAACTCACCTGTATGATTAATGAGCAGGGTCAAGGAAGCTATTAGAGAAAAGGGGGCTTCCTTCAGAAAATGGAAGTCTTGCCCAAATGAGGAAAGCAAAGGAGAGCACAAAGGCAATGCAAGCAGTCAGTAGTAGATGCAAAAAATAAATAAATTCAAGGCGCCTATCACTAACATCATCAAGGCTAGCAAAAAAAGAATTCTTTAATTGCTCCAGAGGCAGAAAACCAGCTAGGGAGGCAGTTGGACCGTTGGGTGACAATGGTGTTAACAGAGTACTGAAGGAGGACAAGGAGATTGAAGAGAAACTGAATGAATTCTTCTCATTGAACTTCACTGCAGAAGATATAGAACAGATACTTGTGCCAGAACTGATGTTTTCAGGAAGAGGAACTGGGGCAAATAGCGGGGACAAAAGATTAAGTTCTCAGCCTCATTGACAAATTATCAGCAAATAATTCACCAGGGCCCAGATGGTGTCCATCCTAGAGTCCTTAAAGAACTCAAATATGAAATTGTTAATTTTATAACAAAAATATGTAAGATCTCCCTAAGAACAGGCTTTGTACCAGAGAACTTGAGAATGGCCATTGTAACACTACTTTTTAAAGAGGGATCCAGACAATTACAGGCCAGTTAGATTAATGTCTGTTCCAAGTAAATTGGTTGAAAGTATTATTAAAGATAAAATTAATAAGTATATAGAAGGACAACCTCTTCGAAAAAGGAATCTTCATGGCTTCCGCAAAGGTAAGTCCCGTTTCACTAACTTTTTAGAGCTGTTTGAGAGTTTCAGTAAACGTGTGGGCAAGAGTGATCCTGTAGACACTGTTTTCTTGGACTTCCAAAAGGCTTTCGACAAAGTCCCTCAGCAAAGACTCCTGAGCAAACTTAGCAGTCATGGAATAAGAGGAGAGGTCCTCTTATGGGTCAGTAACTGGTTAAAGAACAGAAAGCAGAGAGTAGGAATCAATGGTCCATTTTCTCAATCGGGTGTGTGAATAGCGTGGGCCCAAGGATCTGAATTAGGACCAATGCTTTTCAACTTCCTAATAAATGATCTGGAATTAGGAACGAGCAGTGAAGTTGCCAAGTTTGCTGATGACACCAAATTACTTTGGGCGGAAGGGTACGGTTCCACTCAAGTCCTGCTTGTGGGTTTCCCATGGGCAGCTGGTTGGCTACTGTGTGAACAGAAATATGGATTAGACAAGCCCTTAGTCTGATCCAGTAGGGCTCTTCTTATGTTCTTAAGATCCCAGATTCAATCTCTGGCAAAAGCTGGCATCTCCAAGTCAGGCTGAGAAAGACCCCCTGCCTTGAAACCCTAGATAGCTACTGCAAGTCAAAGAGACACAGGAAGCTACCTCATGCTCTGCTCCAGAAGGTGGAGCTAGTGCAGAATGCTGCAGCTCGGCTGCTGCCTGGAGCTGCCCCTTTCCAGCATGTAACTCCTCTGCTGAGGGAACTGCACTGGCTGCCTATTCGCTGCTGGGCCAGGTTTAAGGTTCTGGTACTTGTGTACAAAGCCCTAAACAACTTGGGACCAGGATACCTGAGAGAGCGCCTTCTCCCCTACCAACTTGCCTGGTCACTGAGGTCATCCGAGGACCTGCTCCTGGTGGTTCCACATAGACCCATCCTCCGATTGGAGTCCACCAGGGGAAGAGCCTTCAGCGTGGTGGCCCCCCTCCTATGGAATTCCCTGCCTCTGGAGGTCAGGCAGGCGCCAACTTTGTATTCCTTCCACCGTCTCCTGAAAACATTGTTCCAGGAAGCCTTCCCTTGATGACCAGCCACGGTTCACTTTGCATTTGACCTTTTAAAAAACCTATTTTAATGTGTTATTTTATTTTATCATTTTATTTATTTTATCTTGTACACCGCTCTGAAATTTTGAATGGGAAGCGGAATATAAATATTGTAGATAAATAAATAAATACCAAGTCAGACCTTTGGTCCATCAAACCTAGTGCTGTTGACACTGACTGGCAGCCAGCAACAGCAGTTCTCCAGGATTTCAGGTAGGATGCCTTCCTAGTCCTACCTGGACTTGCTTGGGACCTTCTGCAGACAGGTGTTTGGCCTCAGTATAAGGCAGCTTCCTACGTTCCGACAAAGAGCTTTGCTGGATCAGACCATGGCCCAGCCCAGCTCAGCCCTCTGCAAGAAGCCCACCAGCACACACCAGCCATGCAGTGGGCCACTACCCATCTTCTGCCTATTCTTGTTCCAAGGGTGAGAAAAGACTGGAGACGCTTCAGAGTCTTGGTCTCAAAGTGGCTTCCTTCAGGATGGGTGCAGCATTTGCATTCCTCAGAATGGTTTTCCACAATGGTATACTCTGGAAACATACTGACCCTGTTCAGACAAGACCCGAAGCCATGGTGGTTAAGCATTTTGAGCTAAACATTATGGCTTAGCGTGTCGTGGGAACCCTTCCTAACTATTGCAGCTACATAACCATGGTTTAAACATGCTCATTACCCATTTGCTGCAAAAGTGTTAGTGGCCTAACCATGGCTTAGTGTGTCTTCTGAACAGAGTTTTCCATCCACAAGATCAATTCACTGCTTACAAGGGGAGTAGCTATGATGTTGTATGCAGGCTAACTCAGAAGTAAATCTCATTGGACATTTCTACACCTGCCTTTTTCCCTGGGATCGTTCCTGTGCATCCAAATGACACACAGGGGATCCCGGGAACAGGCAGGGATCATCCCTCCATTTGCCTGGGATAATCCTTAGGTGTAGGATCATAGAATTTTATTGAATTCATTAAGACTGTATGGCAAAAGATGAAGCGATTACGTGAACAAAAGATGCATCTAATAACTACCAAAATACCTCACAATGAGAATATGTCATAGAATCATAGAATTGCAGAGTTGGAAGGGGCCAACAAGGCCATCGAGTCCAATCCCCTGCTCAATGCAGAAATCCACCCTAAAGCATCCCTGACAGAGGGTTGTCCAGCTGGCTCTTGAAGGCCTTTAGTGTGAGAGAGCCCACAACCTCCCTAGGTCACTGGTTCCATTGTCGTACTGCTCTAACGGTCAGGAAGTTTTTCCTGATGTCCAGCCAGAATCTGGCTTCCTTTAACTTGAGCCCGTTATTCCGTGTCCTGCACTCTGGGAGGATCGATAAGAGATCCTGGCCCTCCTCTGTGTGACAACCTTTTAAGTCTTTGAAGAGTGCTATCATGTCTCCCCTCCATCTTCTCTTCTCCAGGCTAAACCTGCCCAGTTCTTTCAGTCTCTCTTCATAGGGCTTTGTTTCCTATGAAACAAAGTGAAAAGGGCCACTGTGTCCACTGAGGCTAGAAGCTAGGATGGCAGTGAGTCAGCAACAACCACACGGGACTTGCAAGCATGATAAGTGTATCAAATAGCTGACACGGGTGCAGACATGCATTGGGGTGGGGATCCAATGGGTAAAAGGGCCCTCAATCACAACGTTGGACCAGCTGCTATCACCCACAGGCCCTCATCTATAAAATGGGAACGACATGTTCTCATAATGGGTTTCATGAGATCAGAGGCAACGGTTGCAACACTCTGCCTATTAGAAGAGTTCCAAAGCTCCAAGGGAAGCAACCAGAGTTCCGCATATGCATATTTTTTCCTGCCAGACTGCTATTACGATGGGAATTGCTTACATCTGGCCATTCTTTGGAGCTTTGTGCGAGAATACGTTCTGCATAACCTAGGGGACACTTCCCACTTGAAATGTATCTTTGGTTCCTCTCTGTTTCCAAAGGCATAGGGTACATTTCTTCCCTGACCACCTGGGAGCCATGAATATTGGGCAAACCAGCAAGATAGAATATCTACTTGTTAACAACGATAAGGGAGTTACAGAAAAACAACTGCCTTTGCTCTCACTGCAGCAAAACGGCATCAAAACAATAATTTTGTTACCAGTGTGGTATCGGCAGTAACCCAGATGTTTTATTACCTTTTTATTCTGCTTTTGATACAGAGGTTTGACATAAGAAGAAGAGCCCTGCTGGATCAGACCAAAGGACTATCCAGTCCTGCATCCACTTTTCCCCAGCGGCAACCAGATGCCCCACTGGGAAGTCCATAAGCTAGGCATGATAGCCGTTCCTCCGTACTAATAGCCAATGATAAATCTGTCATTATCCTACTGCATCAGTTTGTCCAATGTTCCTTTTAAAGCCATCTATGCTAGCAGCAATCATCCTATCTTGTGGTAGCGAGACTCTTAAGTGAATTATATAGTAAGTAATACTTTTATTGTTTAGCTATAAGCCATAAAAAAAAACAGAAAGAACAAGCAGAGTTGAGCAACACATTTAGCTCTCAATTTCCTGGCTGCCAAAAAGGAAACATTCAAGGCAGCATAATTTTCATTATCAAAAAACCGAAAACATAAATTCACTAGGTTTAACAGCATTCTTCCTCAACCTGACAGGTATTTTTCACATGGATCCTTATAAAGAGGATATTGGGTATCATAATGGACAACATCTTGGATAACAGTTTTACAAAACTCACAAGAATGCTGATCCAACGATAAATGCTTGTAACAGCCTTCTAAGAAAGTTCCCTTCTAAGAGGGAACAACATTAAATCTTAATTCAGAAAAAAAACATTCCTGCGTGCAGCTGTTACTTTCTACTGTTACTTTCTACTGTTAGTTTTACCCTACCCTGTGCCTGCTTACCCTACCCTGTACCTGTTTGCATTCTCTTCCCCTCCTTATTGTTTTACTATGATTTTATTAGATTGTAAGCCTATGCGGCAGGGTTTTGCTATTTACTGTTTTACTCTGTACAGCACCATGTACATTGATGGTGCTATATAAATAATAATAATAATAATAATAATAATAATAATAATAATAAATAAGATCCAAATAATTATAGAATCATAGAATAGTAGAGTTGGAAGGCCATCGAGTCCAATCAATGCTTTCTGAGGATACATGGATACAATCTTGAAAATCTAGAAGCGTGGATGATTAGCCTATCAATTGGAAAATCTTTTCCAAACATGAAAAGCTTTAACTAAGATCCAGATATTCTGGATCTTAGGCCTTAGCTAGACCTACCGAATAATCCTGGATGGAGGAGGGGTGATCCCACGTTGCGATTAACGTGAGATCTCGCCCTTGTTTACATGTAAGGTGTGATGACCTCAGGAAGAGAGGTGTCGCGCCCGCCATTTTTAAAAAAATTTGTAAAGGGGACGGAGCGCACGAACACTCATGCGCAAAGGTAAGGTGTTTTTTTTAATTTAAACTACTTTCCCTGATCCGCTCAACCATACCCCCGATGGGTGCAGCGCTCAAGCCGTGGCAACAGGCCACACCTTCCACGGTCCTGGGCTCAGCCCAGGACCATGGAAAAAGGCCCCAAGTGTAGGGCTGTATCCTGGGGCCAGGGAGAGATGATCCCTCCCTGATCCCGGGATCCCTTGTGCATCATCTGGACACACAGGGATGATCCCAGGGTTCGCCCCGGGATAAAGGCTGGTCTAGCTAAGGCCTTAGTCAGTTGACAATCAAGTCCTCTAGCAAGTGTCCATAATGCGGTTGCTCTCGTCTGAGAATTTAAGGGAGAGTCATAAACTTCACAGGCCAAATGTGAAGATGGGGAAGTTAACATTCCGTTACAAAATTTAAGAAGATGGACTTGTAATCTAGTCCAAACTGAAGGCCAGCCCGTTTCTGCACGGGAATGGGTAGAAAGACTGCCGATAGATAAAGCCAGTATTTTCTTCAGAAAAGAACTTTGGATAGGGTGACCATATTTTGGAAACCAAAAAGGAGGACAACATAGCCGACACTCAAGGAGGCGTGCCCACTACGACATGTCCAGTCCCCAAGGGGACGTGGCCTTGGTCACATGTCTGGTTCCACAGCTCACAATTAAGACAAATTTGTTCTACATAATACCTTTATGTTAAAATCACTGAACTAAAGAACAAGTAAGACATTCAGTGTATCTGAAATTAACATTTGATGGACTGGTTTTGGATTACAACTCCCATTAGCCCCAGCCAGCATGGCCAATGAGCAGAAATTCATAGAATCATAGAACAGCAGAGTTGGAAGGGGCCTACAAGGCCATCGAGTCCAACCCCCTGCTCAATGCAGGAATCTACCCTAAAGCATCCCTGACAGAGGGTTGTCCAGCTGCCTCTTGAAGGCCTTTAGTGTGAGAGAGCCCACAACCTCCCTAGGTAACTGGTTCCATTGTCGTACTGCTCTAACGGTCAGGAAGTTTTTCCTGATGTCCAGCCAGAATCTGGCTTCCTGTCACTTGAGCCCGTTATTCCGTATCCTGCACTCTGGGAGGATCGAGAAGAGATCCTGGCCCTCCTCTGCGTGACAACCTTTCAAGTATTTGAAGAGGGCTATCCTGTCTCCCCTCAATCTTCTCTTCTGCAGGCTAAACCTGCCCAGTTCTTTCAGTCTCTCTTCATAGAGCTTTGTTTCCAGACCCCTGATCATCCTGGTTGCCCTCTTCTGAACACGCTCCAGCTTGTCTGCGTCCTTCTTGAATTGTGGAGCCCAGAACTGGACGCAATACTCTAGATGATGCCTAACCAGGGCCGAATAGAGAGGAACCAGTACCTCACGTGATTTGGAAGCTATACTTCTATTAATGCAGCCCAAAATAGCATTGGCCTTTCTTGCAGCCATATCGCACTGTTGGCTCTTATTCAGCTTGCGATCTACAACAATTCCAAGATCCTTCTCGTTTGTAGTATTGCTGAGCCAAATTATGGGAGTTGTACTTCAAAACATGTGGAGGGCACCAAGTTGCCTATCCCTGGTCCAAAATATTACAGACTAAGGCATCATCTCCATGTGCGGCCACGGCTCGGAATACACACACACACACACACACACACACACACACACACACACGACAAAATCCTTCTTGCAAGTAAAAACAAACACATCGTAGAGGACTATGCCAAACCTTTAGTCTCTGCTGTGCTAGCTTTCTGCTTGCAATGAGTAAACGAACAGAGAAGCCTCACCATGAAATACTTCGTTGATTTCTAAACCTTTCTGTTTAAGCCAAAATTGAAAGGAAAATAAAGAATTCAATTCCTTTTACGCTGAAAACCCAATATTGTGTAAGCAGGAATGCCTACTTGACTCTTTTGTCACCTTTGTTTAAGCCAATCAGCAAAGACCCTCCAGCTGTCTTGCTCACTTGGACCTGTGAAAGCCAGAGATATGTACCCATCAACTCCCATCTTTTCCTTACTTCAGCAAAGAAAGAAGAGCCCATTGTCCTCTTTCTTCCCCTAAAAATCCATTTTCCCCCAGAGTAATCTTAAAAGAAAGACTTACTTTATTTTGATTTTTAAATCAGCAACTCAACAAAAACAGTAACTCAGATCCATGAATTACTCAGGTGCAGGGAGGGACAGCAGAGGTCCTCTTCCACCCTTTCTGCTCACAAGAGACCCCCCCCCTTTCCTTCCCCTCTTTCTCCCTTCCTTCCCAAAGATGCTCAGCAAAGCTCCCCATCACTTCACAAGTCAGCAGATAAGGAGAGGGAATTTGCACTGTCTTCTATTTTCCTTCTAAGTGATCCATATTCCAATTATTCTCTTTTCCTCCCTTTCCCCTGATATTCCATCCCATTCCAAACTGCATTTTCCATTGGCTTTGGGACTCCTTTTTTGCCTCTCCAGCCACCCATTTTCCTCCAGAACTCTCATCCCACCCCCAAACAGTCTGTTCCTCCCCCATTTGGGGGAAATCATACATCAACAGTGAGAAAGTTCCAGATAATCACATATTCAAAGTCAATAGTGGAAGTATAGGTGCACTGGGATGCATAGAAAAGTGTGTGTGTGTGTGTGTGTGTGTGTGTGTGTGTGTGTGTGTGTGTGTGTTTAAAAGAGGTTTGATAGAAGTGCAGCACCACGGCTTGGGACCACAATACCCGACGGAACACCTCTCCCGACGTGAATATACCCGGTCACTATGTTCAACATCTAAGTTCCTCCTCCGGGTGCCTACTCCGAGAGAGGCTTGGAGTGTGGCAACGAGGGACAGGGCCTTTTCGGTGGTGCCCCCCAGACTGTGGAATGATCTCCCTGATGAGGCTCGCTTGGTGCCAACGCTGCTATCTTTCCGGCACCAGGTTTTTTTTATTATTATTATTTTATTTATTTATTTTATACCGCCCAATAGCCGAAGCTCTCTGGGCGGTTCACAAAAATTAAAACCATAATAAAACAACCAACAGGTTAAAAGCACAAATACAAAATACAATATAAAAAGCACAACCAGGATAAGACTTTCCTCTTTGCCCAGGCATATGGCGGCACATCTTAATCACCCACATGCTTAGTTTTAACGGTTTTTAATGTTTTATGTGTGTATGTTCTGCGTTTTAGAATTTTAAATTTTGTATACTCATTTTTATCTTAATTTTAGAATTTCTGTAAACCGCCCAGAGAGCCCTGGCTATGGGGGCGGTATATAAGTGTAATAAATAAATAAATAAGAGCAACTTTAACTCTTAACAAGGCGTGTGTGTCTCAGATTTTTTTCTCTGTGTGTGCATTTCAGCACCTCAAAAGAAGTTTTGACTCTTAACGTGTGTGCGTCTGTGTGTTTGTGTGTGTGTGTGTGTGTGTGTGTGTTTGTAGCTGATCATGGGGGAAGGAGAAGAAAGTGGAAGGAAAGAAAGAAGGTTTAGCATGAGATAATTTAAATATGTGTTAACTTGCACCACCAAAAGGAAAGAAAGGATTTTAAAAACCACATGTTCACAGTGTGTCTGAGGTGCATTATGCACCAAACCAACCAAATCTACAAAAAGTTCAACCCAACAACTCCTTTTCCCCCCACTGCAACATTGAAAGCGAAGGGGGGACCATTTCTCTCACACGCATGCTTACATGGGTGTAAGCCCATTGAATTCAGTGAGTCTTACTTTTGAACAGACCTATATACAATTGATATATATCATTTAAAAGCACACGGAAGCCTTGACATGCACAAGCAGATAACCAATGGCAATGTGTTAAAAATAATAAGAGTAAACTTAAGTTGCAGCACCATACATCGAAAAGGATATTATGCATAAAATCCACCATTCCAAGCACAACACACACACACCAAGCCCAAATACATTTTTAAACATGGCAACGGAAACTTAAATGCATTCCCCTAACCCCTATTTATTCAGACACACAGCCCCATGAAAAGACTTTTAAATGAATTAATTGGGAATGGGTTTTGTTAAAACGAAAGCATTTGTACTGAGGGGAATGATTCCCTACCCTCCCAGAAACGCACAAATGAGATCAGCAATCACCACCAGCAACAAACATAAAATTATTATTATTATTTATTTATTTATTTATTTATTTATATAGCACCTTCAATGTACATGGTGCTGTACAGAGTAAAACAGTAAATTGCAAGACCCTGCCGCATAGGCTTACATTCTAATAAAATCATAATAAAACAATAAGGAGGGGAAGAGAATGCAAACAGGCACAGGGTAGGGTAAACAGGCACTGAGTAGGGTAAAACTAACAGTATAAAGTCAGAACAAAATCAAGTTTTAAAGCTTTAGGAAAAAGAAAAGTTTTTAGCTGAGCTTTAAAAGCTGCGGTTGAACTTGCAGTTCTCAAATGTTCTGGAAGAGCGTTCCAGGCGTAAGGGGCAGCAGAAGAGAATGGAGGAAGCCGAGCAAGGGAAGTAGAGACCCTTGGGCAGACGAGAAACATGGCATCAGAGGAGCGAAGAGTACGAGCGGGGCAATAGTGTGAGATGAGAGAGGAGAGATATAGTAGTAAGGTCATACCAGGATGATGATGATGATGATATTCTTGAAACTGGCTGAACAACTCCTCCCAAACACAATGAGCCTCAAGGAGTCAGCACATGTTGCTGCTGCCCCTGCAAAGCACTCAAGGGGGCTGGCTCAGGCTGAACCCCACACCACCCAAACCACCCCAAAGCATACCTGGGACCGTGACACACACACACCCGAGAAACCTTGACCCTGCGTGGATGCTGCACGTGCTCAGGCAGAAATCCTCACCAGAAGAAAGGCGACAGTGCAGAGAACTGAAGGTCGTCTCCCCATCCTCCTGGCTGCTGCAGCTCCGTTGTATATGGGTCCTCCTGCAACTGGGCTGATTGCTTTGGAAGGAAGGGGAGCTGGGCACCGCCAGGGTTGGAAGCCCAATGGAAGCCATTGCTGCCTCTTCGCCACAGCAGCTGCGCCCTCCCTAACACGTGCCCGAAAGAGAAACGGTGGCGGGAAGAGCGGCCAATGGCTGCACTGGCCCCACCCAGCTTCCCGGCTCCTCTGCTAGGAAAGACGTGCTCAACCCTTTATAGTAGAGCGGCTTAACGACAATTTCTGGCCAAATCGTGCACATTGCGATGAAGGAAGGAAAGGAACCTCTCGTGCAAGCACTGAGTCATTACTGACTCTTGGAGGGACGCCAGCTTTCGCTGACGTTTTCTTGGCAGGCCTTATAGCGGGGTGGTTTGCCGTTGCCTTCCCCGGCCGTTATTACCTTTCCCCCAGCTAACTGGGGACTCATTTTACCGACCTCGGGAGGATGGAAGGCTGAGTCGACCGGAGCCGGCTGCCTGAGAACCAGCTTCTGCTGGGATCGAACTCAGGCTGTGGGGAGAGTTTCAGCTGCAGAAACTGCTGCTTTACTGCTCTGCGCCACGGTGGCATTTATGACCATGTAGATTAAAATGAGATATTGGGGCATCTCGGGAAATCATTGTAAAGGCCGCCATCTTGGAAAATGGCGGCCAAAATCCAGTTTTCGCACAATAACACTATTATTTGTAATCCCACAGGAAGGATGTCTCAGTACAAAATTAAACAGCATAAAATTTGATGCAAAAAGTCATTAATCTTTTCGTAGGAGCAACCCTCGTCGAGATATAAAGGTTTTGTTCCTACCCATTTGTCTGAGAAGTCAACAAGATGCACTATCTCACCCTCTTTCCAATCTTGCACTTTGTGTTGCAAGCCTGAAACTTTCAGAGGTCACAGTTTACACATTTTTCAACATTATCAAAATAAAGGAAAACCGATCCTCCACAGATGCAAACTGGTAGAATTTTGCATTGGTGTACTATCAGGACAATGGCTTAAGGGCAAAAAAATAAAAAAAAATCAAGAGATGAACCGATCTGATCGGCATACCCAAAGCCCTACATAAAAGCTCTCAGGGTTCTGCGTTTCATCTGTTTATCTTTTAAAATAAGGGAGCTGAGGGGCAAGGAGGGGGGTAGGGTTGCAGAAGCAAAAGTATGTTACACTGGCTCAGCCCCTTGGTTTGAAAGGCATGGAGGAGGAGAACCACCCCCACCCTCCCCTTTCATCAGCAAGCTCTCCCTTACAGCACATGCCCTGAACAAAGGAAAAAGCAAGAGGACAGCACTACGTGGAGGCTTCAGGGTGCATTAAATTCACTTGGGGAAAATACTCCAGACTTTCCCCGTTCTAGGAAAAGACAGAAAAGGCTGGGGAAGAGGCAGGGTGTCATGTGAGTACCGTGCTGCAAAACTGCATGCCAGGCATGGCAAGAGTGCATTAAATCACTGGTGATGGAGAAACTTACGGCGTTAGTAAGAGAAAAATCAACAACTTCATTTGCAACGGACTGGAATTTTTGATAAGAGTATATACATGAATTGCAAAAGAATGTGGATTCTATATATAATCCGATTTTTTATGTAATTCTGGGCTGGCTAAAAGGTAATAATTGATAGCCCACATCTGACATGAAGATCGATTCAAATGGAGTGTGGCCTTATGTATATGTGTTTTTATTAGATGTATTGTACGTGGTGTTATGTATTTTCTGTATTGTTTTCCCTTTTTCTTTTTCCCCATGTGCTTTGCTTTCTGTAGGAAATAATAAAATTGTTGAAACCATGAAAATGTTCACTGTTTTTAACTTTTGTAAACCACCCAGGGAGCTTCGGCTGTGGGGCGGTATATAAATGTAATAAATAAATAAATAAATTGCTTTTTTTGCAGCTACATCACACTGTTAGCTCATATTCAGCTTGTGATCTACCACAATTCCAAGATCCTTCTTTGTCGTTTACCTAATAATGAATTGGAACCTCTTTTCATCTTCTAACTTCCTTTAAATGTGAAAGATGGGCAATGAGTGATCAATCTAAATTTTTGAAATTCTTGCCTGACAATTATTGCAATCAACATAAACATCACCGAAGTATCCATTATAAAACAAAAACCACACAGAGACATTCTTGAGCTGAACTTGAATGCTTGAAGAGTTTAGCAAATTAGCCATTTCCTGCTTTAAAAGATTGGACTGATATTGAAAACAATCACCTCAAAATGAGTGCTTTTTTTAAAAAAGAAACTGAACCTTGCTTCTGAACTGTAAGATGACTTTTAACCCAATCCGAAACATGCTTACTCAGAAGTAGGTCACATTACGTTTAATACAGTTTACTTCCTGGTAGCTACTCCAGGAAATAAAGCCAGACTGCCCACTTGAGGGAATGGTATTAAAGGCAAACCTGAAGTACTTTGGCCACATAATGAGAAGACAGGAGACCCTGGAGAAGAGGCTGATGCTAGGGAAAGTGGAAGGCAAAAGGAAGAGGGGCCGACCAAGGGCAAGATGGATGGATGACATTCTGGAGGTGACAGACTTGACTTTGGGGAAGCTGGGGGTGGCGACAGCCGACAGAAAGCTCTGGCGTGGGCTGGTCCATGAAGTCACGAAGGGTCGGAAATGACTGAACGAATAAACAACAACAAAAATTTCTTATTACCATAACACATCAAGGAATGAACACGTTCAAAGCCAACTAGCATGGTCGAATATCTAGATTTAAAGATACGCCTTGACACTGCTTTTGTTTGGTGGCGTGTGGTTCTTGCTGCTAGAAGGAAGCCATTATAACCTCACCCTGAAATGCAAAAATTCTGCTAGCTTTGCATAAAAGCTGGAAAGTGCAGCGGTGGTGGTGGTGAGATTTTAAAATTACTGTTTCTCTGTGTCAACTCCAGGTTTTTTTTGGGGGGGGGTCCTTGGGCAAGACACCCCCAATGGCCCCCCTCCATCATCAATGTCACCACCAATGTCACAAGCGTCTCTTCCTCCTCCTCTTTCTCATCATTGCCACGACTGGTCTGTTGGACAGGCAGAGAATCAGGCCTTCGCTAGACCTACTTTATAGTCCGCGACGGAGGAAGGAAGATCTCGCGCTGTGATTAACGCGAGATTCTCCTCCGTTTACATGTGAGGCGTGACGACCTTAGGAAGAGAGGCGTCACGCCCGCCATATTTTTTTTTAAAGAGGAAGGAGCTCACGAACAGTCATTCACTAAAGGTAAGTTTTTTTTACAAAAATTTAACTACTTTTCCCGCTCCATCCACCCTAGCCCCGATGGGCGCAACACTCCTGAGGAGCGTTGCGCCCCATGCGCAGAGCCGGGTCAAACCACGGCAACGGGCCACACGTTCCGCAGTCTCGGGCTCAGCCCGGGACCGCGGAAAAAGCAGGCCCAAAGGAGAGGGCTGTATCCCGGGGCCAGGGAGGGATGATCCCTCCCTGATCCCGGGATCCCCTGTGCGTCATGTGGACGCACAGGGGCCATCCCGGGGTTCGCCCCGTGATAAAGCCCAGTCTAGCTAAGGCAGTGAGCAAGTAGGAAGTGGCGTCTCCTGGTCCTCCTTCAAACCACCAGGATTATCTGAGCCAGAGCAAGAGGCAGGTGAGCAAGTAGGTTGCCATGGTGAAGAAAAGCAGCCACTCCCGGGAGAGGGTGTCTTGCCAGTGCCCAACCAAGCCCTGGTTGCTCACAACAATTTTGGGATAGGGAAAAGAAGTGAATTCATTCAAATTGCTCAGCACTGTGCTCTTCAATCTCAGCTCCACCTATTGATGGCAGAGCAAGAGCTACAATCAAAAAACCATTCTCAATAACTAGCTAATGGAGGAATAATAATAATAATAATAATAATAATAATAATAATAATAATAATAATAATAAATATTTCTTACCTGCCTCTCTATTTGGATCGAGGCAGGGAACAACAATAAGTATAAAATACATAAAACTGAATTAAAAACATAGTGTGCATTATTGAAACATCCTAAAAGCATCCTAAAATTCCACTGGATAGGCCTGCCAGAAGAGATCAGTCTTTATAGCTTTCTTAAATGCTAAAAGACTGTTAAGTTGACGAGTCTCCTCCGGCAGGCCATTCCACAGTCTGGGAGCAGCGGAAGAGAAGGTCCTCTGGGTAATACCTGTCAGCCTAGTTTTTGTTGGCTGGAGTAAATTCTTCCCAGAGGACCTGAGTGTGCGGGGCGGATTGTACGGGAGAAGGCGATCGCGCAGGTAGCCTGGGCCCAAACCATGTAGGGCTTTAAAGGTGATAACCAACCCTTTATACTTCTCCCGGAAGCAATCCTATGGTCCCTAGACAATGTCTGAGAATATTTTGGGATTCCCCAATCCAAGGTCAGAGGCAGCACTCAAAGACAGTTAATTATTGAGCCGTCAACATTATATTGTCATGGCGTTACTATTTTTATTGCGGCTCTCGTGTTATGGACATATTTAAACAGTCTATTTTCGGTGAGCCATTGTGAGCAGGGCATATTTGTGGGAAATGTGGTAAACAAATACTCTGGCTATGTCTTAAGCTGGAAGCTAAGGCAAGGGGTGTGGCAAATAGTCCTTTGGATGCATTCTTAATACAAAAAAGCATGAAAAAGATCCAAATATGAGGCTTTTCAGGCCATAAGAACGTAAGAAGAGCCCTGCTTCTGAAATCTCTTCATTGGCTTCCAATTCACTTCAGAACCCAATATAAACTTCTCCTGTTGACCTACAAAGCTTTTCACAGTCTAGCTCCTTCCTATCTTCCCTCTCTCATCTCACACTATCGCCCCGCTCGTGCTCTTCGCTTCTCTGATGCCATGTTTCTCACCTGCCCAAGGGCCTCTCCTTCCCTTGCTCGGCTTCGTCCATTTTCTTCGGCTGCCCCTTACGCCTGGAACGCTCTTCCAGAACATTTGAGAACTACAAGCTCAATCGCAGCTTTTGAAGCTCAGCTAAAAACTTTCCTTTTTCCTAAAGCTTTTAAAACTTGATTTTGTTCTGACTTTTATACTGTTAGTTTTACTCTACCCTGTGCCTGTTTGGTGCATTCTCTTCCCCTTCTTATTGTTTTATTATGATTCTATTAGAATGTAAGCCTATGCGACAGGGTTTGGCTGTTTTATTGTTTTACTCTGTACAGCACCATGTACATTGATGGCGCTATATAAATAATAATAATAATAATAATAATAATAATAATAATAATAATAATTCCCACAGTGATCAACCCAATGGAAAACCCACAAGCAGGACATGAACACAATAACAATCCTGCTCACGTTGCCCACCCCTTCCAAAACTGGTATACCGAGGCAAGCTGCCTCCAATACTGAAGGCAATATATAGCCCTTGTGACTAGTAGTCATTGATGGCCTTACCCTCCATGAATTTTTCATGCCGGTCATCCTATCAGCATTATAGCCCCACAAGTCTCTTGTAAAGAAGGAGAGGAGAAACCCAGAACAAAGAGTTTGTGTTTGAATGACCCAAGAAAACTCAGCTGTCTTACTGTTTTGTCATTCAGGTTCTTCTTTGAGATACAAAGGTTTGGGGTCCAGGTGTTCGCCTTCGTCACTAAGGTCACACAACAAAAAATAAGGCTATCTGCAAAACTGGGACTACTATCTTTTTATATGGACTCTAATACACAAATAAAACATAAAAAGCGCCTGACTTTTTTTCTGGACAGCAGACAGTTTATTAGTCATATCTGCCAATCGGAAATCAGCAAATGAAATTTCTCTTATCGTTTGGAAAATTTGGGGCCTTGCTGTAATGGAGAAACTCGCTACACATCTTCAGGTACAAAGAGGCCAGGTAGAAATTGACACTTTTAATGGAGTATGGTATCCATTTATTGAATTCGCTAATACTGAGAAAAATACGTGCACCCTACTACGAGACACAGAACTCTACGGCGTGACTTATTAGGATGATGAGTGATTTCATCAAATAAACTTGCTTGTACCAAATAGAGTGATCAGAAAGACTGAAGAAATTGACTCACGTGTGGTGTACTCACATTTGTTACTGTCCATGGTTATTTGGGGGGGCGGAATCAATTTCAAAAATAAAAAGAGCAGGCCACCTTGCATGCCTTGATAGAAAGGGTCCGTATCAAGGCAACTACACAAAATGACACTTCATTCTGAATGCTGGGGGACTCTTAACACAGCGTTGGGATCTGCAGCCCGAAGCCACTTGAAATGTGCATGTGAGGCTCTACGGAGCCCAGCCGCGTATTGAGAAGAACATGATTTTGCTTCCCAAACCAAGGGTGTATCTTAAATGTACAGAACAATTGAGAAGGTGCAGCAGAAGGCGAGGGAAAACATCATTAGAATTTCTCTGCTACGTTTTGTTCTCCTACAAAAACAACCCTATTTGGTTGCAATGGGCGGAGCGCAAACATTGTCAGTCTGCCTCCCCAAATATACCATTTCATGAAAAAGGAAACATTAGACAAAGATCTAGGGGAGCTGAATGCTGGAAGAGGAGAATAGCCAGCTCACTCAAAGCTGCAGGGAAAACAAGTGGAAGGAAACCCAACACTGATCCCATGGAATTAAATTAGACAGGGACATGAAGGCGACCGGGCTAAAGATGGCATCTCTCACGCACATGATGGGAAGTGAAGGTTCGGGTATGGAAAGAAAAGCAGGGTGGTACATCCAGGCCACAGACAAATAAAAGGAAGGACTTCTTCACACAGCGCAGAGTTAAATTATGGAACTCACTACCACAAGATGTAGTGATGGCCACCAATCTGGATGGCTTCAAAAGGGGGTTGGATAAATCCCTGGAGGGAAAGGCTATCAATGGCTACTAGCCCTGATGGTTGTGTGCTATCTCCAGTATCCGAGGCAGTAAGCCTGTGTGCACCAGTTGCTGGGGTACATGGGTGGGAGGGTGCTGTTGCACCATGTCCTGCTTCATAGAATTATAGAATCATAGAATAGCAGAGTTGGAAGGGGCCTACAAGGCCATCGAGTCCAACCCCCTGCTCAATGTAGGAATCCACCCTAAAGCCAGGGACATGCTTGTTCATCCCTGGCCGATGGCTGGTTGGCCACTGTGTGAACAGAGTGCTGGACTAGATGGACCCTTGGTCTGATCCAGCATCAGGGCACTTCTGATGTTCTTATGTACATACGGGTGGCCTGGTGGCTGGAGATAGATCGACAAAAATAGGACCACAGGAAGCGGCCTTATACTGTGTGAGACCATTGGTACATCTAGCCCAGTACTGTCAACACTGACTGGCAGCAGCGGCTCTCCAGGGTTTTAGGCATGTTGCCTTGCCTTGCCCTACCTGGAGATGCCGGGGACCAACCAGGGAGCTTCTGCATACAAAGCAAGTGCTCTGTCACACTGAGCAATGGCCCCTTCCTTGCCCCTCTGCAACGTGAGTTCCTTGTGATATAGGGCGGGATACAAATGTCTTAATAGATAATAAACAAGGCAGAAAGTTAGAGCCAGGTGCTTTGCAGCCAGATCCTAGCGCTAACAGTCAGAAGGCCTTGTGCCGCAATCCCGTCTTTTCCCCGGCCTGAACCAGCCCCGGAAGTCTCCACACAGTCCTGACCTATGGTTTGGAAAACTTAACCTAGCACAGACTTCCGCCATCTAGGTATTCATCTAGGTAGTCATCTAGGTAGATGACTACCGCCATCTACCTAGGGAGGTTGTGGGCTCTCCCACACTAGAGGCCTTCAAGAGGCAGCTGGACAAGCATCTGTCGGGGATGCTTTAGGGTGGATTCCTGCCTTGAGCAGGGGGTTGGACTCGATGGCCCTGTAGGCCCCTGCCAACTCTGCTGTTCTATAATTCTATGATTCTATTTCCCTGCCTGAGATCTGAGATCTGTTGGAGGAGCCCTTCTCCGTGCCCCACCAACACGAGACATACCCTATGGTGGGACGTGGGAGAGGGCTTCCTCTGTGGTGTCCCCCCCTGGCTGTGGAATGCCCTCCCCCTGGAAGCCCGACTGTTGCCGGCACTGACTTCATTTCGGCGCCAAGTTAAGACGTGGCTTTTTAACAAAGCCTTTGATGGCTAAATTCACCAAGCCTGCATAAAGTTTTAATTGTTTTCATTGGTTTTACTGTTTTAAAATTCTGTACTGGTTTTAGCTTATTGATGGTTTGATTTGTTTTATATTTATTGTTTTATATTGTTTGTAGGATTTTATCCGTACGCCGCTTTGAGATCCTTGTGATATAGGGCAGGATACAAATGTCTTAATAAATAATAAATAAATAAAATCAAGTGACACCAATGTTGCGCCAGCGGCACTAGGAGCCATTGTGTTTTCAAGCCCAACTTCAAGAGCTGGGTTTTACCTTTAAAGCTGGAAGGGGCAGCTTGTGGCCTTCCAGATGTTTTTTATAGAATCATAGAATAGCAGAGTTGGAAGGGGCCTACAAGGCCATCGAGTCCAACCCCCTGCTCAATGCAGGAATCCACCCTAAAGCATCCCTGACAGAGGGTTGTCCAGCTGCCTCTTGAAGGCCTCTAGTGTGGGAGAGCCCACAACCTCCCTAGGTAACTGATTCCATTGTCGTACTGCTCTAACAGTCAGGAAGTTTTTCCTGATGTCCAGCTGGAATCTGGAAGTTTATGTTTTTGACCTATAACTCCCATCATCCCCCACCACTGGCTCTGCTGGCTAGGGCTGATGGGAGTAGTAGGCCAAAACATCTGGAGGGCCACAAATTGTCCCCTCTTGCTTTAAAGCCTTAAATGGGTTGGGCCAAATTGCCTGTAGGACCATCTTCTCCTGTACCAGCCTGCCCCTACGGGCATCCCCAAAGACCCTTCTCACTTGACATCGCCAAGGGTAGTTCAACCAGTGAATACAAGAGATAGAGCCTTCTCAATGGTGGCCCCACAACAGTGGAATCCGCTTTGCAAATCTTCAGGAAAGCTCTGAAGATCCACTTGTTTTTACTGGCCTTCATGTAGCAAGCGGCTGGTTCTGCTGGTAATTTCTCTTTATTTATTTATTTTTGGCAGTCTGTGTTCTTATGGAGCTTTTACTGAATATGTATTTATCCATTTTTATTGCATTCTCTTTGCATAGTTTTTACACCGTACGCCGCCTTGAGAAGATTCCACCCTTAAAGGCGGCCTAAAAATCACTTTAAATAAACACACACGGGCCTCTTCCGACACGCGGCCTTTGTGCAGCAGTCCTGGGAACTCTGTGCATGTGGGAATGCCACGTTGCAATTGGCCACCCGTTTTTTCCTTTTAGAGGTCACTGTATTTTAAAAAGGAGGGAAGGGGGGGCAGACGCCACTGCCCATCTCCAGGGTCTCTGGCACCTCGCCAGCCAAAGCCAAATCTCACCCACCCACCCTGCTTCTCAGAGTAGCCGAGGGGCTGGCCGTCTCCCTTTCCCAGGGGTAGCTCCTCCGTCCCTCTTCAAGAGCAAAGCCTGCTTTACTAACAGCAGAACCCAGGACAGCAAGCCCCAAAGCAGACCCCTTGCAGGAAACATTTGGTGTTCTGCCATTTCCGTGTGCAGCCCAGGTAGCTGATAAAACACAAACCAATTAAGATAACAGCAGCCGCTAGAGAATTGTGCTCCTGCATTTTTTTTCCTCGTCGGGAGTGCTGCTGTGGACAGCTCCCGGTGGCTGGCCAATCAGTGCACCGGAATTTTAAGACAGCATCACAACACAGCGAGCACAAGGGAGCAAGCAGACCAAAAAAAAAAAGGGGGGGAGGAAGCACAAGGTATACCAGCCTCCCCCAATTTGGTGCCCTCCAGATGTTTTGGGCTACAACTCCCAGCAGTCCTGACCATCGGCCATGTGGCTAGGACTGATGGCAGCTGTATTCCCTAACATCTGGAGGGATGGTCAAGGAGTGGCTTGTGCCCCTCCAGGCAATGGCCTGAACAACCCTGAGTAGACAGACCGCGTCATCACCCTGGGGGAAATCGCGTTTGCTTACCATCGCTTCTCTGCCCACGCTTTTGTCCCTCATTACTTCCTATTTTGAAAGAGGAAGTAAGCGACGTTCACGTAGCCCATTCAGTGGGCCGTTTTGATCCAGCTGTTTCTCCTGCACACAGCAGGAGAGAGCGGCAACTTCCGTCTTTCAAAATTAGTCGGAGTTACTGGGGTGTGTTTTTGTTGCGCAAAGAAGGCTAGAAGGGGCGGGAGGTGCACAGGAGGCAGACGACGTCACGAGAGGGACCCGCGGAAATCCATGAGTGCCCAGCAAGGAGCGTGCATTAAAACGCTTCTCTGAGGGATCTCAGAGACATTGTGGGACCTGATGGTCCAAGTGAGAGGCCGTTGCATCTTGAGAATCAGAACTACAAGTTCAATCGCAGCTTTTAAAGCTCAGCTAAAAACTTTTCTTTTTCCTAAAGCTTTTAAAACTTGATTTTGTTCTGACTTTTATACTGTTAGTTTTACTCTACCCTGTGCCTGTTTGGTGCATTCACTTCCCCTCCTTATTGTTTTATTATGATTTTATTAGAATGTAAGCCTATGCGGCAGGGTCTTGCTATTTTATTGTTTTACTCTGTACAGCACCATGTACATTGATGGCGCTATATAAATAAATAAATAAATAAATAAATAAATAATAATAATAATAATAAAATCCACCGAAATGCCCCAAATGGGGGAAAGTCGGGCAAGCTACAAATTTTATTGAATTCATTAAGACTGTATGGCAAAAGATGAAGCAATTACATGAACAAAAGATGCATCTAATAACTACCAAAATACCTCACAATGAGAATATGTCATAGAATCATAGAACTGCAGAGTTGGAAGGGGCCTACAAGGCCATCGAGTCCAACCCCTACTCAATGCAGGAATCCACCCTAAAGCATCCCTGACAGAGGGTTGTCCAGCTGCCTCTTGAAGGCCTCTAGTGTGGGAGAGCCCACAACCTCCCTAGGTAACTGGTTCCATTGTCCTACTGCTCTAACAGTCAGGAAGTTTTTCCTGATGTCCAGCCGGAATCTGGCTTCCTTTAACTTGAGCCCGTTATTCCGTGTCCTGCACTCTGGGAGGATCGAGAAGAGATCCTGGCCCTCCTCTGTGTGACAACCTTTTAAGTATTTGAAGAGTTCTATAGGAGATGTTCTGTAGGAGATGGACCCTTGGTCTGATCCAGCAGGGCTCTTCTGATGTTCTCATGAGGCTGACCATGACTGGAAACAGGATGCTAGTCAATCTGCACTTTCACTTAATCTAGCAGGGCAATTCTTTTGTTCTTGGCATTTTAAGGGAAAGCTGTATTTCCAAGTAAGCCATTGCTGGATTAAATAGGTTCAGCTGTGTGGAGGTGTTCTGAGATTTAAGATGCAATGTCGAACAGGCACTACGAATTGCGATTGGAGGCGGGGGGAACCACCTACAAGAAGATTCCCTTTCCATCTGGGCATCTACCGTCCAGATCAAAGAGTGTCAGTGTCTACTAGCATGCAGCAGAGGGAGCACAAAATCTTCCTTTGGGGACATCTTCCCTGCCCACCCAGCACAGACGTAGAACACTGCAAGCGGAACGTGTTCCATGCGCAAGGCAGGCATGGAAACTCACAGCTTGTTTAGGGAGTCCTTCAGGCCCCAAGAAGCTGGGTGTAAAATGTCATTCTCCACTTGCATTCACAATCCAGGTGCTGTTTCACTCTGATTCATATCCCAGTTGATTTACAAACAGGCTTGGGAGAGGTTTGGGGGTTGTTGTTTTTAAAGAAGTGAACTCAACATGAATATGCCTTCCATCTTAAGTAGCTGTCTTCATAGAATCGTAGAGTTGGAAGGGGCCTATAAGGCCATCTAGTCCAACCCACTACTCAGTGCAGGAATCCACCCTAAAGCATACCTGACAGATGGTTGTCCAGCTGCCTCTTGAATGCCTCTAGTGTGGGAGAGCCCACAACCTCCCTAGGTAACTGGTTCCATTGTCGTACTACTCTAACAGTCAGGAAGTTTTTCCGGATGTCCAGCTGGAATCTGGCTTCCTTTAACTTGAGCCCGTTACTCCGTGTCCTGCACTCTGGGAGGATCGAGAAGAGATCCTGGCCCTCCTCTGTGCAACAACCTTTTAAGTATTTGAAGAGTGATATCATGTCTCCCCTCAATCTTCTCTTGTCCAGGCTAAACAGGCCCAGTTCTTTCAGTCTCTCTTCATAGGGCTTTGTTTCCAGAACCCTGATCATCCTGGTTGCCCTCAGCATGCTATTTACACTTTGCACAATGCAAAGTCTCACACGGACGCATATCAATATGAACCATCTCAACACATGACTCACCTAGCGATGTACAACAACCCCTTGAGAAGTTTTGCAGCATTGTTCAAATTTAAGTTTCCCTTCAAAATTCCTCATATGCCTTGCTAAAAAAGCCTATGCGGCAGAGTCTTGCTATTTACTGTTTTACTCTGTACAGCACCATGTACATTGATGGTGCTATATAAATAATAATAATAATAATAATAATAATAATAATAATAATAATAAAAGAAGCGCCTCACAATTTCACCTTGAATTTGGCAGTGTCGACACTGGTCTCTTACGAGCCGGTGCTTACATTCCTAAAATAATCAGGACGGAGGCTCAGACAAGCCTTCCAGGAAGATGTAAACCAGTCTTTCCCCAACACGGTGCCAAAGGCCATGCTCGACAGGAATGATGGGAACTGACTGCTTCTGATTGAAACCCGGAGCAGTTTCCCCACTGACATTGGAGCCACCAATCTTCTCTGAGTCCAACAGATCTGGAAGTCACGCAATTGGAAAAGTCTGGTGTAAAGAATCAAAGTTCAGAAGCTTAGCCTGTGGCAACTCCCTCCCACCAATCCCTCCACTCTATGAACAGGGAATTCCAGAATATTTCAGCCACTTCCCCCTGCTGACTGTCTTGGGTCACTCTCAGGTTGTCGCATTTCTGCATGGCGCAGCGAACGGCAACCAGCTATTGCTTACAAGATCGCATCCCAGGATGAAAACGGTGTCTCAAGATCCAAAGTCTGGCTGGCTCTTTCAGCTCACTCCAGCCTCTGACTCATCTCTTGGTCATGGAAACAAACCCAAGGCTGAAGCAAATTCAAGAGACCCAGTGCTAGGAAAACTGGATGGCCAAACAGGCGATGGAATCCCTACTTCCAAGTGACAGGCTGTCGCTGATCTATGGCAGGCAGAAGGCAGTCTGCCCATTTTTAAAGGCACCTCTTCCTTTATGGATTGCTTTCTTATTGGGTTCCACAAACAAGGGTTTTCTGGAACCACATTTATGGAGATTCAGGAAGATTCTTCCCTTTCTGTTTTTAAAATCTGAAAGACCGCATTCTCCCATATGAGCCTGCCCGTGCCCTGAGATCTTCTGGGGAGGCCTTTCTCTCAGTCCCACCAACATCCCAGGCACAACTGGTGGGTATGCGGGACAGGGCCTTCTCGGTGGCTGCTCCAAGGCTCTGGAACTCCCTTCCCAGGGAGGCTAGGCTGGCTCCCTCTGTGCTACAGTTTCGGAGGCAGGCAAAAACTTTTTTGTTTCAGCTGGCTTTTGGGACTACACCGGACCTGTGCTAATGTATTGGATCACCCCCTTTTAATCTGCTACAGTTTTTTAAATTTTATAACATATTTTTAATTTTATAATTCTTTTTTTACTTTTGTAATTTATATTTATATGTTTTAATTGTACATGTTTTAATCTTGTAAACCACCTTGAGTCTTAGTACTGGGAAAAAGGCATGATGATGATGATGATGATGATGATGATGATGATGCAGCTGGGTGTGTGTTTTTTGTAAATTCCAGAACATTCTGTATTATTTAATTTTATTTATTGATACATTTATATAGCCGCCCCACTAACAGAAGTTGTCTGGATAGCTCCAGTGACAACTATGACCTTAACATACTGTATGTATACTGTATAAACTGAAACACACAATTAAAAACATGTGTTCTTTAAAAATAGGGAATTTCTGCTATTTTAATAGACAGAAGTATTTCGTGCCAGTTTTTAACACTGCTGTGTTTTTACTTGGCTCATTTTAATCCATCGCTGAGGCATATTTTTTGTATGTAAACTGCTTTGATAAGTCGTGTCAAAGGCAGGATATAAATAACGTGAAATAATAATAATAATAATAATAATAATAATAATAATAATAATAATAATAATAAATAGTTCACATGTTTCAGGGCTGGTGTTGAAAACAGGTTCCAGGACTAAGCCCTGACTCATGTTCAGTCACGGGGCCAGCAAACACTTTTGTAATAATGGCACCTCTCACCTCTCGCAGGATCCATTTGAGATCATGGCAGGGCTGGCGCCAGAGGTAGGCCTCCTAGGGCAGTTGCCGAGGCCCACCACCTGCAGGGGCCCCACTCCCAACCCTTGGAGTCTCTGGCCCTGCTGCTCCTCCAGAGGGAGAGGCCCCATGAATGGGCAGCTGAAAGAGAACTGAGAAGGAGGTGAACCCACTCAAGGACAGGCCCCCACTGAGGACATCTCATCCAAGGATACCCCCGCAAAAAAAAAAACCTGGAACCGACCCTGGATTACAACTCCGTTCTGCACTCAGAGATACAGAGATGGCCTCCCTTGGTCCACAGGTGGACCTAGACAGGACTAGACCCATACAGTTGTCTACTCACAGTGCATAATGGTACCCCAGCATTGTAGCCCCCATGGCATGGGGGAAACGGAGGATCGGGTTGAAACCTGAAGAAGCCACGTCTCTGGAGGCCCTTCCTACCCTCTGACCCTGCAACCCCTCCTCAGGGCTGGAGGCAAGTCCTAGATAACAGAGCCCCAAGCGATGAACCAATCCAACAGGCAGCAGAATGCTGCAAAACTAGATCCACCAAGCCAGCTAAAACGAGACCGTGGCTTTTTATCAATGCAACTTTTTTTTTTTTGCAACACTCAAGCATCTCTGGAGTTCTTCCACACCATTCTCTCATTCCACGGGTCATTAGCCCAACAGAACATCGTCTTTCCAGCAGAACTATGACTCCCTGTGCCTCAGTAGCTGCTCCCTTCTGAGTAGACATGTATAAAACGCACCCAATGTTGCAAACTGCCACAGGAGAGTACATATCAACTGGGAGTCCAGTTCCCCCACATGATTTACACAGATTTGTTACACAGCACAAGCTGCATTGCCCCTTGAAAGGGAATGGTAGCTGTGTTTGTCATTTTTGCTGCAACTTACTAAGAGTCTTGTGGCATCTCTGAAATTGAATTTGCCCCTCGGGCTGAAAGAGGCTTGACAGCCCGGTAGTAAAACAAAAAGTTGGGAATATTACAACCTTGTCTGCAAGTTACAGGAAGGCGTCAGTGCTGTGGTTAGTTAGTTAATCCATGAGAGTTTAGACCACCGGTAGCTTTAGTATCTCTGTAACCTATAGTATTGTTTACTATTCCTTTCGTTCCTTCCCCTACCCTACCCCACCCTCTCTGACCTCATCCGTTACTGAGAGCAGTTGTGCTTGTTCTCTCTCCTGCTGGCATTATACAGCACAGAGAAATGGCTGAACAAACTTGGTTTCAAACTCCATGCTGTACCTGCATTTTTATGCAAGAATGTTGTGAGTAAACCATTTGACCTTTTCAATAATAATAATAATAATAATAATAATAATAATAATAATAATTTCTTACCCGCCTCTCCCTCTGGATCGAGGCAGGAAACAACATCAAATACAAAAATACTACAAAATACATAAAACTGATTAAAAACATATAAAACTAACACATTATTAAAATAACAGTCAGACGTCTTAAAATTCAACTGGCTAGGCCTGCTGGAAGAGATTGGTCCTTACAGCTTTTTTTAAATGCAGAAAGACTGAATTTAAAAAAGCATTTGACCTTTTCTTCACTAAAGAAGGGCGTCAGTCTCTTTTTTTTTTTAGCCTTGCGTGCTTGTGGGACTGGTAAACATTCATTCAGTTCTGCCTTTTGTTTTGTTTTTCTCTGCCAACTGCCTTTTTAACAGGAGGCAGCAATATCAAATAATTCCCAACATAAAACTGCCCTTATATTTTTAGCACACAAGATTAAAAAAAGAAGAAGCTTCTTTTAGTGGCCTAAGGAAACCTTAGACGGGCGGGCTTGTCATGTTACCTAGTGAAGTTTCATCCTCAAACAGGACTAAAATAGTTCATGGAATCATAGAATAGTAGAGTTAGAAGGGGCCTATAAGGCCATCAAGTCCAATCCCCTGCTCAATGCAGGAATCCACCTTAAAGCATCCCTGACAGAGGGCTGTCCAGCTGCCTCTTGAAGGTCTCTAGGGTGGGAGAGCCCATCACCTCCCTAGGCAACTGGTTCCATTGCCGTACTGCTCTAACAGTCAGGAAGTTTTTCCTGATGTCCAGCCGGAATCTGGCTTCCAGTCACTTGAGCCTGTTATTCCGTGTCCTGCACTCTGGGAGGATCGAGAAGAGATCCTGGCCCTCCTCTGTGTGACAACCTTTCAAGTATTTGAAGAGTGCTGTCATGTCTCCCCTCAGTCTTCTCTTCTCCAGGCTACAAGTGTTCAGCACAAGATACTGGGAAGCTCTCCTGCCCAAAGGCTCATTTTTGTGAATTGGCGCTGTGGAAGAGCATCTCCTGGCAAGGAATTCCATGGTGGCCTCATTGCATGCAAGCTCCGGGACATTTCCACGGGGCTCGGGCCATGAAGCGTCTCCCTAGCGTCTGCCCCATTAGGACGCTTCTGGTCAAATTAGAGTAATGCATTATGATTGGATTTCTAGCACTAACAAACCAGGACAGGAGGAAGAGAGAAAAGGAATTTGATCTTAGTTTTTAAAGCAGCAGTCGCTTCATGGTTTAAATCTAGAATGTAGAAGTGTTCCAAAATAGAAAATGTTTTGTGTTCTTATTTTTATTCTTTTAACATTCAGAGTAATTTTCAGTGTGGAAAAACTTGGATTGCAACTTTTGACACTTGCGAAAACGGTCAGTACATTTGATTGAAAACTCAAGCCTCATCTCTTCTTCATCATCAAGGTTCTCAGGTAAGACGTGTCTGGAATCGCCTGGGCTCTTCTTCCCAGTGAAGGGCTGCTGATGTGAATTGGGGGAGGCGGGAGTAGGACATTCCAACACATGTGGGGCTTCAAGTTTTGGACCTCTGTTTTCCTGGGGCCTGTCTTGACGAGGGGTTTACCCCGGGGTCTGCAATTGCGGATCTGCAATGGCAGCAGGTCATTTATATGATGCAGCCGCCATCGCAGAGTTGTCCCGAGGCATTCTCCCGAAGCGACTTTTTTCTCTTGGAGCGAGGCGACATCGGAGGTGTGTCTGGGCAGATGGCGAACCTTGATTGGTCGCCATCTGCTCAGACAGGGAGGAGAAGATGGGCCAGTGGGTTGAATGGCCCGCCTCCGTGCTTCTCTGGCATGGGGAGAAGCCCCCAAAAGATTTTTAAAAAACCTCGGGGATGCAATGAGGTGTGGGTGCCCCGGTGCACAGCTGCGACACCTCCTTCAAAGTAAAGGGGGGAACATGGGGAGGTGAGGTGTTCCTCCTCACATGCAACCCCCCATGCTCGCTCCTTCACATGTGGGTAATGCGAAGGAGCGAAAGAGCACAAATGCAGGAGTTTGGGGGCTCATGGCATCCTCAAGATGCAGCCCAGGATGGAAAGGAAAAAACAGCAGTACAAAAGCCCCGGACCCTGAGCCATCACAGACTTCCCCAAGGCAGGATCTATACTACTGCTTTAAAGCAGTTTATAACAGTAGTGACAACTTTTGGGTCCCAGGACAAACTCCAGATACAGTTTTCAAACTGTTTTCAAAGTGTCATATCCTGCTTGGTGGAGATCTGGCCTTGGTGATCTTAGGATTTTAGGATGGTTTTAGAATGGTTTTAGGATGTTTTAACTATGTATATTATGTTCTTAATACAGTTTTATGTATTTTATATTTACTGTTGTTCCCTGCCTCGATCAAAATGGAGAGGCGGGTAAGAAATAAACGTATTATTCATAGAGTCATAGAATCACAGAATAGTAGAGTTGGAAGGGTCCTATGAGGCCATCAAGTCCAACCCCCTGTTCAATGTAGGAATCCACCCTAAAGCATCCCTGACAGATGGTTGTCCAGCTACCTCTTGAAGGCCTCTAGTGTGGGAGAGCCCACCACCTCCCTACACAACAAGGGAGAGGGCCTTTTCAGTGGTGGCCCCTCAATTATGGAATGATCTCCCCGATGAGGCTCGCCAGGCACCAACATTGTTACCTTTTGGGCGCCAGGTCAAGACCTTTCTCTTCTCCCAGGCATTTAACAGCATTTAACAACATATGCTAAGTTTTTTTTAAAAAATGGACCCCAGAACTGTTATTGCTTAAATGGATACTGTTTTATACTGTTGTTTTTATATTTTTGATGGTTTTAAATTTTGTATACTTTTTAATGTTAACTGTTTTTAACTTTTGTAAACCGCCCAGAGAGGTTTGGCTATGGGGCGGTATATAAATTTAATAAATAAATAAATAAATAAATAAATAGGTAACTGGTTCCATTGTCGTACTGCTCTAATAGTCAGGAAGTTTTTCCTGATGTCCAGCTGGAATCTGGCTTATTATTATTATTATCATCATCATTATCATCATCTCCATAGATGTTGGGCTACTACAACTCCCATCATCCCCAATAAAGGTTGGGAAAGCTGTTCTAATAGATGCTAAAGCCTCTTTCAAATGAGGCAGACAACATCAGTCAAAGAGACCGTGGAGCTTTGGAAAGCCGGTCTCCTGCTAGAGGGAAAAAGTAAATCCTTATCTGAAACCAAATTGCCCATTCTCATGCAAGAGCTGGATTCAAAGCTCCAGTGCGCTCGGTCCCCATGTCAACAGCCCATTTCTCTTTTCCTTCATGCAATTTTGCTATGACTCAAACTAAGGGAATGTTTTGGGTGTTTTTTTTTTTTAATGCAGTTGCCAGAGGCATCCTTCTCTCGATAAGCAGGGTAGTTATTTTAAAAAACGCTCCAATATACTGAGGGATCATAAAAAAAGCCAAACATACGCCGTGCCCAAGACTTTCTGCTATTAAATATAAAATGCAGCAGGGTACACAGATCTGACAAGCGACAGTGAACAATGAGGCTGTTTTGAGCCTAAGGGACACTTGAAAATAGCCATAATTACAAATGAAACCACATCGTAAGAATGCTCCTGGCTACACATCAGAAATGGAAGGAATACAGAGACCAGTTCCTATTCATTTCCTGACAAATTTATTCTGGCACAAGCTTTTGTTGACACCATCCACTTCATCAGTGTCCGTGGAAGCTTGTGCTAGAATAAACGTGCTAGTCTTTAAGGCGCTGCAAAGCTCTTTCTTGGTTTTGCTAGAGCAGATTAATGCTCCTCTGGACATTGCGTTCATGTTCTCTTATTGATGCAGACACTCACACATACTTTGACTATTCTAATATTTTAATTACACACACGCACACGTGCACACAGACACACGCACGATTCCAAAACATCGAGAAACAGAAGGGAATTAACTTTACCTGACACTTTCACGAACATGGTCAGGGCGCGCTGACACGTTGTAATTTTAACCGGCGATCAGAGACGGTGCCAGAGGTAGCCTAGCTTGGAAAGCCATCTTCCATGAAAAAAGATGGACCCAGCACCAAGGTCTCTCTCCCTCATCAGCCCACACATGAAGAACCGCGGCCGCGGAGCCCTTCGCTGCTTTGCAGAATTGGCTTCTCACAGAAACAAGAATCATAACCCCAGAATGTGGTTTTTGAGAAATCTTCATACACCGGGACGTTGCCTTTCATCTTGCCATCGCAGCCTTAACAGCTGCTGGCGGGTTGGAAACAGCGCTCAGCAAAACTGACACTTGGTACAATCCAGCTCAAAACGCCACCTTACCAAGAAAGGGGCCAGGAGGCGTGGGTTTTTAAAATAAATAAATAAATAAATAAATAAATAAATAAATAAGGGCTTGGCTTTGCTAACTCCGGTTGGAAGGACAGCATGATAAATCTTTCAATGTGTCATGTTTTACATGCCACGTTTCAAGGATCGGCATAGGAATTGCACAGTTCGGATTGAGAGGCTAAACGGTTGTTTTGTTTCACAGACACATGAAGATCCTGCTTCTGCATTTCCGCACCAATGAGTTCTTTGACATTCAGAAAGACAGAATAGCGCGCGCGCACGTGCCGGTACGAAAAGCCTATGTAAAATAACTGAGGGAACTTGGCAGTCGAACCAAACGGAAATATTGCACGGCATCTAGTATGTTTCAGTCACGTCTGGCCCAAAACATTGTGGTACCCAATGCAGAGCCCCCTCTCCCTTTTTACTGTCATCACAAGGGGAAATCGCGTTTGCTTACCGTCGCTTCTCTGCCCACGCGTTTGTCCCTCATACTTCCTCTTTTGAAAGAGGAAGTAAACGACATTCACGTGGCCCATTCAGTGGGCCGTTTTGATCCCGCTGCTTCTCCTGCACACAGCAGGAGATAGTGGCAACTTCCATCTTTAAAAATAAGTTGGACTTACTGGCGACAGGGGGATGTTGCCACGTGAAGAAGGCTAGAAGGGGCGGGAAGCAGATGATGTCATGAGAGGGAGCCGTGAAAATCCGTGAGTGCCCAGCAACGAGTGTGCAATAAAACGCTCGTCTGATGAACCTCAAAATGGGAGAGGGCAAGTCCACAAGGAAGCTGTTGATGCCCAGGTCAAATGACTCTTGCACAAGAGAACAGCCTGATGAGATGCATCTTTTGGGTTAGATTATTTGCCTCCCATTCTGTCACTTTTGGGGTTGGGGGTTGGGCTCGGTGCTTTGTTCATGTTACACCACTTCTGAAATCTCTTCACTGGCTTCTGTTATTATTGGTACTAGGGTCTGTATCATTTTTTCCCCAACAATATAAATCTCAGCCTTTTCTCTCAGTTTGGTCCTTTTAATGAATTCTCTCCCTATGAGTTTGTAAGAATTTTGGAAGTCTCAGGCCCTTTCTACACCTAAGGATTATCCCAGGCAAATGGAGGGATCATCTCTGCCTGATCCCGGGATCCCGTGTGTGTTATTTGGATGCACAGGGATGATCCAGGAATGATCCCGGGGGAAAAGGCAGTTGTAGAAACGGCCATAGAGATATCTTGTTTTATTGTTGTGGTTGTAACGGCCTTTGTGCCACAGACAAATAAAATGTGTCTACTAAATAAATCTCAGGCCATAGGAGGGAACACCCAACCTAAAAATGCCCTTTTGAAATGTCCAATGATCGAATGTCAACCCATCGTCTCTAGGTATTTCCACCTTGCGATAAAGGAGAAACGTGGATCACTCCACTTTCGTTTTGGAATAGGTTTTCTGACATGTGACTGAAACGCGCTTCACTTTCATCTCCTTCCTCCTGCTGAATTTTCATGTTCTTCCCCCGACCCCATCCAACCTCCGGATAAAAACACATCCGTTCCCTTTGGTCTTTCTTTTTCGGCCACCTCTTTCAAGTCCTTTTATCATTCCTGCAGCCCCTCAAATCCATCTCAGTGCGCCAATGACGCCTTTGACAATGTGGCCGCGATCTGGACTGAGTGATTCAAATGACTGGAAGGCAGCTGCTGCTATCTATGCCTACAATAAGGGGCCTCTGCCCGTGCAAATTGCGTTAATTAGATTCATCTGCTGCAGAATTAAACAGTTTGAATTGTCTTCACTTTGTGGTCATCTATATGCCCCGTGTGATTTTCATCTGCTCCACTTCCAATCCCATTTGTCCCTTGTTCTGTAAACACCGAGTACAGCAGCACTGAGTTTTTGGTTTTGTTTTAAGCACTCTATAAACCAGCCTTCCACAACCTGTAGCATTCTGAATGTATTGGACTCCGATTCCCATCACCCTCAGCCAGCATGGAGCACGCTGGCTAATAAGGATGGGAGTTGTAGTCCAACACTTACAGAACCCAACAAGTTGGGGTAGACTGCGATAAACAATATATTATTTAATGATCAAAAAACCTGCCCGTTTAGCAACAGAATTAAGGCGAACTTGTGCTGGCTCATGCTTAGCTTTAGAGAATTCGCGGGCGGGGGTGGGTGGGGCTTCCCGCAAATTCACCAAGTCGTGCTCACCTGGCCCTTCTCCAAGGAGCCGGGCTTGCTGAGCACTCGGGAGGCTGAGTGAGCCTCCCAAGCCCTCGGCAAAGTGCACTTTCCGGCCTTGCCATTAGCATGGCTGGGGGAATTTCACACTTTCCAGAGGCCCTAGAAAGCACAATTTGTCTTCCCTCCCTCACCCCCACCCCCGGTGCCAATCGGGGCCTTAAAGGCCCTCTAAATGCAAGGCTCACTTTAAAATAAATTTAGCAGTTTCAAGTTTTGTGCTTCTTATTTTTTCCAGGAAACATATGTTCTTAAAAAACAAAGTTGGCATTTTTGGGGGGTGGGTGGGTGAAAGTAGCTCACCTTGTCTGGGGCACAGAATAGTCTGGCACCGGTCCTGGGCTTGTCGTTAATTACTGGAATTAGTGCAATAAAAGGTTTTACTGTGACATGAGCCTCACCTCCAGGAAGTCAGGTTCTGACATCTGACCTGCCTGGGCTCCCCAGATGGTCCTGTCCCCGTTACTATTTTGGTCCTGTCCCCATTACTAGTCATGTCTAGCTCTGCTCCCCCTGGGTTGGAAGAAGGTGTTTCAGATGATCAATCAGAATCAGACTCTGAAGTAGAGGAGTCGGCGCCAGAAACAGGCCAGCCTGTACCAGTGGGGAGAAAGCTCTCATGGGCTCTTCACCAGCTGGAAGTGAACCCTCTCCAGAGCTTATCTCCTCAAAGGAAAACAATACACAGTCAGTGGGAAGCCAGTATTCTTCCAAAGGGAGGGCACGGAGAAGTTAAATGATCCTAGAGTATGCCGCAGACTAAAATGGGCGGAGCTAAAGGAAGGCGAGAGAAAGTCAGCCCGGCTGGCATCCTGTCAGAAGCTTCCTCGGAACTAGTCTCTCTGAAGTTAACGCGTCTTGGGAAAGGGCTTTCCATTCTTCTTGAAAGGACAATTGTCTCACGTAGTTTGCATAGTTTTGCCTAGAGGAAAGTTCCTAGAGATTAGACTCTCTTCAGGTGCGAAGAGATGTTTATTGCATGAATAAAGCTTTGTGGGTTACTTAGCAGGCCTCGTTATTGTCTCCCAACAAGGCAGGAGGTTTCTGAGAAACACGACCGAACGGATTCTACTAAACCTAGATAGCTTGGTCATTACCTAATAAATGCCATCATGCGCACAAGTACGTCGTTCATTCTGCAGACTTGAACAGGACTTTTGACAATTGGCACTCTACTGCCCAGGTGGGCTTCGGATCCATTTCCCGTGGCAGGTGTTAAAAGCAAAAGGGACTGGAATCAATCCACGTTCAAAATTCAGGGCAGTTTACGCAACAGAAAGGCAGGGTTGTGAATAAACAGCCTTCCTTGTAAGCCTGACTCATTGGTGCAAAAAGCTGAATCTGCGGTTCTCATTCCATCTCCCCCTCTAAATTCTGTTCACACAGCTTTCACAAGCAGGAAGTTCTACGTTGGGCCAGAGCTCACTTTTAGCTGACGCTCCTCTGTCCAAAGGAGAACTATCATGTGGGGGTAGCGAAATCGTTGCTCCTTCTACAACTCTCAGCACTCCCCAGCCAGCCAGCTGGGTGTTGTAAAATCTTTTTTCTTTTCAACATGCATAGGACTGTGTGGCTTCCCCACCACTTTCCCATTAAGAATTCCTCTTCTCAAAGGTCTTTCTCGCCTCAAGCAGGAACCACCCTGTCTCATCCACCTGGGTTTCGCTGCCACCAGGACCTTTAAGACGCAGGCACAACCCTTGATATCATTATTGCATTTATATCCCGCCTTTTTTCCTCCAAGGAACCCAAGGCAGCCTACATAATCCTCCTCCTCTCCATTTTATCCTCACAACAACCCTGTGAGGTAGGTTGGGCTGAGAGTCTGTGACTGGCCCAAAGTCACCCAGCAAGCTTTCATGGCCGAGTGGAGATTAGAACCCGGATCTCCCGACTCCCAGTCCAAACACGCTAGCCACTACACCACACTCTTTACTCAGTCCTCTATCTGCGAGGACACACAGACTTTACTTTATAACCTTATGTCCTTCCTTTTATTACACCCTTTTACACAGCCAAGAGCAGAAGGCGTAGGATTTTATAAACAAAGAACGCTTTATTAATTACAATAATGTCGTTGAATAATAAACACATCACTTTTAAATGGCTCTAGCAATATATATTCTCTCATTCATAATACTCCAAAATCTCTCTCTCCAAAAATCCCTGCACTATCACCACAGACCTCTCTCTCTCTCTCTCTCTCAATCCTAAAATCCTAACTCTCATCTAAACAACCCTCCCTCTCATTTTATTTCATCCCTGTCAAGAGTGACCATATGGAAAGGAGGACAGTGCTATATTAGAGTGACCAGATACAAAAGAGGGCAGGGCTCCTGCAGCTTTAACAGTTGTGATGAAGAGGGAGTTTCACCAGGTGCTGCATGCATACAAAGGACACCTGCTGAAATTCCCTTTTTTGTACAACAGGAGCCCTGTCCTCCTTTTCATATAGTCGCCCTACTAAACGTCTTGGGACCAGGTTATTTGAAGGAATGCCTCTTCCCATATGTACCTGCCCGGACCTTAAGATCATCCACAGGGGTCTTCCTCTGTGAGCCCCTGCCAAAGGAAGTGAGGCAGGTGGCTACTAGGAGGAGGACCTTCTCTGCTGTGGCACCCCGGCTGTGGAACAAACTCCCCAGAGAGGTTCGCCTGGTGCCTACACTGTACTCCTTCTGTTGCCAGCTGAAGACCTTTTTATTTTCTCAGTATTTTAACACCTAATTTATCTTAAATTTAAACTTTGCTGTTTTAATTCCGTATTTTAATCTATATCAATTTCTGCTGTGTGGTTTTATCCTGGTTGTGCCCGGTCCTCCTTTCCATAGGGTCACCCTGATCCCTGTCTGTATCTAACTCACAAGCTCAGCACACAACTTACCCCTACTTCACCCCCTCCTTCTCAGTCTTTCAGCCAATCAGCTCACACATGCAAATCCACCATGGTCACCCTAGAGATACTTACCAAACCACAGATCTATAACACGAATATGCAGTTTAAAAACCATAAACTCAGTATGTACAGGTGTGTAATATCACAGATTGGCCCTTAAAAGGCATCGAGCAATGGGAAAAGTCACTAGAAAGCTGTGTATATACTTCAGACACTTGTGGTTTCTCTGCTCACGCCAGAGATGGGAAAGAACAGTGATGTGACCGAAGAGTCGTGAAAACTGGTCCAATAATTTGAGGTGAAAGTGGTTTTGTGAAATAGCCCCTTCTCCAACTTTGATTCTTCTGCAGTTTAGTTGGGAATAAATCCCATTTAACTCAAGGGGGCTAGTTCTGATTAAACATGCATAGGACTGCACTGTTAATCTCTGATTTCCACCCCACACACAAAAAAGGCACAGGATGCCTTTGGTCTACTTTTTGAACAATACAGCTTTATATGTGTGTGGGGAGAGAGGGGGTAGCAAGGCATTCTTATAAAAAATAAAGAAATTCAGGCATTAAAAATGCTTTTTCTAGTAGAATCATAGAATAGTAGGGTTGGAAGGGGCCTGTAAGGCCATCGAGTCCAACCCCCCTGCTCAATGCAGGAATCCACCTGAGGGGAGACATGATAGCACTCTTGAAAGCTTGTCACACAGAGGAGAGCCAGGATCTCTTCTTGATCCTCCCAGAGTGCAGGACACGGACTAATGGGCTCAAGTTAAAGGAAACCAGATTCTGGCTGGACATCAGAAAAAACTTCCTGACTGTTAGAGCGGTACGACAATGAAACCAGTTACCTAGGGACGTTGTGGGCTCTCCCACCCTAGAGGCTTTCAAGAGGCAGCTGGACAACCATCTGTCAGGGATGCTTTAGGGTGGATTCCTGCATTGAGCGAGGGGTTGGACTCGATGGCCTCACAGGCACCTTCCAATTCTACTATTCTATGATTCACCCACAAAATCCCAACTGTGACTAGTAACTTTGATAGCGCCTTTTCACCTTCTTTCCATGAGCCATCCATTTCAGTGGCCAATTATACACGGAGATGAAGAAATCACTTACCCAGGAAACCCTTCGCCTAAGATGCCCTCACTAAATCTATGTCCTTATCCGCCACTTTCACCACACCAGGCATAATTCTGTGCGCCTCTGTCACGTCTCACCTCACTTGCCTTTTCTTCATCCTAAAACGTCCTGTTACATAATGTCCAGATGCAATGTCCTGTTGCATTAATTAATGTCCTATGACTTCAACACTGATTTCTTTATAGTGCTGTTCTGTTAATTGTTCCCGCTTTATTATTTTATGATCGTTGCTTTAGGAACTCTTGTTTCATACTGTGGGGTTTACATAGGGTGACCATATGGAAAGGAGGACTGGGCTCCTGTATCTTTAACAGTTGTATTGAAAAGGAAATTTCAGCAGGTGCCATTTGTATGCAGGCAGCACCTGGTGAAATTTCCTGTTCATCACAACAGTTCAAGCTGCAGGTGCCCTGCCCTCTTTTAAATCTGGTCACTCTAGTATAGCTCCTGCAGCTTTAACTGTGGTGATGAAGAGGGAATTTCTCCAGGGTCTCCATATATACAAATGACACCTGCTGAAATTCCCTTTTCTCTGCAACCGTTAAAGAAACAGGAGCCCTGTCCTCCTTTCCATAGGGTCACCCTAGTTTACATCCTTTTTTACACGGCATAACAGGGGTGGGGAGCATGTAGCCTTCCAAATATTGTTGGATGGCAATTCCCAGAATCCCGTACCATTTCGCTATGCTGTCTGGGGCTGATGGGACCCTCCACACACCTACGTACAATGGCAGCTCTTCTATAGCTTCATCAGCTTCAGGTGAGACGGGCAACTGCCTCACACGCTGCCCATTACAGCAGGGAAGTCTTGCAAAACCTGCAAGCACGCCCTCCTGGAATGCAAACTTGTGAACGCCATTTATTTATTTTTTGCAAATCGTTGTCCACGCACTCACATTCCTCTCGTTCCCAATTCCCAGTTTGATTTGCACAAATTCCCTCACTTGCACAAATTCCGTCAGTTAACTAAATCAGCCCTGCTTTAATCTATGGAGGAAATTTGGGCAAATTTGGGGGGATCTCAAACATCGCTCGTTCACCCCTCCCAACATTTCAGCAAAAGGGGGGGGTAAAAAGTGCAGGCCCAGCCCCCTTCCCCTTCCCCCATAATTCCCAGACACCTTGCATAGGAAGACAAAACGTAGCATGACAATATCATCGTAAAAGGTTCCTTGGGTTACACCGGGTTTGGATAAGGCCATCACCACGCTACGGCCACAGCCTCATCTGTAGTAGCTGTGGTGATCCTACCCTGTTTCTGCCCCCCTCCCCCCCAAATGTCCATGCCACTTTGCTGATGGGTTACATGAGTCTTCCCAAACCTGGGGCCCTCGAAAGGTGTTGGGACACAACTCCCATCATCCCCCACCAGCAAAACCAGGCACTGGAGGGCACCAGATTGGTGAGGGCTGGGTTATTTTTTTTTCTAAGCCTGGTGTTTCCAAAGGAAATGCACTCTGCAACTAACAGCATTGTGGTATTTCTACAAAATCCTCTCACCGCTCCAAACCCCGCCAACCAACTTTCAGCACTAGAAATGTTTGGTATTACTGAAAAGCAACGTCGTTTGTCACAGGTATTTCAAAATTATTCTCCCCAGCCTGCAATCTACTAAAAACCACAATGTGTGCATTGTGGAGGCATCTTCAGCTATCATTAAAGGATGGGTTTCCCCCACCCCCTGCTAAGCGCTACACTTTCGCCAAAAGAAGAAAAGGCCACAAACTCTGGACCGTTCATTTCCCTTCTATTGTCAGAAGCGATTTTCTCCCCCGTGAAAACAATGAAATAGCAAAAGCCAGCAAAGTGCCGGGTACAGCGTGTCCTTCTGTCTGATCGACAGTATGCAATCTGCTTAGACAAGATGTATTTATGTTATGTACATCTCGAATTGGGACAATTTTTTTTAAGTGAAAAGGCAATATAAGAGGAGCCTTTCTTTTATTTATGTTTAAAAACAACACCCAACCTCTTCCTCAATATAAGCCATTTTTAAAGACGGAGAATTAGTGCGATCTGTGGAATTACCGGAGAAGGTTCGATCAAACGCTCGGAGGTGTGACCTTGCAGAAAGGGGTCAAGCTATTTAAAGGAAGGCCAAGCCACTGTTACAGCAACATGGCCGCAGTCCAAAGGCATTTGATGATGCCATCTGGTATCTGGCTCCAGGTTTTTGAGGACCCTTGGGCATCCTCTACCACCAGTGAGTCAACCTTCTCAACACCTGCTCCTCCTCCTCCTCCTCCTCCTCCTCCTCCTCCTCCTCCTTTCTACCACTTGCTTCCTTGACAAACAGAAAGCCAGGGAGCAAGGAGGCCATGGCATTAAAAGCCAGGAATTTTGATATTTGAGCAAGTGCCGCTGTGCTAAATTGCTCGTCTCTGCAAAAAAACTCTTGCCTTCTAATGAAGGATTTCCTTATCTATGTCAGGAGTTCCACTGCACATTTGAAGCTCCTCCAAGACAGGTGTCCTCTGTTTAAAGGGCTTCCAGAGGACTGCCCATGATATTGAAGGTGTCCTCTGTTTAAAGGGCTTCCAGAGGACTGCCCATTATATTGAAGGTGTCCTCTGTTTAAACAGCTGCCAGAGGACTGTCCATTATATTGAAGGTGTCCTCTGTTTAAACAGCTGCCAGGGGACTGCCCATTATATTGAAGGTGTCCTCTGTTTAAACAGCTGCCAGAGGACTGCCCATTATATTGAAGGTGTCCTCTGTTTAAAGGGCTTCCAGAGGACTGCCCATTATATTGAAGGTGTCCTCTGTTTAAACAGCTGCCAGAGGACTGCCCATTATATTGAAGGTGTCCTCTGTTTAAACAGCTGCCAGAGGACTGTCCATTACATTGACGTGTCCTCTGTTTAAAGGGCTTCCAGAGGACTGCCCATTATATTGAAGGTGTCTTCTGTTTAAAGGGCTTCCAGAGGACTGCCCATTATATTGAAGGTGTCCTCTGTTTAAAGGGCTTCCAGAGGACTGCCCATTATATTGAAGGTGTCCTCTGTTTAAACGGCTGCCAGAGGACTGCCCATTATATTGAAGGTGTCCTCTGTTTAAACAGCTGCCAGAGGACTGTCCATTACATTGATGGTGTCCTCTGTTTAAAGGGCTTCCAGAGGACTGCCCGTTATATTGAAGGTGTTCTCTGTTTAAAGGGCTGCCAGAGGACTGTCCATTATATTGAAGGTGTCCTCTGTTTAAACAGCTGCCAGAGGACTGCCCATTATATTGAAGGTGTCCTCTGTTTGAAGGGCTGATCAAATCAAGTTTGGTTTAAAGATCAAGAACCCTCCGTAGGAAAAGTTGCCAGTGGTCTCCAAAATTTCAGAACGGGATCTTATCCAGCCCTACCTCTGTAGGCCAGCAATTGAAAACAGGACCTTTTGTAGAAAGCCTGCACCGTGGCCCTGAGCTGTGGCCCTTCCCAATTTGTCACTTATCCAGTTTAATTGTTTTACTATTAAAAATGTTTACTTAATTATTAGACCTGTTCCTGATGCCACCAAAGAAAATTACAACCCGCCTAGCTCGGCAAAAAAAAATGCTTTAGTTACAAGCAGACAGACATTTTCCATTCATTCTGCAATTAAGACCAAAAAGGGTTTTTTGTGTGTGTTTTTGGTTTTCGTTTGTTTTTTGTTTTTTGCTATGAGTGGCAACGACCAGCCAGCTGGATAATGTACATAAACATTCCTTAATTACAAGGGCGAGCAAGAGTTGAATAGAGTCATTGTTCAGTAGTTTCACAATGTAAACTATTATTTAAATACTCTAAATACAAAGGCCACTTGAAGAGAAACAATGATTTCAGTAGGAAGCATGGCGCACCCTGCTTGAACTATACCGTCCTGCCATGGATACGTGCTTGAATGGGGAGCAGCCTTAAACAGCAATTATGCTGACCATTATTCATTATGTCCATCTTCTGCAGGCGCACCCGGATCCCTTTCCCAGACCTTTTGGGCTGAGCACAGGGCCAAGACTTTGCGTGAGTCCTTGGTCAGTCCTCACCAGTGAGACGTTGATGTGGCCACTTGCACCCGTCGATCCCGTCAATCCCGTCGATTTGATACTCATGATTAATGGTGATGTTGTTGTTTATTCGTTCAGTCGCTTCCGACTCTTCGTGACTTCATGGACCAGCTCACGCCAGAGCTTTCTGTCAGCTGTCACCACCCCTAGCTCCCCCAAGGTCGAGTCCGTCACCTCCAGAATATCATCCCTCCATCTTGCCCTTGGTCAGCCCCTCTTCCTTTTGCCTTCCACTTTCCCTAGCATCAGTCTCTTCTCCAGGGTATCCTGTCTTCTCATTATGTGGCCAAAGTACTCCAGTTTTGCCTTTAATACCATTCCCTCAAGTGAGCAGTCTGGCTTTATTTCCTGGAGTATGGACTGGTTTGCTCTTCTTGCAGTCCAAGGCACTCTCAGAATTCTCCTCCAACACCACAGTTCAAAAGCATCTATCTTCCTTCGCTCAGCTTTCCTTATGGTCCAGCTCTCGCAGCCATAGGTTACTACGGGGAATACCATTGCTTTAACTATGCGGACCTTTGTTGTCAGTGTGGTGTCTCTGCTCTTAACTATTTTATCAAGATTTGTCATTGCTCTCCTCCCAAGAAGTCAACGTCTTCTGATTTCCTGGCTGCAGTCAGCGTCTTCCTATGCAATGCTGCTGTGGCCAGGGCTTATTTTCAAGGGGAACGCAATGGGTCAGTTCATTTTTACAGTGCACCGCATAGCTTTTGCAGGTCTAGTGAGCATTAAACACAGAGGATTGGGAGAGGAACTCTTACGTCATATTTCCATTGCAGAGCTTTATAATAAGTAGACAGTGCTGACAATGGCCCTTCCAATTAAGGGCCCCCATTCCACATGCAGATAACAACGTTGGTGGCAAGCCCTTTGTCGCACTTGCTTGAAGCCCGAGGAACACCCTCCCCAATGAGTTTTGAAAAATGCTCTGTTCTTACAGATTTATGAGCCTCCATCTCCACCAAGGTCCACAACTAGGAGGTGGCCACGTATGAATTTTTTTGGTGCATCACCAAAAAAGAAGACAAGAGAAGACACTGAATTGCATAAAATTTGCAAAATTATATGGACAGATGCAAATTCAGAAATAAGGATTACAATTTAAATAGAAATATAATACATCTCACCCTAGTGTAGGAGGCTGGTTTTTTTTATAATAGTTTTTTATTTTTTCCAATACTTAAACATACATCAATACAATAAAAAGAAACAACATAATACATAAATGTTGAATAACCTTAATAACATATATTCTAGCTTAATCTATTAACACAGCGGTTCTCAACCTGTGGGTCGGGACCCCTTTGGGGGTCGAATGACCCTTTCACAGGGGTCGCCTAAGACCATAGGAAAACACATATTTCCGATGGTCTTAGGAAACTGTATTGACTGAACTATGTCATGTATCATCTTTTGTATTATTAAAGCTATTGTTATGTATTATTTTCATTAGCAAACCATCCCATGACAATGGATCGTGTAGAGAAGAACGAAAATAATTTTATGGTTGGGGGTCACCACAACATGAGGAACTGTATTAAAGGGTCGCGGCATTAGGAAGGTTAAGAACCACTGTATTAACATAATCATACTTAACATAAAAGTGCACCCACCACCACGGGATCTTATTCCTCTTTCCAAAATCTCATTGTTTCTTCTGGAGGTGGTTTCCCACTCCTCTTAGATAAAACAAATTCTAGGAACTGTTTCCATATTCCCTCGAAATCATTCGTTTTTGTTATTCCTCTTCTCACTTTTATATTACATGTTAATTTATCATTAATAGCAATATCCCATATCTCTTTATACCAATCTTCTATATGATAATCCCCTTGCACCTTCCAGTTCCTAGATATCATTAACCTTGCTGCCGTCAGCAAATTCGTTATCAATTCTTTTGTCTCTTTATTACAGTTTAATTCTCCATACAATGATAACAATGCCACTATAGGTGTCTCTTCAATCTGTGTCAATCAGTGTAGGAGGCTGTGACCAGGTGAGCTCTGTGTCTTGCTCAGTCTCCCGTCCAGATATTAACAACTGCATCAAGATCCAGCTGTTTCTGGTTCTTTTGGAGTGGACAGCCCTTCAAATAGAGGACTGTCCTCTGCAAAAGATGACACATGGGCACCTTACCTGCAGCCCACGGTTGCTGCTGCTGCCCATTCCACTGTATTTATTGATTTCATGGGAATATCAGAAGCTGCCTTATACTGAGACAGACCCTTGGCCCATCCAGGCCAGTACTGTCGACACGGACTGGCAGCAGCAGCTCTCCAGGGTTTCAGGCAGGATTCTTTCCCATCCCCAACCTGGAGAAGGTAGGGATCGAACCTGAGACCTTCTGCATGCGAAGCAGGGATTCTACCACTGAGCTATATATGGCCCCTTTCATTCCAATCACTTCCACTGCTACTTTTATTGTTTTATTACCGTATTTCTTCGATTCTAAGACGCACTTTTTCCCCTAAATAAACCGCTCTAAAAATGGAGTGCGTCTTAGAATCGATGGCGTCTTAGAATCGAAGCAATACGATAAGAGGAAAAGAGGAAGCTCCTGCAGCAGCCTCGAGCCATGCGAGTGAGGAGGAGCTGGGAGGGTAAGCGCCTGGTTTTTTGTTAGTTAAATGTATTCGTTAAGTCCCATCAATTTCCATGGGACTTACTCGCGTGTCGTCGTCCCCTGGTGCACAGACAAGTAAAGAGCGGGACTGGAGAGTTAAGCGTTTTAGCTCCTTAATCGCGTCTTCTCCTCTCTCTCCCCGCCCGAAAATATTGTTTACTCTTTGTTTCAACGCCCCCCCTTCTTCCTGCGCAAACGGTGGTTTCTTCTCACACAGCGGGAAAAAAGAAAAGGACACAACCATTAAAAGAAAGCGCGGGGGGGGGAGAGGAGGTTGGCTGGGTGGTGAGGGAAGTATTTCTTCGATTCTAAGATGCCCTTTTTCCCCAAATAAACATCTCTTAAAATGGGGTGCATCTTAGAATCGGTGGCGTCTTAGAATCGAAGAAATACGGTATGCCCTCTGTAAAGCCACCTCCTGCCTTGGAAAGACCAGATATGGTTTTGATAAATAAATGATCAAGAACACCACATAGAGGGATGGAGAAGTACATACAAAGGATCCTCAAAGCACAGTTCAGTAGTTCAAGTGCTATAAAGTGCATGATTCACTGGAAGTCTGGGCGACTTGACCTATATTTCATGAAGACTAAGTCATCGAGAGCATGAAGGGGAAAAAACTAACCATGCTTGAAAAGATCTTGATGTACCTACTGAGCACAGAATGTGATGACACTGCTATTATTATTTTAAGAAGGTTGTTGTAAACTCTCTTGTAAACGTTCCACATTTAGGTATCTCCAAAACCATCACAAGGTCTCAAGGTGCAGGAGATGCATCACAGAAAACCAGGCACAGGGATTAAGTTCTACTGAAGATGGCATCAACGTTTGAAGACAGCCATGTAGCTTCATCCCAAACTCATCCTAAACTGTTCCCTAATAGGAATGTTCCCGACATGAACCTACCTGTACACTGCGCTCAACATCTAAGGTCCTCCTCTGAGTGCCTACTCCAAGGGAAGCTCGGAGGATGGCAACAAGGGAGAGGGCCTTTTCGGTGGTGGCCCCCGACTGTGGAATGATCTCCCTGATGAGGCTCACCTGGCACCAACACTGTTATCTTTCAGGTGCCAGGTCAAGACTGTTCTCTTCTCCCAGGCATTTAACAGTATTTAACAATGCTAAGTTTGTTTTCTAACGGACCCCCAGAATTCTTGTTTTTAAATGGATACTGTTTGTTTTTATACCGTTGTTTTTATGTTTCTGATGGTTTTTAACTTTTGTATACTTTTTTTTTTTAATGTTTACGGTTTTTAACTTTTGTAAACCGCCCAGAGAGCTTCGGCTATGGGGCGGTATATAAATGTAATAAATAAATAAATAAATAAATGTTTTTTCAGGAAGAACTGTGGCAGCATTAAAATAATAATAATAACCTGCAGCCTTTCACCACCAGACCTTTTATCTCAGTGGCGTCTCCACTCACTGGTAGCGGGTGGCTCTCTCAGGTTTCAGACAGGAGTCTTTCCCAAGCCTACCTGGATATGCCAGGGATCAAACTGGGGACCTTTTGTATGGAAAGTTTCTGCTTTCCCACTGAGCTACTGCCCTTTCCCTTTAATCAGACGTAAGACCGTTGTCCTACAATATCACAACCCGTAGGATCATGCCATTATCAAGGACAAGGGTCCCCAACCTTTTTGGGGTCAGTGGGCACATTTGGAATTTTGAGAGCGTTGTGAGCACACTTACAAAATGGCTTTCACTGGAAGGAGTCGGCCCTAAGCATGTACAATTAAAACATATGAATATACATTTACAAAATTTAAAATAGAATTAAACTCACTGTAATATTAAAAACATTTGAAAAATTTAAAAAGCAAATAACAATTTAAAAAATCCAATACGTTAACACGGGTCCAGAATATTCCCAAAGGCCTGCCGGAACAAAAATGTTTCTGCCTGCCTCCAAAAGTGTTAACAAGGAGGGAGACAGCCTACCCTCCCTGGCAAGGGAGTTCCAGAACCTTGGAGCAGCCACTGAGAAGGCCCTCTCCGGCATTCCCTGAGCTGCGGCAACACAGGCGATCTTCAGAGCCATCTCACCCAGAATGCCTCATTTCAAGAAAGGACTCCTCAAAGTGCAGCAATAGGGGAGTAGCATTGTTTGGCCAGCGTGGCCCCCCAAAGAGCTCACCCACCTGCCTGCCCAAATTGGCTCTTTCTCTGGGAGAGTCCTCGGAGCGAGAGACTAGACAGACGTGCAGGTTCTCCGGGTGGCACGGATGGGTGGGCGGCCACACATGGGGGAAGAACCAGAGCCCCGCCGCCGCCTTCCAAGAATCATTTTGGCACCCCAGAATTTGGTGCACAAGACAGCTGCCTCACTGACCCCGCTCCCACAAGAAACAGCCCTGTTCTGCATTGCCTTTCTTGAAACATCAAAGACCCTGACTAACCGCAAAGTCGTTTCCTCCAGAGCTTAAAATTATTGAGGCAGCTCTTGAATGAACGAGATAATAATTGGTTGTACTAAATCATCCCACTCCACTTCCAATGTCACACTTAAAATTAAAAAGCAGTGTACCCTGGCTCTGTGTGAAGCATAGGTCAGCTGGCTGATGGTCCATTGAATGCTTCCATCCATCCATGCTACCAAAAATTGCCGCCTCTTAAAGCAGTGATTAATTACCAAGCTAGTGGCTGCTGCACCCAGCTAGTCTTTCACCAATTAGCTTTTACCAATTCAAAAACGGGTTCAGTGTCAGCCTGGTGGTAATGAAAGGGTTAGTTTCTTTACTTTGTTAGTAGCTTAGTAACAATTCTATAGCATAAGCTCTATGCACACATGGCATGGGTAATGTTAGGAAGCCTGGTGGATTCTCGTAACACCTCTATGCAGGCCACAGCAAACTTCCCTATCCAGGAATCCGTTCCCTGGCGGGACATGACCCAGGCCCGTTGCTGAGTCTAGTCGTCTAGACTCCCCCATGATGAAGAGTGACCCCATAATTCTCCCTGCCCTGAACAACCTTTAACATGGTGGCCAGCTCCTCGTCAAAGACCCCGGGACATTCTTGTTACAAAGGGCACAATCCTATGAATGGGTAGACAGAGAAGGCACTAGCTGGGAGTTGTAGGACTTTTTTTCGGTCTAAACATGCATAAGATTGCAGTTCACCAGATGTCAACCTTGATGGAGTTTTGCCACCTTGGTGGAGTTTCATGTGTTTACCCAGAGATCTGCTGAATTTAACACCTGGTTAGTGTATTTTTTGTTTGTTTGTTTTTATTGTGGCTTTCTATTTAATTTTAATTGTTGCTTTTATGAATATGGTACATGATCCTGTGATTAAGGACATCAGAACATCACACAATTTATGCATGGCCTTCCACTTAACATAAGAAGAGCCCTCATGCTGGATCAGACCAAGGGTCCATCTAGTCCACCATTCTGCTCACATAGTGACCAGGGACCTACAAACAGGACATGAGTGCAACAGAACTATCCCACCCATGTTCCCCAGCAACTAATGTACATAGGCATACTGCCTCTGATACTGGAGGTAGCACATAGCCATCGGACTAGTAGCCATTGATAGCCTCCTCCTCCATGAATTTGTCCAATCCTCTTTTAAAATCATCCAAATTGGTGGCCATCTCTTTATCTTGTGGTAGTGAGTTCCATAGTTTAACTATGTGCCGTGTGGAGACATACCTCTTCTTCCCTTGGTAATTAAGTGTGGCATATTAACGATGATGATGACGATGATATTTTTGTAGATATATTTTTGTAGACGTATTCATGTTTTTGTTACCAATCCACCAGCCAACTAGAGATAGAGATCGCCTTATGTGGCTACCTTTATAAGATATCCTTTATGGGGCATAAGGACCTTCAGGTAGCTTAATCCCAGCATGGTAAAGACTGAACTGTTTAAAGTTTCATAGGCTACAAGGTCCCTTTCATTCCACATAACAGTTTTTATACTTTGATTTTTCACGATTGCCCAACAAATATGATTGTGACAACTTCACTTCTAGCTCAGGATGTGAGTAACAAGAACATGAGAACACAAAAACATAAGACGGGCCATGCTGGATGAGACTGGGGATCCATTTAGTCCAGCAACTGTTCACACAGTGGCCAGCCAGCCATCGGCCAGGGACCGACAAAGCAAGACATGGTGCAACAGCACCCTCCCACCCATGTTCCCCAGCAACTGGTGCACAGGCTTACTGCCTCGGATACTGGAGGCAGCACATAAACAACAGGGCTAGTAGCCATTGATAGCCTTCTCCTCCAGGCATTTCTCCAACCCACTTTTAAAGCCCTCCAAATTAGTGGCCATCACTACATCTTATGGTAGCGAATTCCATAATTTAACTCTGCTCTGTGTGAAGACGTACTTCCTTTTATTCATCCTGAATCAGCTTTGTGATTCAGGATAAATCAATCAGCTTCGTGGGATGACCCTGGGTTCTAGTATTTTGAGAGAGGGAGAAAAATGTCTCCCTATCCACATTCTCCATATGATCCACAATCATTTTGTACACCTCTATCATGTCTCCCCTTAGCCTCCTTTTTTTCCAAGCTAAACAATCCCAGCTCTTGTACAGGCCGGGCTTGAACCAAAATGTTCCCCAGTGTCTAACAAATCCGAATCCTTCCTCTCTGCACCATCGTCTCATCCATGCATTGAGACTTCTCAGCTGCGCCTGCTCAGCTGGCCCTGCGCTTGAAACTGGTAGCATTTCAGAGAAAGCTACCTTGGTGGTCCTGGATTTCAACCTCCTGCCTAGCAACCTAAATTTGGCTTCCAAGACTTCATGACTACATTTCCCCACATTGATGGTCCCAACATGGACCACAACAACTGACTCCACCCCAGCACTGCCTAATGTGCTATCTAGACAGTGTGTGATATCCATAACCTTCGCATCAGGCAGGCAATTCACCATGTGTCTATATGCCCATCACAAACCCAGCTGTCTACGTGCCTAATGATCAAATCTCCCACTACCACAAGCCCCTCTCCCCCCCTGAGGCACATCCTTGGAGCAAGAGGATATGTGCACGTTTTTGGAGGAATGGGTCCCTTCTAAGGGATCATTTCCCTCTTCCTCGGAGTGACACCCTCCTTCCTTGAGACCCACATTCTCTACAACTGCAGAGGAACTATCACCAATAGAGTGGGACGTCACTATTTGGGCCCTGAAGGTCTCATCTATCAACTTCTCTGTCTCTCTTAGCTTCTCCAGGTCAGCAACTTTGGCCTCAAGGGAACAAATTTGTTTCCTGAGAGCCAGGAACTCATTACACCAAGCACACACCCATGACCCATGGATTCACAGTTGGCTACAGAATCGGACTCAAAGAGTACTTATCAATGGAACCTTCTCAAACTGGGGAGAGGCAACGAGTGGGGTGTCGCAGGGCTCAGTCCTGGGCCCAGCGCTCTTCAACATTTTTATTAATGATTTGGACGAGGAGGTGCAGGAAACGCTTATCAAATTTACAAATGGCACAAAATTGGGTGGGATAGCTAATACCCTGGAAGACAGAAACAAACTTCAAAGTGATCTTGATAGGCTGGAGTGCTGGGCTGAAAACAACAGAATGACATTTAACAGGGATAAATGCCAAGTTCTACATCTAGGAAACAGAAACCAAAGGCACAGTTACAAGATGGGGGATACTTAGCTCAGCAATACTACAAACGAGAAGGATCTTGGAATTGTTGTAGATCACAAGCTGAATATGAGCCAACAGTGTGATATGGCTGCAAGAAAGGCAAATGCTATTTTGGGCTGCATTAATAGAAGTATAGCTTCCAAATCACGTGAGGTACTGGTTCCTCTCTAGTAGACCCTTGTTAGGTTTCATCTAGAGTATTGTGTCCAGTTCTGGGCTCCACAATTCAAGAAGGACGCAAACAAGCTGGAGCGTGTTCAGAGGAGGGTAACCAGGATGATCAGGGGTCTGTAAACAAAACTCTATGAAGAAAGACTGAAAGAACTGGGCATGTTTAGCCTGGAGAAGAGAAGATTGAGGGGAGACATGATAGCACTCTTCAAATACTTAAAAGGTTGTCACACAGAGGAGGGCCAGGATCTCTTCTCGATCCTCCCAGAGTGCAGGACACGGAATAATGGGCTCAAGTTAAAGGAAGCCAGATTCCAGCTGGACATCAGGAAAAACTTCCTGACTGTTAGAGCAGTATGACAGTGGAACCAGTTACCTAGGGAAGTTGTGGGCTCTCCCACACTAGAGGCCTTCAAGAGGACAACCATCCGTCAGGGATGCTTTAAGGTGGATTCCTGCATTGAGCAGGGGGTTGGACTCGATGGCTTTGTAGGCCCCTTCCAACTCTATTGTTCTATGAACCAGTATGATCAGGGGTCTGGAAACAAAGCCCTTTGAAGAGAGACTGAAAGAACTGGGCCTGTTTAGCCTGGAGAAGAGAAGATTGAGGGGAGACATGATAGCACTCTTCAAATACTTAAAAGGTCACACAGAGAAGGGCCAGGATCTCTTCTCGATCCTCCCAGAGTGCAGGACACAGAATAACGGGCTCAAGTTAAAGGAAGCCAGATTCCAGCTGGACATCAGGAAAAACTTCCTGACTGTTAGAGCAGTACGACAATGGAACCAGTTCCCTAGGGAGGTTGTGGGCTCTCCCACACTAGGGTCATTCAAGAGGCAGCCGGACAACCCTCTGTCAGGGATGCTTTAAGGTGGATTCCTGCATTGAGCAGGGGGTTGGACTCGATGGCCTTGTAGGCCCCTTCCAACTCTGCTGTTCTATGATTCTATGATTCTATGACTTCTGTCCAGCGGGCAGATATTCCCACATGTGGCACTCAGTGCAATACACTGGGAAGCCCCCAAACCCCTGCTGGCTTTCTACCTTCATAACTGTTTTTTATTGTTATTATTGCTGTGATAGGGTATATTATTATTATTTATTGCATTTGTATACTGCTCCATAGCCAAAGCTCTCTGGGCGGTTTACATAACATTTTTAAAAATACACAAAAATTAAAAATCACAAAAACGTACAATATACACCTACATTTAAAACCACTATAACAACTTAAAAAAAACCTATGAGCCTTAAAAAACAAACCAACGCAGGCTCATCGCATATTGCTAAATGCCTGGGAGAAGAGAAGAGTCTTGACCTGGCGTGGAAACGATAATGTTGGCACCAGGCAGGCCTCGTCAGGGAGATCATTCCACAGTTGGGGGGCCACCACAGAGAAGGCCCTCTCTCTTGTTGCTGTCCTCCGAGCTTCCCTCGGAGTAGGCACCCGGAGGCGGAGTTTGTTACTGGGAGAAGGTAGGGAGTGTATTTAGAGCTTAGCGTTCGTTTATTTTTTAATTTAAAGTTACTTACTGTTAGTAGGGATGGGAAGAGTTTACTGCCCTGCTGCTAAACTCGCACGTGTCCTGACGCTTCGTCACTAGGACTCCTCGTGCTTGGATTGCTGGCTCCTGACTAGTGTGCCTACTTTTATAGATGGGCTCAACTGCAGCTGCAGTGAATCTGATTGGAGGGCCTTGTTTGAAAAGCAAGGGAAGCTGTGTGTGAATTCCTGGTGAGCAGTAATACACATCAGGTCCATTTCTCTCTTCAAGCATTAAGGAGCACTGAAGTATCAATCAAAAGTGAGGATGGCATGTTTAACATTCAATCAGTACTATATTTGCTAATAACAGAGGTCATTGCAAGTTCTAGCAAACACTCTATTGTACAGTAATAATGGAACCTTTGGGTCCCTAGCAGGCCGTGAAAAAGCCGTCATTTCTGAGAGAAAACGCAGCTACTGAATTGTCAGTTTTCACAACGCAAATTGCTCAACGTTCGGCGCTCACCAGGAAGCAGTGATCCTACAGCAAACAACGATCTGGGGACAGCCCAAGACATTTTGCTGCCTGAGTCAAAAGACAGATGGCGCCCCCTTCCCATTCCATGTACACAAACTGGCTGGGCTTGTGGCAGAATCTTTCGTTGACGCTGACAGTGGTACAGCACCTTCCAGCACACCTACAGTGCGATATGGCTGCAAGAAAGGCAAATGCTATTTTGGGCTGCATTAATAGAAGTATAGCTTCCAAATCGCGTGAGGTCCTGGTTCCTCTCTATTCGGCCCTGGTTAGGCCTCATCTAGAGTACTGCATCCAGTTCTGGGCTCCACACTTCAAGAAGGACGCAGACAAGCTGGAGCGTGTTCAGAGGAGGGCAACCAGGATGATCAGGGGTCTGGAAACAAAGCCCTATGAGGAGAGACTGAAAGAACTGGACATGTTTAGCCTGGAGAAGAGAAGATTGAGGGGAGACATGATAGCACTCTTCAAATAATTAAAAGGTTGTCACACAGAGGAGGGCCAGGATCTCTTCTCGATCCTCCCAGAGTGCAGGACACGGAATAATGGGCTGAAGTTAAAGGAAGCCAGATTCCAGCTGGACATCAGGAAAAACTTCCTGACTGTTAGAGCAGTACGACAATGGAATCAGTTACCTAGGGAGGTTGTGGGCTCTCCTACACTAGAGGCCTTCAAGGGGCCGCTGGACAACCATCTGTCAGGGATGCTTTATGGTGGATTCCTGCATTGAGCAGGGGGTTGGACTCGATGGCCTTGTAGGCCCCTTCCAACTCTACTATTCTATGATTCTATGATTCTAAAGGCTGAAAGCTGGCACAGGCCAGGACGCATCATCCACAGCTCTTTCCTCCAATCTCTCGGTGCCCCTGACGGTGTTCACACTGACCGACTGGATATTTGGTTCATGATGACGAACGGATACTTGGTACAACAATAAGGGGATCTGAGCCCACGTTACAAAATGAAAGGTTGTCTACCCAACTTGACCCATAGAAACTAGGAGATCAAGAGAGAGAGAGAGAGAGAGAGAGAGAGAGAGAGAGAGAGAGAGAGAGGCTACTCTTCAAAAATTGCAGTCTTCACATGGGGATTCAGAAACAAAGCAATTCATAAACTCAAGTTAACGACTTGCCCATCACCAACAGCTGAAATTGGAGTATTACAGCTAAATTGCACTCGAAGTAAACATACACTGAACTGTAACCCTACACAAGTTCTCCACAGGCACTAGAGATAGTTCTAGCTACTTCCAATATTAATTCACATTAGTGCCACAACTCACTTTCATGTTTCAAAACCTAATACATAAATATAAAACACAACGGATTAATACAGGTGTTTATTTCTCAAGAAAAAGAAATTGGTAGGAAAGGAAAGAACTTGGGAAATATTTTGAATGACCTGTTCTGCCTTAGGGAAGTCTGAATCTCACCGTGACCGGCTTTTGCATTGTGAGAAAACCATCAAACCAAGCTGTGTATGTGTGTTTTAAAGCTGCCGTATTGCTGCATCTCTGGCATTTTTAACTAGTCACAACTGCAGGTGATGGATAGCTCCTGCCATTCTCTTCCCTCACCCTCACAAAAGATTGAAGGTCCGGGCGGGGGGGGGGGGGGGGACTGCCACGACACAGGCTCTGAACACCAGACCTCACGTCTGCCACCACTTCTTATGGGGCGACACAGGCTCTGAACACCAGACCCGGCCGAGGCTACTCCCTGCTCAAGCCAAGCACCACCACTTTTTTATCCCTTGAGGCAAGGGATAAAAACCACCTTCCTCCAAACTATGTGGAGAAAGGGGTTTAAAATGGAGAATAGATTTTAATTTATATATAATAATGCGCTGTGAGTTATATTTGCTTAGGTGAATGATTGTCAGAGTGGGTGCTGAATGTGTAAAGATGATAAATGCCAAACAGACACGTGGGATTTTTGTGGTAGTTTAAAAACAAACCAATCAAAATTTATTTTTAAAAGTTCATAAGCTTTGTTTCAAATAACAACATTTAAAAACCTTTTTGAAACCTTCCATACAATCCTGTCACTCTCACATTCGCGCTTTCCTTTTTCTCACACAATCACTCTTGAACTTTCTTTATTATCAGTATTGATTAATATACTTCCACTATGTGCACACCACACCCTAAAGACACCACTCACTACACTGACTCTCAAATTTCCCAGAACTTAAGTACCATAAACACAGAGAGCACTACAGACTCTAAGAGTCCCTAACAAGTCTCCCTGGAAAGAACTCTCCATCCCCTCCGTCCTTCCCTTATATATCACTCCTCCCCCCTCCCAAGACATTCTAACTCCGCCCACTCAGGCCAACATTCTAAAAACCACAGACTTACAAACTGCAGACATACATTTGGAATTGACTTGTGGGGTGTAACGCCACAGGGACACACCCTAAGAAATAACAGCACATTGTATAGAACCAGATTACACAATCCAGAACATTTTTCCAAATAACAGTAAAAGCAAGGCTGGCGTCAAAGGTAGGCACATTTGGGCACCTGCCGAGAGCCCAAACTCCAGCAGGCCCACTATCAAGAGCCCCCTGGACCAGCTCCATCTCTTCACCACTGCAAGTCCCTTGTTCACCTCCTCCTTATTCTGTCCCAGATGATGGTGGAGGTGGGCGACTGGTTCATTGGCTCTCTCTGCCTGTCAAGCAAGCAAATGGTACCCATGGTGAGAGGCTGGATGGGGACAACGGACCGCGAGGAAGTTAGACTCAGCGAGGGAGAAGCTCCATTGAGAGTGTCTTGCCCAAGAGGCCTCCAAAACCTGGAGCCGGAACAGAGTAAAACCTTCCATCTGATTTTCTGTAGCGGCAGAAATATAGTGAGCTGTTTCGATTGTGTGCTGATTAGGGTGACCATATGAAAAGGAGAACAGGGCTCCTTTTAACAGTTGTCTAGAAAGCCTATAAAGACTGGTCTCTTCTGGTAGACCTACCCAGTCGAATTTTAAAATGTCTGGCTGTTATTTTAATAATGAAGTAGTTTTATATGTTTTTAATCAGTTTTATATATTTTATAGTATTTTTATATTTGATATTGTTCCCCACCTTGATCCAGAGGGAGAGGCAGGTAAGAAATTATTATTATTATTATTATTATTATTATTATTATTGTTATTATTATTTCATAGAATCATAGAATAGTAGAGTTGGAAGGGGCCTATAAGGCCATCGAGTCCAACCCCCTGCTCAATGCAGGAATCCACCTTAAAGCATCTGTGGCAGATGGCTGTCCAGGTGCCTCTTGAAGGCCTCTAGTGTGGGAGATCCCACCACCTCCCTAGGTCATCGGTTCCACTGTCGTACTGCTCTAACAGTCAAGAAGTTTTTCCTGATATCCAGCCGGAATCTGGCTTTCTGTAACTTGAGCCCATTATTCCATGTCTTGCATTCTGGGATGATCGAGAAGAGATCCTGGCCCTCCTCTGTGGGACAACCTTTGAAGTCCTTGAAGAGTACTATCAGGTCAGTCTTCTCTTCTCCAGGCTAATCAAAGGCTGGAGACAACTTTCCAAAGAAGTTGAAGATGGTATGAATCGAATTGCCCTTGGCCCACACACTCATGCCAACATCATCTCTGGTCAAAACTGGTTTGGCGGAGTTTGCAGGGTTAGAGTATGCCAAGAAGGATTTCACACTTCACTGTTGCTCTGTGCCGGACTTCTCCAACTCAGAGCCTTCCAGATGTGTTGGACTACAGCGTCTGCCAACCCCAACTGGCCGGGAATTATAGGAATTGTAGTCCAACACATCTGGAAGGTGGCAAGTTGGGGAAAACTGCATCTATGCAGAACATCTGCTGTTAGAAGAGAGAGACACATTTTAACTAGTGTGCGTTCTGATGCCACAAGCCGTACTCACAAGCAACATCCGTTGTTTCCGGGGTGGAAAAAAAAGATAAAAGGGAAAAAGAACTATTAAATGGAAAAGAGAGGATGCTGTACACCCTCACCCACTGATCCAGCAGCTGCTATCAGTTTTCCCAGCAATTGTTCAAGCAGTGTGTTCCTTACCGTGATGAGAAATAAGGCAGTTATGAAATCAGCCTCAAGTAGACGTAAGACACACAGGAGACAGCTTTGCTTTAATTTAAATGGTCTTGCTGTAATCTTCCAATGCAGGCCACCCTCGGCTTCTAACCTCTAATTTTCCTGTCATTTAAGAGCATTATATAGTGTCACAGGGGTAAATTCAGAGCGGTGCTTTTTAATTTATTTAATAAAATAACTTGGATCCCCCGCAGAGCAGCATACAAGTGAGAACATCCAATCTCACTCCTGTCCTGGCACTGCTTATATGTAAATGTCTTTCATTAGGCAGCAAAAGCTCATATTAAAATACAACTGCTTATTGAGCTCATAATATTCTCTTCATAAAACTTATGCAGGAGGCAGACAAGCTGGAGCGTGTTCAGAGGAGGGCAACCAAGATGATCAGGGGTCTGGAAACAAAACCCTATGAAGAGAGACTGAAAGAACTGGGTCTGTTTAGCCTGGAAAAGAGAAGATGGAGGGGAGACATGATAGCACTCTTCAAATACTAGAAAGGTTGTCACACAGAGGAGGGCCAGGATCTCTTCTCAATCATCCCAGAGTGCAGGACATGGAATAATGGGCCAAAGTTACAGGAAGCCAGATTCCAGCTGGACATCAGGAAAAACGTCCTGACTGTTAGAGCGGTACGACAAGGGAACCAGTTACCTAGGGAGGTGGTGGGCTCTCCCACACTAGAGGCCTTCAAGATGCAGCTGGACAACCATCTGTCAAGGATGCTTTAGGGTGGATTCCTGCATTGAGCAGGGGGTTGGACTCGATGGCCTTGTAGGCCCCTTCCAACTCTGCTATTCTATGATTCTATTATCAGATTTTTTTAAAAAGAAATTTACAGGAAATGTGAACAGCCTAGAACAGACAGTATTTTAAAACAGGTGCTAAAGGGTTGGTAGCAGTTAATGCTTTTATGCTGTTATTTCTCAAAAAACAATGTGAGCAACATGGCACTTCATATTACTATATTACTAGCCCTTATCCAGATTATTATTATTATTATTATTATTATTATTATTATTATTATTATTTTATATTACTAGCCGTGATCCAGTATCATCTTCGTCATCATTATTATTATCTATTATTATTATCTATTATTATTATTATTATTATTATTATTATTATTATTATTATTATTATTATTGCTGCTACTCCTGCTACATTCATATCCTGCCACTTTTTCTTGCATGGAAACAAAGTTCTCCTCCTCCTCTACATTTTACCCTCACAACACCCCTGTGAGGTATGTTAAGCTGAGAATCAATGACCGGCCCAAAGTCCCCCAGTGAGTTTCATAGCTGAGTGGGGACTAGAACCCATCCTTTCCTTCCTATTTTCTCTTTTCAGTTTTCCACTCACCCTTCTTGCAGCCTGGGCTAGATGGACTAGCGGCCCAACGCAGTCTAAGACCCTTTGTTTATATTATTTCCAGTGTGTGCATTTCAGGATTTTTTATAATACAGTTTTCCTCAATTTGGTGTCCTCCAGATGTTTTGGACTACGACTACTAGCATTCCTGAACATTGACCATGCTGGCTGATGGGAACTGGCCCAAAACATCTGGAGAGAAGGCGGGTTGGGGAAAGCTGCTTATGACAATGGAACCCATGGTGGGCTCTCCCACGCTAGAGGCCTTCAAGAGGCAGCTGGACAACCATCTGTCAGGGATGCTTTAAGGTGGATTCCTGCATTGAGCGGGGGGTTGGACTCGATGGCCTTGTAGGTCCCTTCCAACTCTGCTATTCTTTGATCTGTGCTTGATCAATTTCTTTATTTCCACACAGAATCCCCATGCAAGGCTGCAGACATGGTCACCTAAATTTCGGTTGCTATAATCTTCTTGGAAAACTTACCAACAGCTCATGTTTGTAACCCTTCAAGACCTACTTAGCACAGGTCACTGCCAATGGCGGCCTGCACAATTCAGCCTGTAGCAAGGCCAGATTTAGAGATGCGGAGGCCCCAAACCATGCCACGATTCAGAGGCCCCTAACAAACCATAAGAAAAAAACACGGGGTAATGAAAGGGTACCACCCAGCGTTAGGTGGTGTCTGTAGTTAAACAGTGTTAGATAGCCTTCTCTGAAGATGTGTAAAAAAGCACTAATAAAGTAAGTTGATTTGAACTTCTTTTAAACTGGCTCTAGTTTGTGCTTATTGCCTCTCATACTAAATGCTGTGTTGCCACACTTTCTCTATCTAAGGCAACTCTGCTGTAAGTCACACTAGACTTTTCAACATAGTTAAGCCAAAGCAATTTCAATTATAACGCATCTTAGTTATCTCTAACATATTTAGAGGCCCCTCACACTACAAGGCCCTAAGCCATGGTTTACTTGGCTTGTTCCTAAATCCGGCACTGGCCGGCAACTTGAATCCATCTTGCACTAATCACACCCAGAAAAACGACACTGGTCTCCTCAAAGGATCATCAGAGATCCTGCTAGAGGCTGTATCGGGTGCAAATTCCCCAGCTCCAACTTCCCTTTTCTGGCCCAAATCTGAGCAAAGTCCTCCCTGTGCAGCCAATATGTTTCTTCCCCCATTTAAATGCAGCTGTCTCCAACTTGGTGCCCTCCAGATGTTTCAGACCACAACTCCCAGCATTCCCGAGCATAGGCTATGCTGGCTGGGGGCTGATAAGAGTCAAATTCCAACACATCCAGATGGCATCAGTTCAGGGAAAGGCCGCTTTAACGCGTAAACATCAGCAAAATATCACCATGCTCCACATGTATTCCTTGCCTGAGCTAATAATGGCAAGCATCAATTCCAGGAGTAACCGCTATTCCTGGTGAATCAATCAGGAATTAAAGTGGTATAATCTTGTGTGTATTACCCTCAGGCTGCTCTGTAAATGAGGTGGTTGTGCCCATTCATCAATTACGGATGTATCACTGATAACACAAGAAAACAATTTCATTAGCTCCTTGAATCACTGACGCTGGAAGGGATTTACTTATTGGTTTTTCTACTTCTTTGGCACACTGCAGCGTGCACTGCTCAGAAAACCTAAATGGCAAGTCCCCCACTTACTGAATTTGATGAATTAACAGGATTGATCCAGCTTTGCCAGCCCATAAACCCGCCTCACAGTTTTCCCCAGAGTACATTAAGAGGAGAGACACTGGCCGTTAATTGCAGGTCTCCAAAAGCCAATGACACAAGCCTGCTTCACACATAACACGAAGGCATGGTATGACTTGTTCTGGGTTCTTATACTGTATGAACATGGCCACACTAACAAACCATGGTTTGTTAACCACAAACAGTGCAGAAAGATAATCCATGGTTTGTTGTTGGGTTATGAACTCTGGGTTGTTTAAACGATGGGTTGTCACATGCAAAGTTGATCCAAGAGGGAGGAAAAATACATGGATCTACTAGATTTCACTTTAGAAAAGATTTTTTTTTATTTGTTAAGCATTATTTTCTTCAAATTAAGGGAGTAGCTATGGGTATTCCAGGTGTCCACTGCACTCAGGGCTGGTACCAGACTATTTTGCGGCCTAGACAGGTGAGCGGCATCCAGCCGGGTATGCCGTTCCGAAGCCGCCCCCCGCCCCAGCATCCTGTCTTTGAAGCCAGCGCCCGGCCGGAAGCCGCACCTGGCTTTGAAGCCAGGACGCTGGGGTTGGGGGGGCGGGGCGGCAGCTTCAGAATGGCACACCCGGAAGCCGCTCTAGGAGAGCAACTTCCAGGCGCGCCATTCGGCGCCCTCCTTTGCTTGGCACTCTAGGAGAGTGGCTTCCGGGCGTGCCATTCTGAAGCCGCAGCCCCGCCCCCCAACCCCAGCGTCCTGGCTTTGAAGCCTGGCACTGGCTTCAAGGCCAGGACGCTGGGGTTGGGGCACGGGGTGGCGGCTTCAGAACGGCGCACCCGGAAGCCACTCTCCCAGAGCGGCTTCCGGGTGCGCCATTCTGAAGCCGCCACCCTGCCCCCCAAGCCCAGTGTCCTGCCCTTGAAGCCAGGAGCAGCTTCCGGCTGGGCCCTGGCTTCGAAGCCAAGATGCTGGGGTTGGGGGGCGGGGCGGCGGCTTCAGAACAGCGCGCCCGGAAGCCACTCTAGGAGAGCGACTTCTGGGCACACCGTTCGGCACCCTCCTTTGCTTGGCGCTCTAGGCCGCCGCCTGAGCTGCCTCTATGGCAGCACCGGCCCTGACCGGACTGCCAGTCTCTACATGTCAGCACTGGAAAATCCCACTATTCTCAATTCAGCCGTCAATCCATACAGACAGTATTTTAAATACTATGGATGTTTTATTGATGACATCTTTGTTACATGCGAAACCAGAATCACGGGTTGTTCACGGGTTACTTCAGCAGGCTACACAGACAGTAGGCAAGAATGGAAAAAAGAAAGAAACGAAAAACCAGCCACTCTGCATGCCAACACTACAGTCCCACAAAGGCCCTTGGGAAACAGGAAAGGAGAAGATGAAGGAGGAGGGGAAATAAACTACCCAGATATTAAGAAAACAAACCATAGTTTGTTCGATCATCTGCCAGACAAAACCTGGATAGAACAACAAGCCATGGGTTATCAACAGGTTAGCATTATGTGTGAGCCAGACTATTAAGTGGTTCCTGTGCCAATGGAGGGCTGAACACTGGCCTCTGCTAAGGGAAAAACCTTCACGGCCCGTTCTGAGGATAATGCCGATGCAGGACAAATGAGATCAAAAGAGCCCACCCACCCCAAAAAATGATATTCTGCAACATTTCTTCTGCTTGCACAAATATTTGTTAGTAAAGGTCTGCGGGGGGGGGACAGAAGAAATGGGGGGGGGATATAATTTTTTTAAAAAAATATTTTTTTCCTGGTTTTCCCCAGGGACTTTTGGAAAATTGAGGGGGAACCTTTTCCCCTGGCTTTTTCCCTAGTTTTTCTTCCAAGCCTTCACATCGCTATTTGTTAATTTGCTGCCCCCGCCAACAGCAGCAGCAGCGAAAATAGTTCAGTGATTTCTACGTAAGGCCAGTGCCAGTGCCAGACTATTTTCGCCCTAGGCAGGTGAGCGGCTTCCAGCCGGGCGCACTGTTCCGAAGCCGCCCCCTACCCCAGCTTCGAAGCCAGGACGCTGGGGTTGGGGGGCAGCTTCGGAATGGCGCGTCTGGAAGCCGCTCTCCCAGAGCAGCTTCCAGGTGTGCCGTTCCAAAACCACCCCCCAATCCCCAACCCCCAACCCCAGCATCCTGGCTTCAAAGCCAGCGCCCGGCCGGAAGCCGCTCCTGGCTTCGAAGCCAAGACACTGGGTTTGGGGGGCGGGCGGGTGGCTTCAGAATGGTGCGCCCGGAAGCCACCCTCTCAGAGCGGCTTCCGGGAGTGCCATTCGGCGCCCCCTTACTTTGGTGCTCTAGGCCATCGCCTGAGCTGCCTCTATGGCAGCGCCGGCCCTGCGTAAGGCCCTGAAATACCTCATGGCATTACTGGGTGAAAAGAGAGTAATGAAAATTTAGGCCACAATCAAGTTTTCAAGAAGTGGCAAAACTCTTAGCTGTTTTCCCTGAAGGCGTTTTAGAAAAGCTGCCCCTTAAAATGTTTACCGATAACTTATGTTAGTTACTTAAAACAAACTGAAATATTTGACACAGTATTTTGTACGGGAGTCTGCAGAGCTGCCCACGCGTGCAAACAGGTTCTATTTTTAAAACCATGTTCACTTTAAACTGTCAGCCAAGCTTTCCACAGCTTAATCCGTTTTTTAAAAAACGTTCTCGCCTTTTATCGCCGCCCCAGATGGAGTGGCAAAGAGTCCTCATAAATCACATTTTCTGACTTCTCGTGTACTCTAGAAAAGGGGTGTGGGGCGGGAGCAGCCTGTAGTGGGGTGGACCTTTGCTCCGCGGATGAATTAACATTTCACAAGAACATGCTGTTACATCCCAGAGTCGGTGGTGTTCAAAAGCCTCCATGGACAAGCTACAGAAAGCACAAAGGCTAAGGACACACTGGCCCTGTGTTCACACTGTAGTTTCCAAAAGCATGTCTACATTGGTGAAAATCCCGCAACTTTACTGCAGTTTTGGGGAGTACCGGCAAAATAATGAACGGTGAGTGTGCTATTCCCTCTGTCCATTGCCTAATATGTCATCCGAACCAGGCCTGCCTTTCCACCTTTAACCAGGAGTTCTGTAGGTTTCATTTATACAGCCAGAATATGGCGCTGTCTTCTTTCTCTTTGTATAGCGCAATTTCCTCTTTTCATGGTGAAACGGAAAGGGGATCTTTTTGTTACTACGTTTTCCCCCGGTTTGAGTTAAACATCAGAAATCCTAAACAATGAGAGAGGCACTGGAGGTTCGCACCGTCACGTAATCGACCAGGAAACTTCCATGAGTGGCCAGTCATGAACCTGCTATAAACAGTTCATTTAGAGGAGCCCTAGGACTGTACCTAGGATAGAATCTGGAATATGTCACTCCTGGCTTACCTCACAGGGTTGTTAGGAGGATCGAACGAGAAGATTTGTAAAGCACTAGATTGGGGTGTCAAAATTCCTTCAGCCTGAGAACCAAATTCTAATCCGGAGAATCTGTCAGGGGATGCCAGTAGTGGACGGGATCAAAAAGACTGGCATATTGTAGCTCTCTCTTCCAGCAACTAATAGCCCTACGAGACACATTCAGCTTTTTAGAATGGGAGAAAACTGCACAAAACCTGGGGAAATACCCAGTTCTCAGTGTTGGGGAAAGACACAGGGTCATCTGAAGAAGCCCCAAAGGACAGAGCGGGACATCAAGCGTGGCTGAAGTTCAACACCCCTTCACTAGATACACCAAAAAAAAATCAACATTGATTATCAAGTTCATATTTAAAAAAAATGATGCCATGTTCACACACACAGTCATTACTGGTCTCCCTCCCAAACAAACTGAGTCCAGCTGGCAAAACATAATAATAAAAAGTATCCTCCATATGTTCCAGCCCCATGTGTCATTTAGCAATAGCAGCAAGCATTTAAGAAAAGAAATCGTAGAAATAGAGAAAATACATACAGAAATACTTACTCATGCCACGCAAACGTTTGGCTAGTGTTCTCCAGCTTGTGGGTGGGAGAGATGTTAGTTTTATACCCACCACTGGTAGTTATATAACAGGGGCTTGAATTCATGCGCGCCACAATCCTGCGCATGTCCTCTTGGCAGTGAACCCCACAGTGTGCAATAGGGCAAACTCACAAGGTATGCACAGCACTACAGTCAAATTGTGATTAATGCTACAATCCGATGCGCTTTCTCGGGAGTCAAGCCTATTGAATTCAGTGAGATTTGCTTCTGAGTACACGTGCAAAGGATTATATAAGACGAAAGGATGTTCATTATGATGCAATTCAGTGCTCTTAGAGCGTCATCACACAGGGGGAAATTGCAGTTGCTTACCGTCGCTTCTCCACCCACGCATTTGTCCCTCATTACTTCCTCTTTTGAAAGAGGAAGTAAACAACATGGCCCATTGAGTGGGCCGTTTTGATCGCGCTGCTTCCCCTGCACACAGCAGGAGATTCCAGCAACGTCTGTCTTTAAAAATAAGTCGGCCTTACTGGGGTGTTTTTTTGTCATGCGAAGAAGGCTAGAAGGGGCAGGAGGCAGGCGACGTCGTGGGAGGGTCCCATGAAAATCCATGTGTGCCCAGGAACGAGCGTGCAATAAAATGCTCATCTGACGGAGCCCTCAAACTCCCTTTGAACATCTATTGTTTGAGATTGTTTGTGAAGACCGTTTCATTCACTCAGTATTTTAACAGCCTATAAATTTAATTTCAACTTGGCTGTTTAAAATTTGTATTTCTGCACTGCTGCTGATTTCATCCTGGTTGTGCTTTTGTATTGTATTTTATGTCATGTTTTTATACTGTTTGTTTTATACTTTGAATGGTTTTAATTTTTGTGAACCGCCCCGAGAGCTTCAGCTATTGGGGGGTATAAAAATGCAATAAATAAATACATATTTCTTGTGGATATCATTATCACACTCTTTTTGTAAAATAAAAAAAAGAATGTCTTCCCTAAATTACTCACAGCCTGCAGTGATGTCTCCACCCACCGATAGCTTAGGGCTGCCATATTCTGGCCAGGCTCCTGTGCCTTTTAGCTAGGGTGACCCTATGAAAAGGAGGACAGGGCTCCTGTATCTTTAACAGTTGTATTGAAAGGGAAATTTCAGCAGGTGTCATTTGTGTATATGGAGAACCTGGTGAAATTCCCTCTTCATCACAATAGTTAAAGCTGCAGGTGCCCTGCCCACTTTTAAATCTGGTCACTCTAGTGTAGCTCCTGCAGCTTTAACTGTTGTGATGAAGAGGGAATTTCACCAGGTTCTCCATATATACAAACGACATCTGCTGAAATTCCCTTTTCTATGCAACTGTAGGGTGACCATATTTTGGAAACCAAAAAAGAGGACACCTAGTGTGTGTGTGTGGGGGGGGGGGGAAGCAGCTTTCTGAGTCCTGCAGAAAGTACTTTATTCCCCCGCCACCTTAAAGAACCCGATTGGAGTGGAGGAGGGGAAAGGATTTCATTCTGCACCACCACCATCCACTCCAATTGGGGCCTTTTCTATAATGTCCACGAATGACCCACTTTCCCCTTTAAGACCTCAATTGGAGCTCGGGGTGGTTGAATTATGTGCCTCAAGAAAGCATGTCACTCCCTCCTGCCATGCTAATGGCAGCCTTAAAGGGGAAGGTGTGTCATTCCAGGACATTATTGAAAATTATCAAAAATCCCCCCTGACACCATGGAAAGAACAAAAACCAGGACAAATCCGGGGAAATCCTGACAGTTGGTCACCCTATGCAACTGTTAAAGATACAGGAGCCCTGTCCTCCTTTTCATGTGGTCACCCTATTTTAGCAGCTGCATGGATGCGAGACAGGACAGCAGGCACAGAGTTGGAGGGCAGGGGCTGCAACTGGGCCTACTAAATGGGTGTAGGGGTCATAGGTCCTCAATGCCAAAAGGCCAAATGACCTCAAGCTGGAGAGGAAACAGCAGAGGGGGAAAGGAGGCACGGCAGAGTGAAGCCAGCTCAGCTAGACTGCTAGGTTGAGAGAGAGGCAAAGAGAATCTAGGAAATTAAAGGAGATGCAATTTCATGACATTTGAGGAAAGGCCGCTACGTAATTTGGGGGGTGGGAGTAGGCAGAGGCACTAGGAGAGTAACCATGATAATAAGAATCTTTCTTCAATGTAGGATTTTGTTTTCCAGTACTCAAAGCTCTTCAGAGACATAACGGTGTCTTAATCCTTACAACAGCCCTGTAGGGCTAATATTATCCCCACAAAGAGGGAATGGTTTGTCCAACGCCATGTAGTGAACTCACTGCCTAGGTAACATTCAAACTGGATCCCTGAGCTACAATTCGGGATCGTAGGCTGCAATCCTATGCATACATAACCGGGACCATCAAAGCCAGTGAGGCTGACTTCAGTCTTTAACAACATTATAGTCGGTTAACAGAATTAACACAAACGTATTTATACATGCATTCCATCCGTGGGAAAAGCTTCCAGGGCAGTTTACAAGAAAATGTAAGCCTGGATTCTTACATGATCAAAATCCCCCTATCAAGGGATTATGAAGATTCCCAAACCCTCCAATACAGAGAGATATCTACTATCTAGATCAGAAATGCACCCAACCACAAAACGTATAGCTACATACGGCAGGCCATACCCTAACTAAAGAAGAAACTCAAGTAGCCCTATTGGGTTTTATTGCCAGCCTCCATCATCCATCCAAGCAGCTGCCATTTTGTTAACTCAGCTGCAGTGACCCTGAACACCTCTTCTTGCACACTACTAGGCTATTTTGCATGCTTTTCCTTATCACACTGCACCTATAGCAACTCACTGCTCCTTTAGCGCCTTGTAATCCACCCCGGGGTGTGACTACATATTACACACACACAAAAACAACCCTACCTTCTACAGGAAGGAGCTTGCTTTCACTCTCCGTTCTCTTTGGATCAGACTTCATTTCTTTTTTTTCCCAGAGTGCAATGCACTGTAGTCCAGCGTGTGGAAGTAACAAAGCGAGCTGCCTTGACTCCCCTGTGTTTTAAAGCCGGAGGAGCCGGAAATGACGTACTAGAAGCACGTTGTTGTGGGGTATCTTCAAAGGGTTTTCCATATACACAGAGACAGTAACCTTGAAGAGGTAGTGCTTTATTCATTTAGTCCAGAGCCTGCATTTCCAATGCAAACAGTGCTCAAGGCAGATAGCAACACTGAAATGCAAAATCATAATTGAAACATAAAAGCAATAAACACCTATAAAAAAACCCACCCTGATTAATTAGCATTGCAAGGCGAGAGGGGGTCAGTCTTTTTGACACTCCATTATCTGCACAGAGGAGTCTCCACCGCCATCTATTCCTGTGCCAAAAGTAGCTCAGGAAAACTCTCAACGAGAGCTGCAAGAAATGCAAAATGTGGGCAGTGTAGAGCAGCTTTTACAATCCAGACATGTTGGACTAGAACTCCAATCACGGCCAGCCAGCTGGCTGGGGGTGATGGGAGTTGTAGTCCGAGGAATGCACCAGGCTCCTTTTGGAAAGCGTAATGCAGCCGTTCCAAGTCACAGGTGGCTGCATTAGCAGAGCCTACAGTCAGCAAGAGATGCCTGGCCCACCTCACCCAGTCTTCAGGTTTTAATGGCTACGCAGTCAATTGGGCCACATCTTAGCAGACTGCTTTCTTATTGTTATCCAGGTAGCAATAACCTAGCTGGGGATCATAGGCCTAAGATTGCCACCTTTTCTATCGGCCCTGCTCCTGTGCATGACAGTCATCAGGCGCCTGTGAAAGGCAGTATGGCTGTTTAAAAAACAGAAAGTGGAACTCTGACCTAGGCCTCAGGCCTACCATGAAACACGCCACTGTCTTGTGAGCCTCCAAAGCCCACTTGCCACAACGCAGGGAGCATTGGGGAGCCTCGAACCCTTAATGAAATTCCAAGGCATTTGGAGAAACTCAGGACAGACCGACACTGCAAAGCTACACTGGTTTTACACCTTTTAAAACATTTTATGGCTTCCCCCCGCGCCACACACCAAATACTGGGTATGGTCGTTTGGAAAGGGACCTGAAAATTAGGGGTGTGCACGGACCCCCCGCTCCGCCCCGCGGGCTGATCTGAAAATTTCTGGTTGGCCCGCGCCGCTCCACCCATACTCCGCTCCTCTTCACCGCGGAGCTCCGGCTCCGAATCGGAGCTCCGCAGCGGAGGGGAGTGGGGCCAGGTAAGACCGGGAGAGGAGGGCGGGAGGTTTACCGGGCCCTGCCGCCATCTCCGCCCGTGCGGCGACGGCGGCAGAGCCCGGTAAGGGACCAAGGGGGAGGGGGGCCTTACCTGCCTCCGTCCGCAGTCCATCGGCATCTTCAATTGAGCCCGCGGTTCAACCAGGAACACCCGCGGGCTCAATTGAAGACGCCGACGGACCGCGGACGGAGGCAGGTAAGGGAGAGGAGGGCGGGGGGGGTTACCGGGTCCTGCCGCCGTCGCCGCCCATGCCGTGACGGCGGCAGAGCCCGGTAAGGGACCAAGGGAGAGGGGGGCCTTACCTGCCTCCGTCCGCGGTCCATCGGCATCTTCAATTGAGCCCGCGGTTCAACCAGGAAGTCTGGGCCGCAAGCGGCCCAGACTTCCTGGTTGAACCGCGGGCTCAATTGAAGACGTCGAAGGACCGCGGACGGAGGCAGGTAAGGGAGAGGAAGGCGGGGAGGGGGGTTACCAGGCCCTGCCGCCGTCGCCGCATGGGCGACAGCGACAACGGCAGGGCCCGGTAAATCCCACTTACCTTTCCGGCGGAGCTCCGGATCGAGGTGAAGGATCCGCCTTCACCTCGATCCTCTTCACCACGCTCCGCCGGCCCCCCAATCCTCTTCACCTCCGCCTTAAGGGCAGGCGAAGCCCCCCGCTCCGCTTCTAATTTGCCGGTCCGATTAGAAGCGGAGCACATCCCTATTGAAAATGAGAGCAGGGCCATATAGTTAGTGTGATCACATGGAAAGGAGGACAGGGCTCCTGTATCTTTAGCAGTTGTATACAAAAGGGATTTTTCAGCCAGTGTCATTTGTAGGCATGCAGCACTTGGTGAAATTCCCTCTTCCTCACAACCGTTAAAGCTGCAGGAGCTATACTAGAGTGACCAGCTACAAAAGAGGGCCCTGCCTCTTTTGAAGTTTCCAACTGAAGTTTCCAAACAGTCTTCAAAGGCAGCCCCATGTAGAGCGCATTACAGTAATCCACTCGGGATGTAACTAAGGCATGTATCACCATGGCCAAGTCCGACCAACATCTCAACCATGGCCAAGTCCAACATGATGATGATGATGATGATGATGATAATGATGTTTCTACTCCACCCCATGGCCAAAACTCTCTGGGCGTTTTACAAAGATAAAAACATTAAAAACAATATGCAAAATTCATAAACACACAACAGACAACACACACAGAGACAACATGCATCTAAAAGCAACTTTGAGCAATCAAACCATAAATACAAATCTGGGATAAATTGAAACTCATCACTTTCAAGAGGCAGCTGGACAACCATCTGTCAGGGATGCTTTAGGGTGGATTCCTGCATTGAGCAGGGGTTTGGACTCGATGGCCTTGTAGGCCCCTTCCAACTCTGCTATTCTATGATTCTATGACTTGCACTAAATGCCTGGTGCCCAAAAGGAAGCAATATTGGTGCCAAGTGGGCCTCACTGGGGACATCATTCCATAACTGAACCGGTGCCTGGCTGCGACAATGGACTGGATGAGGGCTAATAAACTGAAATTCAATCCAGACAAGACTGAGATGCTGCTGGTGGATGGTTCTTCTGA